>NW_024728626.1:217500-682500 GCF_018991925.1 Homarus americanus | reverse complement strand
ACATCTGTCTTTCTCCTTGTATCCTCCTCACACCTAGCCCACGAGACATACACACCTTAAGGACATCATTTAGTTCTAGTACACGAGAAATGGTAATGAAAATGTGTTCCGAATAGCCGGTGCCAGGTGTAGTCGCGAGGTTCAAGATAATCACGAGGCAGGTGCAGACTATTACAATCGCCCAAGAAGTAGACATTAAGTTCAAGTTTGTCTTTGGATTATCTGGTGGCTGGGCGACGGTGAGCCAAAAATATAATAACAACAACATTGATGATGATTATGAATGAGATGATGATTATGAATGAATGTGTAGTGCCCATTCTACTCCTAGGGTGACCAGGTGTGAAAATCAGGTAAATATTAGATTGTATAATAACCGTTGAACTAAAGCGTGGTAACTACCGATGCCCCTGACTTTAGGTGGTGAGCAGCGTAAGAAGGTGATCGTCCCTGAAGAAAGGTGATCGATCCTTCTTACCAGAGAAAATTTTCAGTGATCAGTCGACAATTGTGGATGCTTCCTTGTGTGGGGCAGGGTGGGGGAGACTTTCACTGATGACCTGACACTGACCTAAAGTCCCGAAGTCGACCCTTATACAACACGTTTTCCTCACAATCGCCTAAAATATGACATGAACCGGCAGGTAAAACTAAAGTTGGTGTAATAAAGGGCAGACATCAACAGCACTACATACACAAGAGCAAGACAAACGCAGGCGTGTAAAAAGAAGATCGGAACGGTTTAAAACTGACCGCAAAAACAGAGCGAAGAGACAGGAGCGCCTCACCTACAGGTTTATTCCACAAAACTAATTAAACAAGACAATTACCTGCAGCCATAGGAGTGAACAGTGTTGGTAATAACACATACTGAGGGAAAATATCGGTTGGAGAATGCAGTGTAAGTACTGATAGTCAAGTCATACATGAAAATACCTGTAACATCATGTAGAATACTAGTATATAAGTGGTACGGTAGCAGTAGGATGTTGGAGAAGTGAGAGCAGTAGTAGTGGTGGTGGTGGCTGTAGAATGTTTTTAATAGCACTAGCAGAAGAAATAGCCGGATTAGAATGCGAGTAAAAATAGAAGTAAAATAGTAAATGTAATGCAAGTTTTAGATAGAACTGTTGGTAGTAAAAACCCTGTAGCAGTGCCGGTCGTAAATAGTTATACATTACACTACTGACACAGCCCGTTCTGCTACATGTCGAGTCGTGCTGAGACCACTAACAACACGAGTGGCGCTGACAGGTAGTGTGGTGAGGCTCAGGTGTGGATCCACTTGTGCTCCACCAATAAACAAGACGAGCTCAGCTTAAATGACTTCCTTCTTCTCAGCCACCCACACTGAACCCTTCATCCACCCAACTACTGTTGACTCCCGAGGTAAACAAACACACACTGTGACTTATATCTCACACAGGCGAATTTGTGGAAGATAGTTTTAACCTCTCGTCTTCATTGGGGTTTAAAAAAAATCTATCATTCTTGTGTCATAAAACATTCAGGATCAACGACTAACATTATGTCACGTTAAGGGTACAAACATTTCAACATTACAACACCACGTCATTATAGATAATTATATATCTACATATATAATTTAGCTACTGCAGAATATACTATATAGTTATTAAACAGCTGAGTCTTGTAGTTTGTAAGTGCATTTCTGGGTTACCGTCACGTGAATATGTATGCATTGTATCTGTATTTTGTCTATTATATCTATGTTAAGCCACTAAGGTCCAGATACTGTCACTGTTTGGAAACTACTGTTCATGTCCGGGTCATATCTGGGTTAAGTTACCATGTACGGTTATGATATTAAACTAGGTCTTATGTACTGCTATTTCTAATTGACCTTTCTGGATCTGATTCAATACTGTATTACTAAACCTATTTTATTCATTTTTACCACTGGCATAGGCAACCCAGCAATACATAGTAATAACAACAAATTTATTTACTTTTAGTCCCGAGATCAATCAAATTTCGGTTAGTGAGAGGGACAGCGAGAAGCGAAATGTCAGCCGCCTCGTTCACAACACTGCCGGTCCCGGGTGACAAAAACTCGTCCAAGTACCAATACCACTCACTTTCTGATGCACCAAAATGGCAAGATGCACGTGTTAATTGGAGTCAAATATTCACACCGACACATTGGGGTACATTAAGAGGAGTAAGAGTACAGAAGATGGGAGAAATCAGTCAATTAGTACTGGCCTCCTAAGAATGCCAGTACCAATACCACTCACGTGCAAGAGTTAAACACACACACACACAGACAGGGAGGAGACACTACGATGCATCAAGAGGATAACACAGGAGGTGGTGGTGGTGAGAGAAATGGGTCAAGGGAGGGAGAGTGTGTGTGTGTAGAGTGGTGGTGTTGGCACCCAGCCCAGACGTGCCACACCAGTGATGATACCACAACGTGCCTAATGTAGTCATCACATCACTATCCTAGACGCCCACCCTCCTTAACCCCCCTCCCCCACCACCCATCTCCCTACCACAAGACAAAGTTGTACCTCCTCAGTACTTACCACAAACCATCTCCTAACCTTTATACACCATGCCCCCCCCCCCACTGTCTATTCATACCTACACAATCTGCTCGCCCACTGTCTAATTCTACCCGTATCCCTCCCCCACCCTCACTGTCGCCCTTGTTCAACTCACAATTTATAAAGCTGGGTGAAACAAGCAGGCATCGGCTTTATGATCATTAATATCTGAATTATGGAACATTCACCTACCTAAATTTAGCCAATGCCGAGGGTAAACAGGTAAGATTCAGAGGGGGGGGGGGTGGTGTTAACGCGACACCGTTCATTATTTTATAGACTAGTTCTCTTGGTATCAGGTTAACTGTTATCAAATCGCACTGAACAATATACAGACTAATAAACTCGCTTCTACATGGATATACCTGCAGCCATCTGTGTACAGTTGTTGACAAAACTGCCCTCACCGCTGGGCATTTATTTTTCACTTACTTGAGGGTCAATCTATGAATGTATGTAGGATTTGAACATTGAATTAATCTGTCACTTTTATAGGTTAATAAAAAATGTATAATAATAATAATAATAATAATAACGTTCAGCTTCCTCATACTGCCGACGGAGTCAATTATGACCTAAACTATAGGTGTCTTATTTTCTTAACCTTACAATCCAAATCATAAGCCAAGTCCAGTGTAAACAAGTAGGACCAACACATCAATAATTCAAAATAAACACAGCTTATTAAATCCCAGGATGAGGCACCACACCACGATAAGCCTACTGCCACCTTAGTATTACTGTAGCTATGGTGATTCAGAGTAAAAAGCTTCAATTTGAATATTAATTTTGAAAGACCAGAGTTTTCAAATTACTGAACAAAAACCCAAAACCAACTAGTCTTGAAGAACAGACAAACAGCCACTAAACCACACAGTATTGACCCCTCGACCTGACCCCAGTTAGTCGGGTCCCTTCGACGACCATCAAAGAGATTTAAGTGACCTCACACGACCTCTCCCTGTTGACCTTTTTGATCCCAGCTTCCTCCGAGTGACCTGACCCACCATAAGTTCTGGGAGATTCTTGACCATCCCCCTACCACCCTCTCCCGTGGATTTAGGATACCACATTACCAGACACAATACCCCTTGTCCTTGTTTTCGTCTCTTGGTCACACTACTCTACCCTCCTCCATCAGGGCAGCTCCTGTCACCCTCCTCTCGTCTCTCTCACGGTGACTCTTCACCAGCTACAACACTCACTCCACTGTTCTTAACTTTGACGTTCATACATAGCTTTCAAACTCAAAACCTATATTGGAATCAGCAGTTTAGGTAGCGAGTGAGTGAACCGATAAGACAGATGTCAAACTCAGACATACACAAATAGTCTAAAAGATCAGTCTTAAATCAGGATCACTATACAATTAACTCTTTAATTATAAGTTAAATGGATGTAAAGGATCATAACTGTTCACCAGAAAAATTCTTAAATCAGAAGCATTATAAATAGTCTACTTTTCAATTACAGGTAAAATCCGGGAAGAAAAGGCTTATAGGCAAAGAATACTGGCGGTAGAGAAAGGTCAGTCACCCCAAAAGATAAATCCCCCCCAGAGAAATTACCACCCAACACTTTTAGGGATTCGAAGATCTCCCTAAACCCACTAAATCACTGGCTTAGCATATTCCTCCCTCGACTACAATCCCCAGGCTTTGTATATTTCCTGTAGACGACACTGAGGTATGACCACCCACGTGCAGCTGTATGTTATCATGCATATTAATGGGAATAATAGAAAGTTCTATGGGAATATCAGGAAATTTTGTGAATATTAAAGAGTTCTAATGCCTATAAGCAAGTTAATACTCATTCAATCCAAATTTCTTGTTTATTAACTAAAATTATATTCGTTAAGGGTAAAAATGAGTGAACGAACGAATGAATAAATCAACAGTGTGTTCTTTTAATCTACGTGACGGCGAAAACAGTTCAGTAACACACACCAAAGGTAATTTCATCCTCACTTTACCATTTTCAGTATATATTAACAGAACAAGGGGATTCCATTACTTTAATTATTACCATTAATGTTATCATTACTATTACCACTAATTCACAACAAAATACTAAATGAAGTATATCAATTCCTGTCAAGCTGACGACCATACAGCCTAGAGTATCTGTTTCGACCTACAATTATATACTGTACACTAGTTGAAACGTCTACTCCCCGGGTTGAACCACAATACAAAACTAAGGCTCCCTGCCATGATTTAGTAGTTACAATTCACTGTAGATGATGAACTTCCCACACTATACTTGATATTACCATTACACACCTATTGCTAGTCACCAAGACAAACCCGGTTACACATCTGCACTGAGTAGCATCAACACCAGGAAGAAAGGTTCAGAAAGACAAGAAGTGGACTGGTGTCAAGGAAAACTGTGTGTGTGGTTGTGATACGTAGTTAGTGATGTAACAAGGTTAGCGAAGTGGGAGATGGGGGGGGGGGTTGATACAAACACCCGCCACTCCCTGTTATATTTAATATTTATATCCTGTGTGTGGGGGGGGGACATATATTGTTAACACTGGAGAATTCTCTCTGTATGTTAGCCTAGCTGCATTTTCAGTTAGCATAAAATAAACTGATTTCATGACTTAGGATATTATTAGCTTTCAGATTTTTTTTACACACACACACACACACACACACACACACGCGCGCGCGCGCGCGATAAGCATTTCCGTTTTGTCTCCCAGCTTCCTGTACAATAACGTTTGTGCCAAGACTGCGTACTACACTAAAGTACATTTATTTCACACACAGCTCAATGTTTTTCAAGAGACCAAAAGTGTTACAAACTGATCAATCAAATGAAATATTGGTACTGTAACACCTTGCTTTACTGTACAACAACATTGAGGATGGGTACAAAACAAGCCCCATACATCTTCCAAGATGTAAGCAAGACAGCGACCTGTTCTCCCTAAGTGTTTATAAACGGTGTGCTATTAGATGACCACGCAATATAGCTAGCGGTGACCTAAATTTTCCCTGGTGTAGGTCAGGTCTAATTTCCCCCCCCAAAGTGTGGCTATATTCTATAATTAGGTGGTACGTAGCCATGACAATGAAGCAGGTTGCTTCAGCGTAAAACCAAAATTGGATATAATTCAACGGTGCTTATATCCCCCCTCCCCCGTAAATATTCAGGCCAAGTTCATATAGTGAGAATGTATTGCAATTATACTTCCCTATAATCAGTAGTGCTCTGATGCCGCCATTATTGTGATATATGCACATGGAAGTGTTTAAACCTGACAAATTAGTAACAGGCGAAGACCGGTGACCTTCAGGTGGAAAATGGGTGGCAGAAGAATTTATCAATCCAGTATATGAGAAGCTGTTTTCTTTGTGACACGCCCTATAGAAATAGAGATAGAAAGGACCAAGAAAAGCATCTCAATTTTTGTGACGTAAGGCCATAACTAACGGTGACATAAGGAAAACTGTGGTAACATAAGGACGCTTCTAACTGTGTAACTAAAGGCAGAACAAAAATAACTCACAAGCTAGACCCAGCGAGTGAGATACAGTACAAGTATAATCATTTACTATAGTACCAATCACGAGTTAAAATAAAAGTACAGAATTTTTTGTTTTGCGCTTCTGAAGCCTGGTGAGAGAGGGTGGGGGTTAGAACAGATTGGAGAAGGTATTAATGGAGACACAAAACATGATGTGTCTTTGTTCTACCCCATGGGACGCCCCCCGGCTGGCTGATGGCGTCCTCCTGGGGATGCTGGAGGTGGTACCCCCCTACCCACCACCCACACAACACCACCCCCCGGCCGGCAGCCACCCCAGGCGACCTCCACGCCGCGGTGTACATGATCAGCTGAGCCACACGCGGGCCACGTTCAAAACAACCAACCCTTTGTTTACCTCACCTCCCCCACCACCCCCTACCACATCTGTCCCCTGCTGCCATCTCATCCTCAACTGACACTGGGGGTCTCATCCACCCCGCCCCCCCAACACACACACTCAGTCCCCCACCCACTCAAACTCAATACTGCAGGCACAAGTCCAACGGTAAGCGCAGTAAAGCTCTCGGAAATACATACATGATTATTATCCTATGTATTACACACACTATCTGTCTGTCTCCTGTTTCTCACACACACACAAGCATTAAAAACTCTATAAAATGTCATCAGATGAGAACATTTTGCCTTGGAAATCTCAGTAACGTTGCCCTCCTCTTCACAAACAACAAACAATGAATCGCGTCTTTCACAAACAAAGAAGTAGTCTTGCCATTCACTAACTTGCTACAATATCCGATTTGAGTGCGTGCCATCAAGATACCCCCAGGAAGGAGGTAGCAATCTCGAGGGGTCTTTCTCTTCAATGTATGACGCTTCTCCTTTGACGTATCCTGCTAGACTTCTGGACTATTTCTTTCACGCTGTTTGTGTTAGTGTTTCCGACGGGAGGAATTTCTCGCAGCTGGCTTATGGTTCGCAGCGTTTTGGACAAAATGGTGTCTTAAGGATTTTTTTACAGCAACAAGTCTTCTCGATTTCATATTGATTAAAGATACTTAATTATTTCCTTTTTCAGATTAGAAGTAATTTATATCCTATTTCAGATTAGAAGTCATTTTTACTCTTAATTCACGACTTTTACAGTGAACTAGGTCAGGTCAGGTCAGGTCAGGGTCCATTTGAACACCATAGACATCAGGCCTGGTGAGGGAGGAGGAGGAGCAACACGTCTGCCGTCCCATCACACACGTCCAACACAAACATTACTTCACGCCACCAATAACACTCAACCTTAAGGGGACACCCACTAACCATTTCATTCCTATTTCTACCAGGTATCTAACATCTAGCTACCGGTACGTGATATACAGTACTGTATATAGTAAGACCTACCACGAAACCATAGACTATAAAAATTTCAACAAGTATACAGTATATAGTCATTTGTGTTCAACGAGGCAATGTAAAGAAATGACTTAAAATTCATAATCAAGAAATATGCTTCAATAATTCCAATCACATTACCTCAACCCCCCAAAAAAACAAAATGTCCGCAAATAAGAATTTTTTTTATCTTCATCTAGAAATTCAACATCAGTGACGTTTATTCCCACCCCATAATTTAGACGACGGGGCGAAGAAACACAACACTACAAACGTCCCAAATGCAAAAGAATCGACGTGAGTGGTGACGCGTTGAACTGTGGGAGGGAGGGTGGCGTCGAGTGGAGGAGGAAGGTAAATCCCATGCACTAGTAGCTGGCCAAGACCTTCCGGCTAACCTTTCTGTCAAAGGCCCTTCATCAACAATGTAGAGCCCTGCCTCCTGCCAGCCACCCACTTATGAACTCGCCTCCAGACTCACAAAATACCTCCTTCACAATGCCACGCAACCAATGCCTCCATTACTCAGACATATACTTAAGACGCAGCCTTTGCCAGTTCTTGACACAATAAATCTTTAAAAAATAAACGGGAGTGGCAACAACAACGATGATGATGATTTCTATGCTAGAGGGATGCTTGTGTTTGTGTCCGAGTCATTCCTCTTGACGTTATAGGATAATCTCAAGAGTGTGGGAGGCTGGGTCACAGACGTCAGTGGCTCTGAATGAGAACGCCGGCTCACCAAAGACGACTTATGAAGGGTTCGTATTTTGGACCAATTCTAATCCAATTTCATGCACCCAAAAGACCCGACCTGAGTGTCAAAGGGTTTCTCGCGAGCGTGTCACACAAGGCTCCTCAAACTTTCTAACTGATCTCGGCTAAAGTTGGCATGAGTTCACTGTCACTCTCCAGGATTATTGTTGTTGACGGCAGGGGGGAGAGCACGCGCGTGCCAGTCCGTAACAGGTTTTAGTTGATCTCAACCAAATATGGCAAGCAGCCTCTAGGTCCCGTCCCCCCCCCCAAGAAATGCCCTTTAAAAAAACAGCATTCCCAGAACTACACTGCAAAGAAAGTATACAAGTCAGCTGTGCTCCCCGAGCGCTTAATATCACGTCAACAAATATATACCGCAGGTCAAGAATCAGGTTGTCGCCAGAGGTTCAACTCAAAAGGAAGATCGCTGCTGCACCGAGATGAATTATACATGTAAAGTTCCCACGACACTAAGATGAAATGTGCGTCGCCGTTTTTGTGGTTTATCGGGACCTCGAGTTCACTTGGCACATGACTCTCCACCAAGGTCCGCCACGCCGCTGGGGTACATAGAGAGCGTCACGTGGGCCCGCCTCCTCCTCCTTCCTTGTCTAGGTCCTTTACCCGCCGCACTATATCGTGCTTCTCTCTTTTCGTTTTTATTCCGTATGCCTTGACTCGAAGGTCGCTCACCAGGACTTGCCTTGGAAAGGTTTTCAATACACAGAGGCAACCCCACTTAAAGGTACGGCTTGTGTCCATTGGATAATCGGAACTTAAATTAGCGTTTAAAGAGGCTGGGGTCATAGGTACTCTCAATGAGCCATCATCTTCAGTGTCAGTTATCCACCTTGATATTATCTCAACAAATACTTATGTTTTATATTTTGGTGACGGGTTAGAGGCAGCGTGAATAGGTACAGCACTTATAAAACCACAAGTCTCACAGTAACAAAGTACCACACGAACAGTAAGTAGAACAAGCTCTTCCCAAAGCCGTAAACAAGCCAGTAAACCTTGTCCCTCAGCGTGAGGTGTAAAGATCCAAGGTGAGAAACACATGTATACTGACTGGGGCAAAAGACCACGTGTCTTCACTATTAACGTCAGGCTTCACACGCCACAACAATTACTACTAACAACGGCTTGACACTTATTGCACATGACACCAATCAAGTGTACTAGTCACGGTCAGGCAAATGTCACCAGTCACAGCGTTGGTTAAATGTTTTCAGTTACTCATTTCCTCAGGTCGCGTTTTTTTTTTTTTTTTTTAAGGGGCGAGGCGCGTCGACTGATCAGACTACGCTTTGTAACTCTTAATGTGTTGGCGGCGGAGACCTTACGCCTACAGTGTGTCTGGCAGCCTTAACACCGGCAGCGACACCAGACTGCTCTTAGCGATGGCTGGGTTTGGCAGGGTAACTATGTCATGCAGAAACGAGAAGTGGCTTGGCTGAACACTAATCACCACTACCATTAATGGACCAGCGAAGGGAGGATTCATAGCTGACACGGCAATCTTTCTTGGAGCTTGAGCATGGAAAGGAAACGTTCATTACGGGTGCTTTGAGACCTTAATCGTGTGTGTGTGTGTGTGTGTGTGTGTGTGTAATGGAGAGTTCAATGGTGCGTGTGTACTTATGTGTGTAAAAGAGACACCACAACCTCCCCACTGTACACCCTCAGGCACTAGAGATTAATTACCGTGCCAACCCTGAAGAGTCCCTGAAGCTGCCCATGAAGGGAAGCGAGCCTAACCAGTGACGTTCCTCAATAATAGAACCGCCGGCCTGGTTATAGATCAATAACTGTTATCCTAAACCGCTCCCTCCCTTCCTCTGCCTACCGACTCCCGACACCTCTATAATACCTACATTTCTCAAGCCAAAGTCTGCTCCTCCCTCTCTGACCACCACCTAACCACGCCGTGTTACACCCCCCCCTCCCCCTGACCACAAGAGCAAATACGTTTTCAAATCAATCAATCTGACAGTTTCTACAGTTACCCTCACTAAAGGTGGATCCCGCAGGAGGTACACCCACTGTGAACGGTTCAAGTCTACTGTATGTGTTGGGTACAGACGGCAGAGACAACCGTGAGAACCTACATACTGTAAGCATCTTCCCCCTGTAGGTCGTCAACCGGGGAGACACTGAACTTGCGCCACTGCCAAGTCTATGTATATGTATTCGCATATATCAGAATTCTGCTTTATGTGCCTCTAAAATCTTATCGCAATGATTAAGCAATAAGAGGCAGGCAAGTACAGTACGTCCCGGCCACCGCACGAAGGCCAGACCAAGGCTGTGTGCAGCATGGGATTCACTATACCCTCAGGAGTAGCCTAACACAGGAACAACAAAACCTATACACAGCATCAGCCACACGTGTATAAATCACACCACCCACACATACACGGAAGCGTCAACCAAACATACACAGAACCTTCAATCTAACGCAAATAAGACTGTCACATGTACACAAAACACCATCAATAAAACGTACAAAAACAGCAAAACAAAAAGTATACAAAAACACCAGCAAAACATGCACAAAGACGTCACCCAGAGAGATAAAAACTAAAATTCCAAGCTAACACGACCTAGCATACAACATGTGATTATAAGCCAGCCTGCAGCGTTTATCATAAGAGACATCGCGATAAGGGTCAACGCTCCCTCCCTCCCTGCTGGCCGGCCGTCTCTTACCTCTCCCTGTGTTGTCGTGCTTGAAATTTAACTACACATAATGGAGACACGACTGCCTCCCCCCTCGTACCATACCCTGACTGACTAATGGCCCGGAGAGACTCATTTGTAAGCTACGACACCTCCCCTCCCCCCTTCAAAAAAATTGAAGTGGGAGAAAAACTAAAGGGGGGGGGGGGGCCACAAACAGCTTCAGAACCCCGCCGCAGCTGCTAACACAACTGATAAGCCAAGGTCCACTCGTTCACCCGCCCAGGACTAGTGTACATAATCAGGCGTGAGGGTAACACAAACACGTAATATACTGTATATAACCAAGGGAAAGACGTACAAGGTCACAAACACAGTAAGTTAATATTATGGTCATCGTCCTTTAAAATATGAATATAATAATGATCATACTGTGAGCCGAGCAACGTGTAAGCTGCTGCTGACCATGAACTCCATCTAACTTTATATATATAATCTGGATACTTACATGCTGTCATTCGTGATGTTTACACCGACTTTCACTCGCAAGAACTGATACACAAAACATCAAGACACAGTCCTCGAATATAAATTCAACAATAGTGACAAATACAATAAAATTTATAAAAAGTAACATTATTTCACACCACTTTATACAATGACATGGTCAGAACAAACAAGTCAACTCAGACACCCCACCCCCAAAAAAAGTAAATAATAATAATCAAGACCACTAACCACCCGGAGGTTACCTGATGATGACGAAGGAACAGTCACACAATGCACACCACAAACAAAGTTGCTACGTGATGAAAGAAAAGATTAGAGGTCCCTCCTGCTCCCACACATACACACACACTAAACCGGAGGCGAGAATGGTGAAACACGCCAGCCTTGTTCCGATTTACATTTGGGTAACACCATCGTGTCACGCTTAAAACACTTACTATATACTGGCCCTATCCGTCACCATGAGACCAACACATGAAATGAATGCATGTCGAATGGGCCCCACTTCTGGTGGGTCCATGCTATCAAACTCCAATCCTGATGGCCCAATCTCTAAATCCTAATTACAATGGTTAGGTTAGGAGTCTATAAGCGAAGAGCAGTACCCAGAACCCCCCCTTACAGCCAGCCAGGATGTTTACTTCTCACGGCGTGGCCCCTTTGTGTTTACAAGTCAAAACTAATCATTATAAACCCAGGACTAGACTAAACCGTTTACTTCGAACTACTATTTAGTACAGTGCCAAGGTAAGCTGAACAAGGTTTGGTGTGTGTGTGTTTCTTAAGATAACGTACCATCCAAAAAGCTGAAAATATAGTGTGCGCGCGTGTGTATGTGAATGAATTAGTGTAGATGTACTGCACTAGATTATATGATCCGAGCTGGTTCTGGCCACAATCACCAAACAATAGTTGAACCCCCCAGAGGTCGCACACTCCGCCACCACCTGCCTGTTAAGTTGTCACACGCCACCACAAATAAAACTTCCTCCCCACCTATCAGATAACTCATAACTATGACGAGCGTGGTGCAGTGACGGTGATCCTTTTTTATTTATTCCCGACAAGTACAATACCTATGATAAAGCCTCCTATAAATTAATTACACCATCTATTAAGAATGCGAAATGTACACTAGTGGGGTCCTGTAGTCCTCCATGACCCTCAACTATCAAGAGACCAAATGCCCAAATTACTGTTTACTGTCTTTTCCACCAGGCCGCCTCGATACAAGTTAAGTGGCATTCAAGGGTCAGTCGAACCCAGCGTCCCTTGGTCAGAGTCCGGTGCCCCTAACCAATGAGCCTTCATGAAAGGAGCCAATCAGCTGATAAATTAGATCAGGTGGTAGTCAGAGGCAGCCGAGCTGTGTCAGGGGCCGGTATCCTTAGCCGATGAACCATTATGAAAAAAGATTTAATCACCTGACAAAATGTTCACGATACGGAGAGCAAGTGAAACATACACCAACAAACCTAACCTAACCTTACTTTGGGATAGCCAAGGCTGGTTAGTATCACTGATAAATATATGGTTAAGTCAAATTCGTGCTATTTTCCCAACACGATCCGATTTGTGATCAGCTGATAAAACGTAAACAAAGCTTACACTGGTTGCCATGGACGGGGTGAAGAGGAGGGTTAACAATGAAAACAGTCACCAGGAATGGTCAGTGCGATGCTCACGGGGGAAAAAATATGCATCCAGTCATCTTCACACACCAGGGAGGGGATAGCAATCAGCTGATAAAATGTATATAAAGAATATACAGTACTGCGGTTGTACTATGATCTGGAGAGGATAAACAATGAAGAGGGAGACCATAGAATAGCAACAGCGGGTTGCCTAAGGATGGAGAAGAGGGGGGGTTGCGATCGACTGATACAGTGTAAACATGAGCTGTGACTACATCATGGCCGGGGCACAGGATGAACAGGAAGGGGCTCCAAGGTGTGTGGTGGTGGGCTACCAGGTCGTTACACACCTCGAGGGGAAAATTACATGAATTATTCAACCTAGTGGTGGAGCCAATCACCTGTTACCTTACAAATTAACAGCCAAGTTTAATCTGCCGGGAGTCATACATCACTTTAATTAGTACCATAAGCACGTAAATACAGTAAATGTGTGTAAAAGAGAGAAGAGAAGGACTCTTCCACACCATCACATACAGACAAGGATTTCCACGATCGTGTCTTTATTCGGGGGACAAAATGACTTGGCACTAGACTCTACATTGCAACAGCTAGCGATTAAATACATCTGGTCGAGCGTCGTTAAATCCGGTGGTAATTCTCGAGTGACCGCTTCTGACAGTATCGGCGCGGGGAAGACGAGCTTGGGAAACTCTCGCACACTGACTGGCTGGCCTTGGTGGCAATCCAGGGGTTAAGTTGCACCCGATGTTCTCCTTATCGCTAGTTGCTGCTGCCGCTTGCATATACAACTAATATAAGGACAACCTCTAACTGCCTCTCGGAACACAAAATAAAGGTACGGTACTCAGAAATCATTTAATACAGCATCTATAAAATATCTTCCCACACACACATTACCTTCATCACAACACGATATATACACAAACAGATTCTTGTACAGTATATTCACCACCTCCCGGAAGATAGAGGCAATGAACGTGCTCAACAACTAAAGGACATCATCTTACCACACTGAATGCCATTATCTCGTCCAGTTAACCGGGGAAGCTGCTGTAAATAACGCCTCCATTATTCTCAAGAGGACGTACAAACCGGAAGTGGACGGCGGCAATTTTCACATCTCCAAAGTGATAATACAATACTATCAACCCCTCCCCCTAGTCGCCTCCTAACAACCATATCTATCTGAGGTGTAGCCAAGTCTCACCAAAGTAACGCCCATAAATAACAAATATTGGTAAACAAATAAACAAAAACATTACGAAACAGGAAACAAAGAAAATTGGCTGATGATAAAGGTATAAAACAAATACACGTAAGGGTATAAAAAAACACGTACACAACAAATAGTACACAATTACCGTCACACATACAAACTACAGTACCATAACTATATCGGTACATTCCGTCTAGTAAATCCTTTGTTACCTGATCTCTCACAAACTAACAACCATCAGCAGAGGAAGTTGTCCAGTGTCCCTCTCAGAACACTCTTAATTATCTACAGTAACACTCATCACTCACAAAACGCAAGAATCAACAAAATGGCATTACCTGCATTACTTGTACTCGCACAAAAAAACTATTCCCCACCGGTGTGTGGGGGAAGCCTACTCAGTATGTCACGGTGTTTCCTGTTACAACACGAGCCATCATCATCACCACCGCCTCCCACCCCCCTGGGTCAATGTCACAACAACATTCTCTGTTTTTTATTTCTCACCCACGTCAACATTTACCATTGGGGTTATTTTTACTTTGAATTCTCCCTCGAGGTAGTGTGTGTGTGTGTGTGTGTGTGTGTCCCCCAGTTCTCGCACCAAGACAAAATTAGCACTGTTCAAGCCTGTCAAAGTCCCCTGCCGCGCCACAATACTCAGAAGACCCCACAACACTGGACACTCTTGACTGTAGCATAAACCTTATCGAACTCGTCTGAGACCTTATTGTGATCCACAGTTGTCTATATACCTTAGCTAGTCAAGATCCAGCGCTATTTGTTCAAGTTATCACCCCCCCCCCTCCACACACGACTGACATTTCATCATTCTCTTATCTGATAATACACATTGTTTTCTTCTTGGAATCTTAATGAATTAACATGAGGATGAAGACAAGCAGAGTAACTCGATAGTAAGAAGGTTTGATTTATCTTACAACAGTGATCCCGCATAAGCAATATAATTTCACTACAACTTTCAAAACAAGAGAAAACACACCATGAATAATTATACGATAACAAATTCTTATACATTTTCACCACTACAAAGCCAGGCTTGTTTTAGTTTTATCCAGTGGAAATATACATGTCATTCAATATGGTTCAACCGAAAATGCCACAGCCAATAAAATAATCAATAATGAGATATCTGAATATAAGCAATTTAAATACCTCACACGAGACACCAACCTACAGGACACAAACACATCTACCTTCACTCACCCTCTCTACCTCATTTACATTTATCTACCTGTATGACTAAGTGTTGGACACGATCCTGGCAGAGGAACAAACACCACCACCTTGGCGGCTACGTGTTCACAGATGCTATCACCGTGACAAACGCGCACGGTCAAGATGGCGCGCGCGATACCTTCCCCACCCACACCAATTTTGCCTACTCACTATCTTGGGCCTCATGTCTCAAGGGCTCGTAGGCTCCATATATATTTCATTAGCCCAATAAAGCACGCGGACTTCTACATACAATCAACACCTCAACCCGCCAGGATTCGAAGCCGGATTTGGTAAAACGTTACTCTGACCACCTACGTGATACGGGTGGTCCCCATTAGAGGTTCACGGCGCCATAAGCTCGTTGAACAGGCTTTGTGTGAAATATAACAAAGTCTAGGACTGCTTTTAGTATCCTGGTGATCCAGCGGTTAGCGTTCCCCGGTCACAGTCATAGGCTTGTGGGCCGTGGGTTCGAATCCTGGCGGGTTGAGGTGTTGATTGTATGTAGAAGTCCGCGTGCTTTATTGGGCTAATGAAATAAATATATATATATATATATATATATATATATATATACATATATTATCAAAACTCTGCAGTACATCAATTAGATACGTTCTTTTATAGTTAAGATTATGAAAATTAAACTTACATGTATTTGAGAATCAGGACACAGACGCGTGAGAAAGAATACGTCTGTGGTATTAATTCATTCTGAGGAAAGTTTCGTGTGTCATCATCATCCATCCAGTCAAGGGGTGGGTGATGACTGGCAGGCCTTGGCATCCTTGTCAGTGAACCAACAGCATATCGATTCTTGTTTTACCTTCTACAGTTTATGAAGGACAGCCTCTGTGTGTGTGTGTCCTCATCACGTTAACCAACACACAGAAAATCCCTCCCCGGCACTACTAAAATACCCTAAGCATGACCCTAGCAGCGCCTACCACCATTCCCCCCTCCTACAGTCTCAACATCCCACGGAGGTCATTTTTGGAGACGCCTGGTAGTGGTGGTGGGTGATCCCCCTTGGCTCAGGGTACTTACCGTGGGGATGGAAACAACACTGGGGGGGAGGGGAGAGTCATTTAAACCTTCCTCACACCGTCAGCACCCCATCTACCTGATTGCTGGGCTCTGCTTGGGGGATGAGAGAGAGAGTGGAGGGGGGGGGTGTAGGTGGTGGTGATGAAGGTTGTAAAGATAGTGGTGGAGATGGAGGGTCGTGAAGGTGTTGGAGGAGGGGAAACACGAAGGTGATGGTGGGGATGGTAAGTCGTCGTGCTGGTGTTGGGGAGAGACCGAAGGAGGTGGTTGGTGGTAGAGAGACCTGATGGTAGTGGTGGAGAGTCGTGATGGTGATATTGGGAGCTACTGATGGTGATAAGAGATCTTGATGATGGCTATGGTGGTGGGGCCTGATGATGGTGGGTAGTGGTAGTAGGGAAATCGTCTGATGATGATGGTGGTGGTGGTATTGGGAACACTGCAGAGTTAGTCACGGAGACAATGTAGGTGGGTGGGTGTCGTGCAGGGCGCTGATGGTGGTACAGTACTGGAAATACAAGTGCTTTTTTATTTCATATAATTTAGTACATACCACATGACCCAAGTGTGTGTGTGAAAACCGACCACGGGAAAACATGATCAAGTATAAACCCCTTCACCTCAATAATGTCTTGGCAAGCATTCATTAACCAGCTATTTACACCTCACATCAAAACAGGTGGAGTACAGGAGCGGTGAGGTGGTGTGTACTAAAAGAGAGAACACCAGATTGCATCCCATAAACCAAGTGATGGAACACCGCCTTAACTCAGTACCTCAGGGATCCACAACCAGATCCTAAACTCCATCAAATGAAATAAATAAATACAACAATCTCAGGAGCATAATATACAGAACACCATCAAAACACCACAATCATACACACTTCGTAGAGGAAAATTACACTCAAATGGTAACAAATCTAACGTATCTTTACCTCTTTTACAACGCAATCAGTAAGAGTATAAACGGCCTCAACACCCAATAAACTGTGTTCAAACTTTTTACCACCACTCGACCATCTGTCTCCACTTTCACACCACCTTTAAGCTCTTCCACCACCTCCACTTCATAATGAACACTTTTAAACAAGACAGAAGATCCTAGAATACAAGTATTAACTAAGTATTCCCGCCAAGCCAAAAATAGAAGAGCTAGATGCACAAAAATGTCATCGATTTTTGCAAACCCGCCTTGGTGTACCGTGCCCCCCCCCCCCCAAGCGACCCTTATGAAGGCCATTCGCGAGTAATCTGGGAGAGTGGCGCGGTGTGTATGTGTGTGTGGTCCTAGGGGAGGTGAAGGGCAGACCGGCTGGCCCTACCCACTCACCTTAACCTCCACCTCCTCTTTCCACCCCACTTAAGCTCACCACCCACCTGACCTCACTGAGACTGGGTAAGCTCTTCATCCCTCCCTTCTAAATCATCTTAACTGATCGGAAATCCTCGTATGGTATATTTTCATGTAACAAAATAACCTCGACCTCTTTCTACCCCTCTTCGCCCTCACCTGACTCACCAAGACTCCGTTCCACCTTGGCCATCCCTCCTACAGTCTTTTCCCCTATTGTGTAACCACCGAGTTGAACAAAGCCACAAAGACAATTTGTTGCATCATTTAAGATCAGGATACTGAGTGTAATACAGATAGATACCTCCCACACATTCTGAGAACTCCAGTTGCTAGTCAAATGGGCCCCAGTCCTAATGGACCCCGGCCTAATCTAATCATCAGGAGCCGAGTCCACTAGGAATGGAGTTCATTTGACCAGTGACTCAAAGCTCCCACACAATCCCCCCGTGTTGTAAGGTCAAAGCTGATATCATCGTCGAACAGGTAATACTCACGCGTCACGGCTTCTGTAGTCTTCAAGGAGCGAACCAGAATTCTCAAACAATAAAATCAACCAACCTGAAAGATAAGAGAATACTGAAATTAATTTACAGACCTTTACACACTTTTGGATTAACTTATAAAACATACCGAATACTTATCTGTACCGGGGACAAAGTTAAAAAAATTAATAAAGACGGTACTGGTACACAAACAATATAAAACGATAATTGTGTAGTATAAAGAGATCAGAATAAAATAAGAGAAAAAACAATATACAAAGATACAAATACCGGGATGCACAAAGCAGTAAGACTGGTTTCCACTTTCCCATTCATCAGCAGCCTTGGTAATTTCCCACACTTATTAGCAAACATTCAAAAGGTCCATGTGAGCCCGTGTCCCTCCCCTACAACAGACATCATCAGACCACCTTTGAGTAATACATGACATTTCCTCCAGCAAGCACGCAGGCATGTAGATAAGTAGGTAGGCAGGCGGGGCGGCCCCTCCACCACCACCTGTACGGGTAAAGCCGTTATCCTGTGTCCAGGGACCCAGAGCCCTCCCTCCCTCCCTCCCACACTTTCACCGGGAAGATGCTGCAGCGTCCTTCCTACCTCACTAAACCAGTTTCTCCCGGGGACTCATCCTCAGCGCACACAATAGTACACACATTGTATCTAACCTCTTGTGTACACGCGCGCAGTAGCGCCCCCCCCCCCTTCCACACGGTATAATCAAGTGTTTGTGTCCAAAACCCCAAAGTAAAATTAAAAACTACATTTAAGATTTAAAGACTCAATCAGCCCAGAGAAGTTTATGTTAGTCAAACAGATCAACTCCAGCCGTCCACCCCGTGTTTACCACAAGCGTGAAGATGTGTTTGTCAACTAGACTTCACTCCTCACTGGCCCTGTTGCCTTGACGACCAACAACCGTGGAAATGACAATAGCATACATGTCTCAACGATGTGGTCAAATGGCGCTCACACACACACACTACAGATCTTGTCAACTACACTTATAATACAATAAAAGGGACACAGACGCTGGCATCCAATATTCATAACCTCGGTAAATTTTTTAACTACGTTAAACAGTTCCACGAATTAAGGTCTCCAAATGTTTCCAATTACTACAATTTGTGGCACAGGAAACGGTGCCATCTCAAACCTCAGTGACGTGTTGGCAAGCACTGAGTAAACGGCATGTAGTACGAGTAAACGTCCTTAACAATACTTATCAACGTCAACACCTTAGGTGAGGCATGCCAAATACAGTATCCACCACACGCAAGAACAAGAGTGGTTAAAAATAACGCCTTCTCAGAACTGCCATCACAGGGGTAGGTACCAGTATACTGCAGATGGACAAAACTTACAAATACCATCAAACCTACTCAAAAGATCCATCAAAACATTGGTCATCTATTAACCAATCACTTTTCCTCACTCCTTTCCAGGACCTCTAATCACCCACCCCTGTCCCTCCTCTTTCCCGATCAAGTACATAATTATCTCAGACTTATCCCGACAACAGTAGTGACTATAAAACGGAAGGGGGACACCATGAACGTCAGTCAGCGAGCATCTCTCCCTCCACCAGCCTGCAACTGACACTGGTGACCTCTGACTAGTTGTATATAACTCTTCAAGGCGACGACGAGCCTCTACTTACACCCACTTTTACTTTTACTCCCGCCAAGACCCCCTTCTGCAGGAGGAAGGTTCGGTTCTTCATGTCCTCCCCACCTGTAGATATTAACATGCTTCACCCGTTACTCATCTTCACACTCTTCAACTGATCAATACGTACTGACACCACCACTTTCACATCTCATGTTATTTTATGCTTTATTCTTTCGTTAATATCACCAAGTCCAACACCTTCACCACGTTTATCTGCACTGCAAGGGATTATGTAAGATCTTGCGTGTTAATGGTTGCTACAATGTCATCTGCGATGCAGTGTTCTACGTATTCAACTGTCACAAATGAACTTAATTATTACTAAACTACTAATACTAATGGCAGTCGCTACATCAGTCTATCATAATAATTAAAAATAACAGCTAATGCAGTAGTATTCAACTTTTTTATATAAAAACATCTACACGGTAAGGAAGACAAGCGGGAAGGAACATCAGACAAGATTCAGATTCTACTGAGATAGATAAATATGGTGGCAGGTGGGAGACCGTCCGGACTGTGTAACCTTCGGCTGACCGCGTGAGCACAACTCCCCGCCAGGCCCGACCTTCTAACGTTAACTCTCTTCTCGGGAAACACACTAACGATTTCCGCCCTAAAGTCACGACTGTTTACCGACACTGCCGTTGGTTTTACCACATGAAAGCTTCACGGTTTAGTGCTTGTGTTAAAGACACTGCAGTATAGGCCTACTAAAGACAATTTACTATAGGCCTACGGATAGTCCTACAGCCCTACCAAAGACAAGTGTACTATAGGCCTACCAAAGCCATTTCATTATAGGCCTACTGGAATTAGTACTATGGGCTACTGATGACAATGAAGACATCGCACACGTCTCCCAACAAGTGGCATCATCAGTAGGGTGATAAGATAAAGGCCACAATGCTCTACGTCGAACCTCATCCCGACACTTATCAACCTTACGCTTCTCTTAGATCCTAGCCTCTAACATCTTAACCCCGTGTTTGTATCGTAAGGTTGTGTAAATCTCCTGTGAATTTTTCCCCTTTTAACATGGTGCCTTATATCTGTTATCATAGGTCTAGCTGTTTATGTACCCAATTCTCAGAAGTAAACAATGACTATAACCATTTATATTACAAACTATAATTTCTAGTAATATCAAATAAAATAATAGCGTTATCACTATTACTACTATTATTTGCATTATATATTGAGCAAAAGGCGAAGGAGCAGACGACACAAATACTAAATAGTATCGTCAGAGAGAGAGAGAGAGAGAGAGAGAGAGAGGTGGATGCTAGCCACCTGTAGGGGCCACACCTCATGACCTCCCCTTGACCCCCCCCCCTCTCGTCTCAACAGAACAGAAAAGAAGGAACGATAGAGGAAACATATAAACAATGGGGTAGCCTAGTCAGTTTTTTTTTACACCATCTGAGCTATCAAGCTCCAGTACCAGACAAAGGGCGGTGCGAGTAACACAAAGCCAATAATTTCAGGCGCTAACCTTTACCTTTAAGATACAATAAACAGACTTCAGAGGACTTTACCCTACGCAGCCCGAGGGTAAATTTCACTCCGATAACCTGACAAAAGAATCTATTTTTGTCAGGCTTCATCCAACGACAAGACAACGCAGGTGTAAAAGCTTCAAGGAAAAAAGCAAAACTTACTATACAATGATGAAATAGCAAACTAGGCATAACACTACCCTGAATTCGAACACCAGTCTCTAAGACGTCTTGTATCGTACTATGAACTCTTAGCAGTTGTATAAACTAAGGGAGACGTGTTGTAAAAGGCTAAGCAATATAGCCTACAGTACTGGGATGCACCCGACAAGAGGCTCATTATTGAAAACAATCAGGATAAGTTCGTTAGGTATAGTTGCAACATGAGTGAGCAATAAAGGAAGGATTTACGAGAGAAAAGGAGAAAGATAATTTGATCGTTCTCGACAAAGGAGTTCCAGTGACTTGCATTTAATAAAATCCTTTAAAATTATATAACATAATGTCATTCACGAGAAACCACATTCAGTCATTCTTACTACACTGAATAAGAAACATAACCCAGGTGGTGGTTTAACTCCAGACAATAGATAGTTACAAGCTGTGGTGTTAAGCAGGGGTGACAAGTCAAATGGAACCTCAATCTCAACAGACCCCAAATCAACCTTGCATAATCATTCGGGCCCTGTCCTAATGAGCCCTATTGGTCAGGTAACATTAGATTGGTGTCTGATGGGTCCCACTTAAATCTGCTATACCAAGACGAAAGTGACAGCAGCAACGTAACCTGAAGGGCACGAGTCTAACCCGGGGTCACGGGTCACACAGCTCTTATCCAGACGTTGCGCACACTTACATAAAAGACCATTCACACCACCCGGGGTAAACCTGTCACTGGCCCTGGAGGCACGCACTGCAGGATTAGTGTCGCCTTCGTGACTACTCTCTCTCCCTCACGATCACATGCTGTGTGTGTGTGTGTGTGTGTGTGTGTGTGGTACTTGCAAGTAGCAGGAGAATAATGTAAATATAGTAAACTAGAAAATATTATCCGCTGGTTAACCAAAAGCCTAACCACCAACACAAATATGCACGTTACAATGACTAGACTGGATCTGGTGTAGTAGGCGCTCACCATGAGGGATGTGCTTGAGACTGAGTGTACAGCCAACAGTGGAGTATTTGAGGCGTCACCCCATGAGAATAGACAGACAAAAGATAATACTATACTTGGGGAGGAATATTTAGAGGAGAATGAAGATAAAGAAATATTGTGGAGGAAGAGTTGAAAGGTGTGTGCAGTGAACAAAATCAGGCGGAGGAAGAAGAGGAGGTAGGTAGAACGCCCTTTGCCAATGTGGCTCAAACAATGCCTGGGCTGCTTTTAACTACAATACACCAATTCTATACCAGCTGGAACTATTCACCAGCATCCATAAGAATACAATTACCACAATACAACAAACTGCCAAAACTACAATACTGTACAGTACATTAAAATGGTCCATTGGTGATAAATAAAATGAAGTCCATTCAGTTCACACAACACACTCAGTACAATCATGGTGGTCTCATATCACCTGACATTTACACCGTCAAAATTACCAGTGTTCAAGACTCGCACTTTAATAAACTCTTATACCAATAATTGAATTAACATCACTTCATCTTAAATTAAAAGAAATTGACAAGTAAAAAATATCAAGTATATAACAAACAAAAAATATATAATATACAAAAATCTGCCTAAATCATGTGAAAGGTTTGATTTACTTGAGAATTACGATACCGTAGCTATACCAAAACTGACCAGACGTCAAATGTGTATCTGGCCAGCTGCTGACTCTCGACAACAACCTGATATTCAAACAGTATACCTGTATAAGTTTAATCACACCATCAGAATACACTATCAAATACAGTATCTATTACAGGATATATAGCATATTATATCGTAAATACCGGTAATGTAAACTATTAATAAATAAACCTTCTCTAAGTTTCAATAATAATAATCCAATGAATACAAGCAAGTGAATGCGGTATTCCCTAAACCACTTTTTTCACCTAATGAATCTCGGTTCAACTTTTACAAGTTCAGTTTGGTTAAAAGGTGCACTAGTTTTTAGATCTACTGGCTTTTAGGTAGCTTCCATCTGCAGTAATCTCCCAACATCTTCCTATTTCTTAATCCCATCACCATACACCTTGAAAGATGTGTTCTAGTAAAGCATATAACATTAAAATCAAATAAGGGATGGTTTTATTTTAGTTTGTAACCATACACTGAAATACTTTATTTAGTTAAACACTAATTGCAGGAACGTTTTTATAACCTTAGAACATGAATATTAAGACTTGATTTGTTATTCTATAAACTTATGTGAAGGCCCATCTTTAAACCATAAGCACTGTAGAACTTTATTTGTAGTTTAAGCAGAAAATAGGATTTTTTTTGGCTATTTATAACATATACATAAATACTGTATATGCAGAAGCTTAATTTTCAAGCCAAATTTAATTCAGTCAAGGTTTTACATCTTTAAAATATAGGCAACACACCGAAAGGTTCGATTCAGCAAGTGCATTATTTAAACCACAAAAAGACATGGATTACCTTTTAACGCTTTTCAACTACTATATACACACTCAAATGACCCCTTAATAAGTAAAATGTATAAACAACAAACATGAAAAAGTTCCCACATCTTGATCTTGAACGTTCGTCAATATTGCAACATAGTATTAAATCATAGTATTAAATATCATTATTACTTTTCTATACAGACATGGGCATTTTTATGTCTGTGTTGAATACATGCACTGTACTATCAGACATCAAGACACCTAATACTATAATATTGTTCAAGCCAGCCACACAAACTTTGGATACATCAACGTACACCGTTGAAATTTCGCCTTATACAAATAAGGGGATAAATTAGGTAAACAAAATTAAATACAATAACTGGGAAAACAAAATTGAAACAGCTGCGTAAAATTAAATCCCAGAAGTTAAAAAGAAAACGCAGAAATTATTGAGTAGCAAACAGGAAATTTTGAAGTCAAAAAATAATTAAAATAATAATAATAAATAAATAAAATTACTGCAAAAAAATACTTATGTATGCATAGAAATTTTTATCAAATATTAATCATAAAACTTAAAAGGAATTGAAGTTAATCTGACTTTGTGCTTAAAGATATCTAGTCCTAAAATATAACGGCTTGACAGAATTTACCATGTTGATTTTAATCTCTCTAAGTGTCAAAACTTCGTGACATTCTCCAATAGCGGATGATTATCACTGTCTGGATACATGGTGCTTTTATAAGTTAAGAACCTAGCAAAGAAATGTCTTGGGTACAGTATACTCTGTATATTTGAACTTATTTTTTTTTATAAAAAATCTATTTCTACAGTAAATACAAATCATAAATAATGCTATCGGTTCCCCACAAATTAAAAATAATCCTATTCCTAAATTAAAATTTTACAGAAACATTTTTTGACAATATATATTGAGCTATGCTTTTTTATCTTTAAGTTTAATATACAGTACTGAGGAAAACTGGGTTTAAGAGACCCTATACTGCCACCAACAAAGGTCTTTACCAATAAATAATAAATGGTGGGACAACTTTGTTGGGCCTGGCCTGGCCTCGCAGGGTAGGCCTATAAATTCACTTAAAACCTCTCGTCTCCGACCAGCCTCTTTTTGTTCTCTATACAACGTACCGTTATTTTTCAAGGGTACATATTATTATCAGTTTCGTCACAACTGCGGCTTGTGATAAGCAGACGCAAGGCATGAACGGAAACGATGACATTTCATTACGCCTTCAAAAGCGAGGCTACTAGATAATTAAAGCGGGTAGACAAAAAAGTGAAAAGTTGGCCAACCTTGGCCCATCTGGCGGCTGCCTACGCACCAGGGCTGAGCACACCTGCTAACAATCACTTACATGATCCACCGATAAAACAACACGCCCTCTAGCACCAGGCGGAAGGAAATCATGAGTTAAGTGCTTCTCACTCAACATGTACCATCGACCTTGATCTTAAACAAATTGGAAACGGCCTTACTTCCACTTATTGATCTTTTACAATAGGTGGGTTGATCCAAGGGGCTCGCGTAAATATCGTTGATGGAAAAGGATTATGAAGACAGCGCAAGTGAGGGCTTTACAACAATCTACATTCCAGTATGGGTGCATATAATGTGAGGTAGCAGAGGCTAGCAGTGGCGCGACGCGCACCCTCAAATTTACAGTGCATTGGACCCTTGCTGCCCCACCACCACTCTCACACATGCGGCGCACCACCACCGACTCTCCCTATCCTACTTCTTAACACACATCTCTAACCGCCAGTATATGCTAGATTATGATGACTTTTTATGTGTAGTTCAAGGTAGACAACAGAGTTAATAATACTAACAATAATAATAACTTCATTAGCACGGAACATTAAAAATAGAATATAAAATCTTCACGGATTAATTATTATCGATAAACTGCTAGCTCATCAGACTAGACTTCAGTCCCCGCGGCTCGTAGTTTATATATACGAGCTATACACCCAGCCCATTAAGTTTACACAAGGGAAAACTCACACTGGTTGAGCCACTGTTCCTCAAGTGTGTGTGCGTGAGTCAGATACATAAATAATTCGGGACACTGACGTTCAGTATTTCCTTCGCATTTGTTGTATCCTTCTTGAGGGAAGAAGCTCCACCAGCTTCAACAGAGGCTCTGCAAGTTTACAACCTAACTTAGACAATCAACTTTTGTATGCCAAGTTTGTTATAAAGGAATGAGAGGCAGCTGCACAGCCTGCACCATTCAATGTAAACCCCATGATTTTAGCTGCCATGTGCAGGGAATTTACCAAGTCCCTTAATGTTTACTAGTGCTTCGAGGAACTTCAACTCGTGCATCCAAAACAAAGATGTTTGAGCGGTACTCCATCTTCGGTACATAACCGTACAGGGGGAAGTAAAGAACGTACCTTGGACGTCAGTGATGCACTCATTTACAGGTCCTCCTAAATATCAAAATCACAGGACACAGTGAAGAATACAATACCGCAATGTGCATAAAATAATGGGCTTAATTCCCAATTCACAGATAACAGTCCATTATGAGAACATTTTAAATAATGGCGGCTACTATCTTCCCACAAGGTTCCAGACACCAAAAACCATTACCACAATGACCCAACTTTCAGTAAAAGTAGTTGTGAAAATCTCATGAGTTTTACCCGACTTTAATCACCACCAAACATGCAGTCATTCACCTGGCCTTGAAAACAAACACACCCCTTGACTTTTTCCTGACCATGAAACCAGAAACACGACCAAACTTCCCCCAGAAATGCTCGCCTTTTCCACTAAATTTGAATCATGTTTTCCAAGATCCCGAAAGTAAAATTACCCTTGACCTTGGTACTGTCCACCTAAATACCCCCTCAAGAATCCCTGACCTTGGGACATCTAAAACCTCCCTTATGTATCCCTGACCTTGAACTGATACCCTAAATGTACAGCTGACCTTGAACACACAATTACTCTTATACAGTGTATCCCTCAATATATACACCTACCTTGAAGACCCCTCACCTTTAAAAACCATCACCATTTTCTTGACCTTAATATGACTTCCCTGACCTTGAAACCAAAGGAGTTTGACCCCCCACTCAGCGTGCGGGCAGCGCAAGAAACAGTTGACAGAAGTGGGATTTCCTTCCCAACAGTCAATGACCTGAGTGAGTCACCAACGACCACGCGTTAGTTAAGTTATGGACACGATCTACGAAACTCACACAAAGGAAAAACACATCAGCGGAAATGTCTCTACTACTCCAATACGCATCACCTCTGAGAACAGCTGGGACCACTCATGGGGGAATTCCCTGAAGTAACAACCCCCCTCCCCTCTTCCGCCTATTCACATAATCATCGCCGTTTTCAAGAAACCAAAGTGTGTGTGTGTGTGTGTGTGTGTGTGTGTGTGTGTGTGTGTGTGTTGCTGGTGTCGATAAACGAGTTATTCACGTTTTTTTTTTCGAATATTAACAATAACATCCTCCAAAAAAAAATACTGAACAGTACCTCTGCAGCTGCATAAAGTAAACTGCTAAGGACATTATTGTTTAACGCTTAATATTTTGTTCACCAAAAATTCACATTCAGTCTCCAATGCCTCAACTTGAAACTTGAAAAAAATAAACGAGGAAAAATCGTTGCCTATGTTAAGAGTTCGACAGCCTCCCTCGCTTAGCTTCTCACCTTACTATTCGTCGTCCAATTGCATTGAAGCGAAACGGATGTATTTTATTAGTAGGCACCCGATCTCTGGTGACCTTTGCGTGTTTGTAGCCAAGATAAGCATTTAAGTGGCTACTGTGTTGGCCTACCTTGGTGCCAAGCGTTCATCAGGTCTTGGCCAGGCGTGGTGGCCCGTTTATACAGCAGCCCAGCGTCATGGTGGAGAGGCTGCCCACACGACCTGGCGGTGGTTGTGGCAGAGGACAAAACCTGGACCAAATCTGGCACTCCCAGCCATGGATCATCAGCTGAGTCACACCTGCATTGCCACATTTGCCACCCACTCCACTCCTCATATTTCATTAATCTTGCTCCAGGAAATGCTTAGTAGTTAGGGTGCTCTGGCCAGGTCTTTCATTAAGCATCCCAGTTCTCAGTGGACGTGTGCTATTCCCTGATGGGTGGTCGTAATACCTCCCACCGACAATCCACAACACCACACCACACCTTACCCTGCTGTCATCTCACCTACAAGAACCGCTTATCATACCCGTTACTCAACCTGACCTCCTGCAGCACCTTGAATGATATATATATATATATATATATATATATATATATATATATATATATATATATATATATATATATATATATATATATATATATATATATATATATACACACATGGGTGTGTGTGTGTGTGTGTAATCCGTAATCCGGTTTTTGAGATGTTCGAAACTTTCTGAAACGTTAGTGTATTAAGAATGCACTTCAACTATTTGGGATTAATTACACGATTATCTAAGAACCAAATAAACACACCCAAGAATATATTTTGATGAGACCAGAAGCTGCAGGGTGACATAATGAAACGGCTGACTTAGGTTATACGAAGTTCCCAGAGTATTGTAAACCACTTCCGCTCCCACACCTCAGTACGGTTCATATTTCACATTTATAGTCCCCGAAGACAAGTAACTATCCATTGACCTTTAAAACGTATTGTTTAGGTCTGTTGCTGTAATAAATGTTATACACATCAAATATTCTATTTGGAAAGGCAACCGAGTTGCTAGTCTTCTGTCTCTTCAACAAGTGCTGAATACACAATTAAGCAGGGGTGTTAATGGTACCGGTATGGCCAGCATAAGGACAGAACCAGACAATGTGATGCAGTCGTGGCCAGAATTAGGCTAGGATACAGACACATCTGGCAAGTTAGTAACGCTGTACCCATACCGGAACACTCAGCATGTAAACTTTGTGATAAACCTTTAAAGCATACACTTGAACACTATATTATTGAATGTGACACTGTCAAAGACTTCAGGCCACCTGACTTATTGTATCTTGAACTATGTAATTACTTCATTGAATCAGGTGTGCTTGAGGACATTCTTGCTGTTTATCCCAAATTTGCTAGCCCACACTGATTAGTCTTCAATTAGAATATGACTCCAATGTATGTGATCCACTGACCTATATATACACTGCGAATGAATATGATGTATTTCCTTCTTTGTGTACGAACCTCTGTCCTGCATGGCAGTGAACAGTGGCATTACCCACATGAATCTGACCGACGTATATGTATGTATGTATGTGTGCATATGTGTATATATATGTACAAGTATATGTGTATGTATATATGTATATGTATATATATATGTGTGTGTGTGTGTGTGTGTGTGTGTACATATATGTATATGTACTGTCAATGAATATGATGCATCTCTTTGTGTACGAACCTCTGTCCTGCATGGCAGTGAACAGTGACATACCCATATGAATCTGACCTCTATACATTTATAGTTGTTAATGAATATGATGTATTTCTTTGTGTATGAACCTCTGTCCTGCGTGGCAGTGAGAAGTGATACCACCCTCAGTGTCAAGACCGGACTGAATTACTCAGAATAGGCAAACTGTACTACAAGCTTTGTCAATAAATTTGTTAAACTAAAAACTAATGTTAGTGATATCCAGCACAAGGTGTAAATACTGTGCTTGTTTATTTGATTCGAGGATGACTACTCGGACACATGCTTAACTACCAAACGGATTTTCTAGTGCAAATGAAAAAAATTAAAATAAATTAAGAAAATCACTTTGCTCATCTAGATACTAAGTACTTATTCCCACCCAGAATGCATCAATACTACGATATATTATACCATCAAGCAAGTCGCTTAAAAAGATGAAAGTTGGCTAGTCCTCTTAATCTGTGAGTGAGGTGGTGTGGGGAGGATGATAACCATCTCGGTGTCAGCCGTCCATATGGTGGCCTGACTGACCCTCTATAAAAACCACGTGGTCAAAACGATTCCTTTGTCTGAATAGTGGCCACGTGGTCAAGTTTGGGTGGCTGTGACCGTCGGCATGACAGGAAGATGAGGACGGCCGCTGGCTGGTTGTCGGGATAGTGAGTGGGTGGGTGGGTGGGTGAGTGAGTGGGCAAGCGGGGAGTGAGTTATGGGGTAGCCACTTTCTAGAGGGGATCGGGGAGGAAGGGGATGTGGTGGGCCCCGCACACACGAGGGATGATGGAGCGCAGGCCGGAAGGGTGCAGGGGGAGGCAGGAAATATGATATGTGTGACTCGGTGGAAACTCACGTTCTTTCATAAGTCGCCAGCTACCAGTCGTTAAAAAAAAAAAAACACCAACCTTCCTCCCTTCCTTTATTTTTAACAAAACCAAGCCTCCCTGACATTTCCCAAGCTATAACAGCCACAGCTCGCAGCCCGTGACCAGTGATCGTTACAAATGTCATCTGGAACCGATTCGCTTCAACTCCACACGCTGCTTCCGTTAGCTGAACATTTTATACCCTACGACTACATATCCAAGTCGCTTAGCTTCGTCGTTGTTTTTAAATACACAGAACAGGCCCTAAGGGTACAAAATGTCTCCAATTTATTAGGGAGCGCTTAATTACTCGCCATATCATTTCATGGAAAAATCTTCCTACCAACTAAGAAGATTATCGCTTGTCTTCAGTAAATCACTAAATATATTCAAGGTGGGTGCATCAGGCATGGGAGCAGTGAGTGGAGAATATACAGTATACTGTATGGAAGGCTGAGGTGTGGAGCAGCCGGATGACAAGGCAACAAGAGACCGAGACAAACGAGGCTGGTAAAACATCCTCCCGCAAGGCTGCTCCACCCTGACCGTGGTGGTATATCACCCAAGTGGCCTCCAGCCTCCCGTCACATCCACCCTTCTCACTGCTAACATCACATCAAACCTGTATACATCTCGCCGAAACACCATGCATCGAGCCATTGGAAGGGCAATACCTATATAACCGTTCAGAGTAATATTAAACCGTGCTAAGGACTATAAGCGAGCCGTGTCGACGACTACGGAACACGGAAACCCTCAATCAGCCCAACAATCACGACCATTAAACCAGTTGAGTCCCCGCCAGAGCTGTGTTGGTCTGGGGCCAGGCGTGGTGACGTCAGTGCTGCCAGCGCCCAACACACCTACTCCACCACACTCAACAACACCAGCCTACTCGCCCGCAGAAGTAAAAACTCCATTCTGAGAAAATAATACCGTTGTGTTACGGTGGGACCCCAAAGGACCATCTCCGTTACCGGGCATCCCGACTACAGACCAGGAATGCAACAACACCTCAACCCGCCCGCTTACCCACTCACTAACCCTAACTTCTTTCACACACACACATATATACCTTATTGAATGATGGCATAGACCAAAATTTATTAGCTAATCAATGACGTGGAATCACACTACAGTTCTAACTATAAGTTCACTAGAATATTAATAAAAAAATAATAAACCGACAACAGATGACAGCCCTACAAACCACATCTTGAATCCAATAGGAAAGCTATAGCCTAAGGCGAAGGAGAACTAGAGCCAAAGAGAGGAGTGAGGGTGTTTGCTCTACGGCTCTTAACAGAGAATGGGTGTCAACAGGATTGACCAGTCTTAAGACTTGAGGGTATCAGTCTGACCCTACAAACTTTATAAAGAATTCCTTGTACACATAGTGTAATATAGTCTACAGAAAATAACACCCGGTAGCTATTCCATACAAAAAATACACAATACAGATGTTATAAATACATTACACATACTGCATAAAACTAAACTGACATATACTATAACAGTCATCCACAAATAGATAATAGAGTAATACATAAATAATTTTAATACACAAATCAAAATAGAAGACAACATGGCATAAGATAATGTTGTCTAAAATCTGCTCAACATGCCACACTGGTTGAAATATGGTTGGCTGCGGTAGGCTGCGCTATCAAAGGCATTTTTGTGTTGTTAATGTCCATTTCTTATGAGTGTAAGACAAAAGGTCCCTAGCACAAATAATTATTACTGTATTTATTATTATCACAGGGCATTATCAACCAAAATAGTAAAAAAAGTTCTGATCCGGTATTCCTCCAACTTGATCTTAAAACTCACCCAGCCTTGTATTGTGAACACAAGTCTGCCCATTGTCTCTGAGTTTTTCACAAACAAGTCATTCTTATTGCCAGTCGACAAAAAAAGGGGATCCCCTTTTATACTTAGAGCAAAATGGCATTAATCCTGTTGGCACTGGAAACTTATTTTCCTGTGGACAACTTAGTTTTTTTTTAATACATTTATTTTTACCCTGGTAATAAGATTTTTTTTTCTGTAAACAAAGGAACGGGGCATCTTCCCTCACACACCAACAGGACATTTTTCATTCACAAAAAAAAAATCTTCACCAAAGAGGCGGACATTTTCCCTAGCATAAAGGGAAGTGCATCCTTCCCCCACATAATGAACTGATAGCCGGTTACAAATTACCTCCTCCTGGTCAACAAGGCGGCTATCATGAAGAGCAACATTAGTTGCTTTTAAATTCAAATGGCATTCATAGATCTACATAATACATAATGAGGGTAGTTTCACGCAAGAGATATTGTATAGTTGTAGTTATAGTCACAGTATCTGAGAAGTTTTACCACAAACACGACAATGACCTCAAACTTAATAAACCTAGCCAAGCCAAGAGACAAAATTTGCGTTATAAATGAACAGCAAAATTGCTTTGCAATGATGAACGAATCAAACATTGCCGTACTTGGTCATGTGTTTTGTTTTGCAGTTTAAAAATATAATGCGATACCGGTTATTTCTCCTTCTGTTGTTACTGAACCACATACGTTAGAAGCATTCCGTCATGATAAAGTCATGACAGATAAACCAGTCTGCGTTATGTAATAGGCGTGTGAGGAACCGGTATTGGTTCAGGAGCAGCAGAGTCAGTTAGGTAGAGCGAAAGGTAGCGAAAGGGGGGGAGGGGGGAGTGCAAGGAGGACTGGGAGAAAGGTGAGGTGGTGAGGGAGTAGGGTAGCGCTGGTCAAAGGGCGTCTAGGGCAAGTCTAGACGAGGGGCGGCAGGGTCCCGCTTGCAATTATGGCCACGACAGACTGCAGGCGGCCGAGAGCAGGGTAGCTGCAGCGTTGCTGGGCCGCGGGCGCTCCTCACCTGTATCCTGGGATAATGATCCTGCCCTTAAGGCACCCCCTGTCAGCAGCTACCCTCACCACCACTAGTCATGCACGCCATCTGGCCAGCCTCACGAACAATTACCCAGTCCTCTGACACAATTCACAATGACTGGGTGCACGGATATACACTTGCCTTTGTGTATTACATCTTAGGATAAAAACGTTTCATTTTCACTGTTAAGGCCAATGTGACAACACGCATGCCAAACAAACTCAAGCAACTCACGCTGGAAGATCCGCATTTGCAAAACTAAAAACTACTTCTTTTAGATACATTTCACACAACAAATCTAATACGCCCTCATTATTTTATTCCATGTCAAATTAAGTTCATAAAAAGATATGTCGATTCCGCCCAAAGGAGCATTTTTCATAAAGTCTTCTACCAAAGCGAAACAGTGCGAGACTTTAGACTTTAAAGACAAGAGCCATACCCTGGCCGGCTATTTATAGTAAAAACGGGACCCCACGCGGTCGGGGTGCGACACACCTCACCTGTGCACTTATGCAGACCAACCAGTTGATGAATGGCCAGCTGCAGCGTCAGTGGAACCTGTCACGTGACTTGTCCCACCTCACCATCCATAATCCCAACAACATCCAAACTCCAATTTATAACACTCTTCCACCCACCCCACAACAGCCACCCGAGCCACACACAAACCAGTGGCACTCCCCACACAGACAGAAATATTTTCTCTCTCAAGTTGAAGACGACGAATTCTTCTGGTTGCCAGCTCCTGTGCCAACAACAATCAACACATTTAAGACTATACTCCACATCCCTCCCTCTCGAGCCTAAAATACCTCCCTATTATCCTCGAAATGTTCTTATATTCATTTATTCACGGGAGCAGATACATAACGTTACACAAGGAGAGACTGTCACGAGTACTGGGTGAAGTGTCTACCCTGATTGCCAGAATCGGGCAATGGCTTTTACACTATCACTGAAAAACAAAAGATAAGTGTTTTTTCCACCCATCCGCTAACAAACTAAACACATGACTAATATGTACAGTATGTATTATAATGAGGGGGAATGCAGATACCAATCGTGACTAAATCGGACATTAACGACCCACTTCCTTTCTTGACCGGAATCAGAGTACGAGTCAAGACCACCACAAACAGGAAGACAGAAGTAAAAATACATTCACAGCTACAAGGGAGACTATTCATCACGTGTCTAGTGGGGCAAAATCCTAATTAAGAGTTTAAGCTTAAGCAAAATCTTATAAATGAGGAAATTATGTCTGATAGCCATATACACACAAGACTGCTTGTCTACCATGACGCTAACATTTGAGTGAACAGCAATAAACTTCAACCACTTTATACTAACTTCATTTTGTGATAGCCTACGCACGGGACAAGCTACGGCAACTGATATGGGGATACGTTTTCCCATAATATAAACATGATATTTATATTTTACTCAAGTTAAAAGATAATTGTGTTTAGGAATAATATGGAGCAGCCCAAACATCAGTAAAACCCTGTTGTTGCAACTTTTGGCTACACGGCTCTCATCATGAAGTTCAGGCAATTTAAGATGAGAGAACTAGGCTATCTTACACCACCAATGTGAGAAGCGACGCAGCAAAGACAAATCACAAAAGTATAAAGACGACGTTACATAAGAACATAAGAAAATAAGGAGTCTGCAATAGGCCGGTTGGCCTGTGCATGGCAGCTCCTGTCAAGAGTTACTACCACTCTCTATCATCCATGAATCTATCCAGCCTCCTTTTGAAACTTTCCAGCGTTCCAGCACTTACTACAAAGTTGCTAAGCTTGTTCCACTCGTCCACCACCCTATTTGTAAACCAGTTCCTTCCTATCTCCCTCCTAAACCTAAGCTTATCCAACTTAAATCCGTTGTTCCGAGTCCTATCCTGCTCGGATATTATAAGAACTTTATCTATATCACCTTTATTGATTCCTTTCACCCACTTAAAAACTTATATCATATCTCCCCGCACTCTTCGTCTTTCTAGGGAATGCAAGTTTAGTTTCTTTAACCTATCCTGATATGGAAAGTTTCTAACCTTCCAAGTCCCGGAATCATTTTCGTCACCGCTGTGTGTGTGTGTGTGTGTGTAATAGTTGAAGGGTGGGACATGGTGGAGCATTGTGATGGAATACATCCATGTGGTGGTGCAGCCTAACAGCAGCGCAGGAAGTGTTCCCTGGGAGCTTCCTGTAGTAGCCCAGGAAAACATCTGCTACTGCACTGTAGGAAGGAGGGGGGTACCCTAGGAAACGATGCATTTATTATTTCATCAAAACATAACTTTGTGACTTATTTTGTGCATTTTATTTAATTTAACATGTCAAATGAGATACCGAGTATAACATTTACATAAAAACTCGCAGGTTACGCAATCGTTATAAAATATGAACATGTCAGAATATAATTATACCAGACACGATATACACATACACAAAGAACTACAAAGCCAACAACCAAATTTGTCGAGCTTAAGAATGGGAAGAAGAATTGGAAGTGTGTAAAGTACCATACTAAGCGAAAGCACCTACAAAAACAATAAAAAAAATTTACACAAAATATTAGATAAAGCGTAAAACTGCAGGAGCGCAGAGAGGAGGAAGCAAAAGGTGAGCATTAGCCTATAAAGTGACAATGTATTATTCATTCGCCGGAAACCCCCTCGGTGGTTCACTCGAGGCCGTCTAGGGTTGCAGTGGGCGGAGGAACCTACACCACCCTGGCACACAAGGGAAATGCCAAGAGGGGAGGGGCTTACGGCAACGAGTAGCGAAAATAGACTTTATCAAAATAAATTAATATACAAACAAAACGGAAATGAGCAAATTTAAAGCCTCTTTTTACCGGAAGTTTTATGAAAATCGTCAAGCTTGTCAAATCCTTCAATAATGAATGAGGTATCAGAAGTCTGTTTCTCTAGGGCAGCAAGCACACCATGCAAGTTCTTAAGTAACAAGCAGATTATGGTTCCCCCACGCTATAGAGCTTACCTTATCAAGGGCAAGAGAGCAGGGGGTATAAAGGAAAAAAAATAACCTCCCCATCCTGGTGCCACGACTCCAGGAGGGGAGGCACCCTAACAACCCAAACGCAGAGCAGTGCCCTCCCTCTTCACCCTCCGACTTCGCTTCATTAACCTTGGGTCAGAAATTCAAAGCAGGCAAAACACCAAACTTAACCTTGTTCGTATCGTCTGGTGGGAGAAGCCTTGCGGCCCATTAATCCTAAAGGTGAGGTAAAGGCGATCTGACAGATGTTAAAAACGAGACAATTAAGCGGGGAGTGGAAACCCCCCAGACAGTATAAATAGTTAACACGTGCTGGTCCCAGCTGCGACACCACCAATGTTGCCAGAACAGAACGCCCCAGGTTTTTACGCCTCTTACACTAATTACAATCTTCCTAAGAGAGGGAGCAACAACTCGGGCTGGGAAGGCTTACCCTCACACAAAGCCTATAAAACCAATGAAAAAATAGTTCGGTTCAGTCGCTGTTCCCGTGCCATATTACATAAATATCCCCGATTCCTACAACCGTCTAAGAGAGGAAGTGCTCGGCCCGAATTTCTGATGAGAAAAACTTCCCGTTTATATAACTTGTGTTCCCAGTACAATGAAGACCAGTCTTGACTAACGCTGCCCATAAGGCTCCATTTTCAAACGAACGCGAATTCCATTTTGATATGGGTAACGTGAGCCTAGCTTTGTAAAATTAAACACCTTTCCCATCTACGAAAACAATTCATAACTATCAACAATGCTGCAGACATTTATTTTATACGATATGGTACATGTATCACAAGTTCACGATGAAGCCTCTTCAGAAAAAACATATAAAATTAATAATAAATGGAGCCAATTCTTCAAAAACACCATCATCGACCCCCGAGAATAAAACGATCCAACGATCCTTGTACACGAGAAAAAAAAAGAGCGGGGACACGGAATATCACCATGGTGGGTCTTGCCACTGGTTCTTGGCAACACCAGCTCCACCCCAACGCAGTGATGCCATACTGCAGGTGGACAAGTGAATAGTCAACTACAGATGACAACACTGTAGAATTCGAATAATTTAGTATTAATATCACAGTAATTGGCCGAACTATTCACAATTTCTCGTAGTTCTCGCAGTGAACACCTAGCCATTTTATAGCAAACATTGTGTGAGCAGTTTACCATCCGTTAATATCACAAACCGCAATAACATAATCATTGTGTTACGGTTCTCTCCAATATTCAAGGTATAAACAGTCACGCAAGTCATGCTAACTAAAAAGGTTTACCTAGCAGAGCCAATACTATACAGTGCAATATACTCAGTGCGGTTTAACGTCTTGAAATTCTACTCCAACAGAAAATTACATTACAAATAAGAATAACCAACATCGCTGGACAAAACAGTAAGGTGCGTTGTCTCGAGAAACATGAGATAATGACAAAAGTAAGAGCAATGCCGTAAAACCAAGTGGACAGTTTTTGCAGACTTGACTCGCCCCCATGTAACACGAGCCTCGACTGCGCTATTGCCAACTCTCCATTTCCGCCAGCACCACCGCTTCTCCCTCAAACCCTAACTACTGGATTATTAGGTTGAATATATGGCTTCAAAATTAAAGGAGGAAAGCGAGACGCACACAAACTCATATGTAATGACATGAAAGACCGTGCTAAGTTATAGAGCATAATCAAGGCTTAGAAGACCAGTACAGTACATACTGTACAAGGAAATATATAATTAAATTTCCAGAACATATAACATTTCCTAAGCTAATAACTAACCTTACAGTAAACACAACATTGAATTATAAAAATTTCAGAATCCTCGTCCTAGTTAAGCTACCTTGTAAGTGCTGGGAGGGAGGCTAAGGCGACCCGACCCATGCCCTAATAGCCTAGCTAGTAGCAAAGGTCAACAGAGGACACGGGACGATGCCACCGAGGGTTCCCTTTTCCATTGACCCAAGAACACTCCCTTTCCTTCACACTGAGAAACCCGAGCCTCTCACAACAACGCTGTGTAGCCATGAACAAACACCTCTTTTTTTCCTTCTAGTTTTTCCTCAGTTTAAAGTTTCCCGGGGTACACTAGTGACGATTTATATGAAAATAACTGGGGAGCAGTAAGTTAAAATTATGATGTTGCCAAGATAAAAAGTACAAAAGCAAAGTGAAGTTGGACAAATAAGGTTGGCGACCTCGGTAAGCAAGGTGAGCTGGGGTCACCACACAGTAAACACAAGCTTGTAAGCCACACACAACTGCTCCTACAAGGGCAAACGGTTAATACGCGTTGAAAAATTGCTCTCAGTTATCACAAAACTTCATAAAAATGAGAGCAAGGATTATTTACGATAAACTACATAAAGACTTATCATTATGGTACAGTATATATAAATTACGGGTGTAGGTGTCACTTTTAAATATATTCTTTAATCTTTCGAGCTGTGATAACCTTCGGACGCATACCCTACCCATCTATATACATGAATACTGTAGAATCAACGCACGCACGCTCTATCAATTTTGTTGATATAAAAACTAAATCCTGAACACGAAAAATACTTGATACCAAGGCAATTAGTGCCAGATAGGCGTCGCCAGTGATGCAGCAAGTGGCAATGAGACCAGTCAAGGTCAACAGCTCCCAACAAATACTGAAGTATACTTCTTAATAGATCCCCGGTCATGACAGCTGCACAACAGCTGCCACTACGGTTTCAGCAGCTGCAGCAACGTTTGACTGTTAGTGCAGTAGCTTGATAAAAACTAATCTAATAGCACTAGTCCCAAAACAAGTTTTCAACACTGTATATTCACTCTGGGCCCCTTACAGTACATATCCCAATGTAAAAAAAATTACTAAAGTCAAACTTTCTCTGCTATAATTGGACGGCATGGGACAATATCACTATAATTGTCCCATCATAAACGCAGATTCAGATTTTTTCCACCTTAGATTAGCCCCACGCGGTGCAGGACTTATTTAGCCAAAACTAGCATTTGATTAATACAAATGATACAAATTGAGACTCGACAGCTGGAATACACAAAAGAAATACAGTACAGTACAACGGTAATACAGTGCACTTATCGGCAAGCAAATGCTGAACCCAAAGCTGTTTTTGTCCGGCCCATTATTCACATGGAGACAATTGTCATGTCTGTTTACATTTAGCAGAGTACAGTACAGTTGATCAACTCGCGTCAAAGATAACAAACCCTGTTCTTTTATCAACGGATCTAGCAAAGGAAGCTTGATATCGCTGGGCCACCCAGAGCACCTTGGCAGACAAAGTGATAATGCCAAATTCTGGTCCAACTTCAACTGTAATACCATGAGTTAATACAAGGTAACACCTCAAACCGTCCTTCAAACATGGACTTGCATGACTGACATTATGCACCATCATCTTGCTCTGGTGTCTGGTTACCTGTGTTACACCTAAACATTCGCTAATTCATCTTGAATATTTATACTGAACAGGCAGCATTACAAACCGTACCGGTACATGAAAAAGTAACCGAAATTGTCTTTTTTAACTGATACTTGGTTACCACTTTTGTACAAGAAAATGCATAGCAGACAGCCTACAAGATAGCTAGTCACTCATTTTAAGAATACCGGTAGGTGTTACACTGTTTTTCGTAACCTATTTTGAGATTTGTATGTAATCCGATAAAGACAACCGTCTGACACACTCGTTATTTGTTCCTGATGTACTGCATATGCCCAATAATTAATAGACTGCAAATTTCACACCTCAGGTCTAAAAAAATTTCAACTATTGGTTCACGTTGACCAACTGATCCCAAGCCCCCCAGACTCGACTCTCGGGGACATTTCTTTAGTAAACTATCACTATGAATCTTTTATTTTCTTAAAGCAAACGGCCCCGTTGATTAGCAATACGATTTGCTGAACACTATAATACCTGCGGCAGCCGTTCCAAAAAATCGAGCACAGCGTTTCTTGAAACGAGTTGTAGCTATCCTTGGTAAAATAACTTAAATCTTCATCTAATGTTTTTACCAACAACAAATATGGACTTTTCAACAGACCAATGATTCTACTGCTGAACTGACAGGAAAACCGCCTCTATAATCATCAACAATGAACATCAATCACTTACACCCCATCACCGGAACGTGCATTTCCACGTGCGTCATTTTTATTAGTCATAATACACTAGGGCCACAATATAGCGGCACACTACTAGGAACAGCAGGTATGTGTCATCAGTCAGCATAATGAGCGGGCAACCTTAGCAGGCGAGTGGACGCAGGCGTCGGTGTGGGTCGGGTGTGGCGCCTGACCTTTGCACACCACGCCTAGTTTTTGCGGCCGCGGCTCGACGTTCAAGTGTGAGGCCGAGGTAAGAATGGCGGCCGCAGACCATCTTGAATCTCTACTTTCTTTGTCAATTTCCTTAAATAAAAAAATTTATCGTTGTGGATATACTTGAATTACAATACGATAATGAATCTGCATAAATCACAAATCTACAATAACTATTAACGAAAGGGGAAAAATCAGGCAATACATCAAGTAAGAGACACACTAATGGTTGTATAATATGCAACATTAGTTAACAGGTATCACTCTTAACACTATATATATATATATATATATATATATATATATATATATATATATATATATATATATATATATATATATATATATATTGCGGATGGGATCATGAAGTCATGCTTACTAAAAGAACAAGTGAAGAAACAAACTACCCCACGCCTTGTCACTAGTTGTAAATGCAGGTGCTATACATGGGTGTGTACATCAACAAAGAAAACAGGACCATCACCACCTTAAACACACGCGGGTGGCTGAGGGCCTGATAAGCGTATACCATGTGGGTGGTGCACCCTGATAACGGTAGGGTGTACAGCAGCTGATAACAATCAACAAAGGCACACCTTGTTCATTATCTCCTGACACGAATTCTATTTACTGTAGCTGATCTATCAAGCGAACTTACTACATCTAGTGTTAGAAGCCTAGGTTAGGTATATGCTATGGATGAAATCGCCCCAGAATAATACATGGGAGGGATGGTTTACAAGGAAGGTCAAGTATATCAGGCATATAACTGCAGACTACATTGCACACATAAGTAGGGTTTCTTTTAATAAGAGCAGTGTTTATTTACACCGGTAATAACTAATACAGTTTAAGTGGTCCCTGGCACTAGGGTGTCGGGGGCGGGTGTGGTTCATCATCGTGGTCCTTACAAAGTCTAGCCTACCTTCATTAGAGGGCAACAGTTCCTCTCGTTCGTCTACTTCATGGGCCACGGCGGCTAAATAGTTGAATCCCTACCAAATAAGTTGTCCTCAGAGAAATCTAGTTATTTTATTGTGTAAGAACTTCTTATGTTCTTACACTCCAAAATAACTAGACTTCTCTGAGGACAACTTATTTGGTAGGGATTCAATTTAGTCGCCGTGGCCCATGAAGTAGTGCCTCCACAAGGTCAAGTTACCGATCTGTTTAAGACAGGTATGTCACATACATGCTTGTTGAAACGCGCAATTGAGGAATAGTATGTTGCCAACCTCCATATCCTAACTTATCTACCCGATCTTGAACACATGACAAATACTCCACTTCAGTAATGGTTACGCGAGTTAAACGAGGTAATTAGACTTAACGAATACCGAGCATTAATTATCGTATTATCAACATGATTTCGCGTACCCCAAATCAGATAACGCGGTCAAACTTTGTCATCACAATTTACAGTTGTCCTACAGGCCACCTAGTCAAGTCTAACCTACCAAAATATACATTCAACACCACAACACATTATAAATACATCACTATGCAGGTAGGTTCTTAAGCATGGTGGGGTGAGAATGGGGCGTCAAGGTTAATATGTGGCAACACTGCAATCATGGAGGAGTCTCAATGTTTGTTGTAAATTGACGACCGTGAACTGTCCCATCCCAAGCCTCCAACAGCCACACCAGTACTTAGCTACCACCCTGCACCTCCCCCGACTCTGTTTACGGTTTAAATGTTAGTGACAACTATTAATACACAAATTAAAAAGAACTGTGGGAAATGATGAGTAACTTACCTTGTCTGCCCACGATCTCAGCCACGTGCTCGGACGAAGGAACAGCTACACACTCCGTCATATTTTGGGACCTTTTGGTGGAAGCCCTCTCGGCATCCATACCTTGGACTACATAGTGCTCTGGTTCATTTGTGGGCACCGACGATTCGTTGTTTAATCCAATTAACGATAGTTCAAGGGCTAACTGCAGTGCCCTTTGTTCGTCCATCGCGGAGGTGGAGCTTGGAGTCGGTGTTGGCCGCTCCATTTCTGCAAACAAACCACTGGCTGGCATTGTAGACCAGTATATGGATAAATCTAACACTTTATCTCACGCCACCTTCAATCACTTCACAGTAACATCCACCACGTTATAGGTGCGATGAGCCTTCTACGTATACCTTTCCAACGGGGTGGGAGAACGCCAACTGATTCTCCAAGATCACAGAGTTCTGTCAACCGCCATTGGCTCCACCTCCACACCAAACACGCCCCGTGATTGGCTGCTCCTCTGTCGCATAGGCCCGGACTGTTGGAGAACAACTTTTACATTACTCTTTCATTATTTTCCGCCTTAATATACATTACACTGCTTTGATAAATGTCAAACAGTATAATAATAATATTATGCAATAGTATATATAAGCAAAGCCATATATTAGTCCGTACTTACTATAAATATGCCTTACCGCTGTATATAATACCCTCATAGACAACTCGATATCCTATCCCCCTGATTGGCGCGTTTGAAATTCCCGCTCAGTTCATGACTTGGAGTTTGTGCCTGATTGCAGGAAATACTTTGTTCATTCACTATCCTGGACCCGCAGCATCTCCACCGATGCTGGGAATACCCGTCAGACAATAAAATTACATACATTACTTCTACTCCATGAAAAAATTAGCGCTGAATCGTCGACCAGGAATAGAGATCACCTTTAAAATGTCATAATGGGAGTTGTCCAAGTCATGGTACAGGGGACGGAACACGGGGAGGACAGTGGGGTACATCAGCTGTTCAGGATGCCGGGCCGGAGTTGTCATTGTCACATCAGTGTGGTTCCTGAGGAGTCCTGTACGATGACCATGAAAAACATTTTTAACGTTTGTATTAAAGAGTCTAGTAACTACAGCACTGGCGACTGAACTAAATTATTATACTGTTTTTTAGTAGAAAGAAACAATATACTGGCCATTGATTAAAACAACGGTCAAACAAATGAATTATTGAAACAACCTACGTCGCTAGTTACACACTTAACAGATATATGTACATCACACATACACATATTTATAAATACGAACATATGATTTTCAAATTAAACCTATACTAGACAAAGGTTTTTTTCTAACTCAATCATTGTTTATTGTATAAGTTAATAATAGAGATATTAAGTACTTTTGCGGAATTAATTTCGAATAAAAGAGAAAAACAGCTGCTACACGATCGACCTTGAGGTAGAGCGGCTGGCCAACTGACACAAGTTTCCCCCAGTACAATACAAACCCTCGTTTAGGTGAACTTTAAATTTCCCAAGAACCAAGTACCTCACACAGTAGTAGTTTCTTGTCGCTCACGACTCCTGATGTCACCCACACCCCATCTGAAGGACAAACTGGGAAATTGATGAAGTGAAGGTCGAGTTAGGGGAGTGAAAATCGATAACTACCTTTAAAGTGGGTCTAATGTGGATGTGCAGTGTATTAGCGGGTGTAAATTCAGTCATGTGTGTAATGTGCAACACGATCATCAGACGAGAATTATGATCAACTGTTTTTATTATAAGAACATAAGAAAATAAGGAGTCTGCAATAGGCCGGTTGGCCTGTGCATGGCAGCTCCTGTCGAGAGTTACTACAGTACCACTCTTTATCAACCATGAATCTATCTAGCCTCCTTTTAAAACTTTCCAGCGTTCGAGCACTTACTACAAAGTTGCTAAGCTTGTTCCACTCGTCCACCACCCTATTTGTGAACCAGTTCCTTCCTATCTCCCTCCTAAACCTAAACTTATCCAACTTAAATCCGTTGCTACAAGTCCTATCCTGCTCCTGCTCAGATATTATAAGAACTTTATCTATATCTCCTTTATTGATTCCTTTCACCCACTTAAATACTTCTATCATATCTCCCCGCACTCTTCGTCTTTCTTGGGAATGCAGGTTTAGTTTCTTTAACCTATCTTGATATGGAAGGTTTCTAAGTCCCGAAATGTCATGTCATGGTGTCAAGATCTTAGGTATAACCGTTCTTTAGGTCAACATTGATGTATGAGAATTCATATATACCGTCTACATGGGAAAAACTAGTACAAACAGCAGAGTAATAACAGTAAATATTAAAGTGTCGATGCAGTTACGAGAGGGGCTCCCGGCGGTGAGGAGTGTGTGAGGTGTGGAACAGAGCTCCGACAAGAGTTGGCGCCATTTCACACAGCCACGTGGTGGAGGAGCCCGCTAACCTCTTGGTTCACTCTCTCCCTTGGTCTATACGCTCACTATATTGCGTCCATTTTTCTAGTTAATTAATTCCTATTTCTCAATATTTCCACAGAGAGTTTCCTGAAGATTAAACACAACTTTCGTACTTTGTTAGTGATTTATAAATTATGAATATATGTAATACTGAACCAGATCACTTGAGTAATCTCCAACCCAGATACACTGAACTAGATGGTGACTATATCTATTAACACTAACTATTATTGTAATTTTAGAATGAATATTAACAAAGAAGGACTTAACAGACACAATTTAAATAAAAGAATCAATCTACTGCTTGGCCCAATTTCTTCTCGTGACCTTTGGTAAGTAGGTCACAACACAACGTCTCTTTATCTAAAATTGCCATGACTACAACCCTTAACTGGTAATTTGAAAAGATAAGAACTTTCCTATGAAATGTATCACCACCTTCTGAATATATGACAAGGAGTAAAATTTCCTGTTTGCGATTCTGGAAACTGGCTAGTGGAAGATCCTCCCCCACCCAGGCTGTGTGTGAGGCTGGTGGACCCGGCCTTGTACCACGCTGTCCACCACACTACTACCACCACCATGCTGTCCACACTATCACCATCACTACCACGTTGTTCACCACACTACTACCACCACCACGCTGTTCACCACACTACCACCACTACGCCATATCCACCACACTACTACCACCACCAAGCTGTCCACCACACTACTACTACCACCACCAAGCTGTCCACCACACTACTACTACCACCACCAAGCTGTCCACCACACTACTACTACCACCACCAAGCTGTCCACCACACTACTACTACCACCAGGCTGTCTACCACCACGCTATGTTGAGGTGTAACCAAATTGAGAGAATGACTGAAATTAGGATAACCTTAGTGAGATAAGGAATAAGTTTCTGGGGTGGGGTGTGGTGAGGCGAGGAACAGGTGATGAGTTTGAGTCTGGGGTGAGGTGAGGTGAGGCGAGGAACAGGGGCGGAATTTGAGTCTGGGGTGAGGTGAGGAACAAGTGTGTGTCTTTGAGGTGAGGTGAAATGAAGTGAGGAACAGGGGCGGAGTTTGAGAGTCTGAGGTGAGGTGAGGAACAGGTGTGTGTGTGTGCGTGTCTTTGAGGTGAGGTGAGGCGAGGAACAGGGAAGGAGCTTGAGAGTTTGAGGTGAGAAGAGATGAGGTGAGGTGGAGGACAAATGACAGGCTTACATCTAAATATTTTAGAAAAAACTGAAGGAACAAAGGTCTTTTAAAAATAGGTCATACACTCCCTTCTTATCACAAACCTACATCATTTCTCATCATCCCTTCCTTCCAGAGTGTACCAAGGGTGAATCCAGGTGAACAATGGGTCACTTTGTCAGGTACACCCCACCATACAGGGGGCAAAATGTATTTACCATTCTATAGTCCATTACAATGTTTAAAAAAAGATGGAAATCTACTTTTGCCTCATTAATGTTGGACCAAATTTAACATAAAATTTATAGGATTTAGTTTTGGGGTTAAATTATGCACAGAGGTTAAGGCAATACAAAATGTTACCACTTGGGAGTTAATCTGTATCTGACTATCATATCTAGGTTAAGAAATGTACTAATCTTGCTGTTGGAAATGTATGAATCTTGCTGTTGGAAATGTAAGAATCTTTCTGTTGGAAATGTACTAATCTTGCTATTAGAAATATACTAATCTTGCTGTTGGAAATGTATGAATCTTGCTGTTGGAAATGTAAGAATCTTTCTGTTGGAAATGTACTAATCTTGCTGTTGGAAATGTACGAATCTTGCTGTTGGAAATGTATGAATCTTGCTGTTGGAAATGTACGAATCTTGCTGTTGGAAATGTATGAATCTTGCTGTTGGAAATGTACGAATCTTGCTGTTGGAAATGTATGAATCTTGCTGTTGGAAATATATGAATCTTGCTGTTGGAAATGTACGAATCTTGCTGTTGGAAATGTACGAATCTTGCTGTTGGAAATGTACTAATCTTGCTGTTGGAAATGTACGAATCTTGCTGTTGGAAATGTACGAATCTTGCAGCTGGAAATGTATGAATCTTGCTGTTGGAAATGTACGAATCTTGCTGTTGGAAATGTACGAATCTTGCAGCTGGAAATGTATGAATCTTGCTGTTGGAAATGTACGAATCTTGCAGCTGGAAATGTAGGTTAGTTGACTTGGGGGAAACTTGGAGCGCCGAGATAAAAACCAGAGTCCGACTCCATTAAAGAAGGATTTACTGGTGCAAGAGTCGCGACGCCCTGACTGTAACCTGAAGCAGCAACCTAACCTAACCATACCCAACCTAACCTAACCATACCCAACCTAACCTAACTTAACCTAACCAGACTTAAAGAAACCTAAACTAAGTAAAGCTACACAAAAAGAGAGATAAACAGAGATTGATAGATATAAACAAATAGTCACTCAGCAGTAACACACCTGTCATATCACTCTACCTGTGTTTGCATATCATTAATTATTATTTAAACTCCACGAGAGAGTAATCACAGAGGACAAGGACTGATCTAATATATGATTATCTTTACTGTTTCTCTCCTAGAACGATAACTTCTTTAACAAAACAATAACATTTCCTCACCAACAAAACAATAACACTTCAAAATATAAATAAAACATAAATTATAAAAAAATATGTATTATAATTGCTATAAAAACCTAACAATTCATTGATCATTAAACCGAAATTTTAATGTTACGTCCATTCAATATTTATATAGCTAAAAAATAAGTATTATTTAGGTCAATTCATGATGTTTATGGTAAATTATGGAACGAAAATTACAGCTATTTTGAGCCAACTAAAGTCATCTGATCTCTTAACTACTACTACTACTACTGTTACCCTAAAATTGTTGTTAACTTTTGTACTTGTGTATCAGTGTTTTGTTGTAGATATTGTGTTGTAGTGGTAATGCAGTGTTGTAGCGATGATTGTCTTTCTAGTTCAGTTAAGCTAAAAATAAAAAAATAAAACACCAAACAATAACAAGAATATTATATTTAGATTACCTTAACTAAATATACCTTCCCATGACACCAATTAAAGAGACCACAGATAACCCCCCCCCCCCCTAGAGATCGTGTACCTTACCTTCATTTTAATCAAGTCTAGTTAAAGGTAAACTCTAAAGGTAATCATAATACCTTGAGGGTCATTATAATACATTACTTTAGCCAGTTACGTATATTTTTACATCTTTAATAGTGAGGAATACTGTATATAGGGTAAGAATATTTGTGAATCCGGAGCTCTGCCATGGTTAAACTGGGGGGAGGGGTGGGGGAGGAGAAGGGGTGAGGGGAGAAGAAGGGGTGGGGTGGGGGAGGAATGGAGGTGGGTTGGGGTAGGGGGTCATAAACTGCCCCCCCCCCTACCCCCACCTGCACGGCGTCGTCTTATTATGAGTAATCAAAAAGGTTGACGTGAGGAACTAGTGATTACTACTGCTAGATCATGGGGGAGGAGGGGAGAGGGGGAGGACGGGAATACCTATGTGTGTGTGTGGGAGGAGGGAAGGAGGGGAGTACCTGTGTGTGGGGGGAAGAAGGGAAGTACCTGTATGTGTGGGGGAGGAGGGAAGTACCAGTGTGAGGGGGAAGAAAGGAAGTACCTGTATGTGTGGGAGGAGAGAAGAAGGGAAGTACCTGTGTGTGGGGGGAAGAAGGGGAATACCTGTATGTGTGGGAGGATGGAAGAAGGAAAGTACCTGTGTGTGAGAGAAGGGTGAAAGAGCCATGCAGGTACACGCTCCTCTCTCTCTCTCTCTCCATAAAACCAAACGAGTGACAGACAGCTAACGACTCTGGGAAGAAATATAAAAAACAATATAAGGAATAGGAAAGAAAAATGCAATAAATAAGAAAAGATATGAAAAACAAGCATAAATATGACACAGAAGGACCCAGCAAGAGTAGAAAGAATGAGGGAGATAAAAGAGAAGAGCAGATTAGAGGGAATATAAAATTAAGAGACATAGATAGAGTGAGAGAAAAAGAGGGAGGAAAGGGGAAAAGTGTAGTGAGAGAAAGGAAGATGTGAGTGAAGGAGAACAGAAAGTGAGGGGATGATGGTGAGGAGGAGGAGGTAGTGTAAGGGGGTGAGGGAAAGGATTGTGGGTGGGTAAGTGAGGAAGGGGAGACGTGAGAGAGTGTCTGGAAGGGTCAAAGGTCGGGGAGGTGGAGGTTAGGAAGGGGGTGGAAGAAGGGAGGGAGGAAAGAAGGGAATGGGGGAAGGCGGGAATAAGGTTATGAGGGAAGAAGGGAGGTATAGAGGGAAGAAGGGAAGGGAATGAGGGAGGGAGGGAATAGGGGAATGGGGGAGGGAGCTAAAGAGGGAGGTAGGTATGGAGGGAAGGAAGGGGGGAGAAGGAAGTACAGTCAGTGAGGGAAGGTGTGTCAGTGAAGATGAGGGATGATGGTAGAGGAAGTCAGGGAGGGAGGAGAGGAAGAAGGGGAGGTTGGGGGAGTCAGTGAGAGGGAGGAGTGGTGTGAGGGAGAGGGGAACAGTGTAGGGCAGATCAATGGAGTGGGGTAAACCCAGGATTTTGTCAGTCAGCTGATGAATAACGCGCTGCCTGTCACGCTTCCCTCTTCTGTCTGTCTGTCTGTCCGTCCCTCTTGGCTGTGGTAAGAGTATGAATGTTAAATAAGCACGTATAAGGTATAAGCAATGAGTATGAGTACCCACATGCGCTCGAATACATATACTAATACACTCAGGTAAATAAACCAACAGATACACACACACACACACACATGCGCGAGACTCATGCACCAACCCTCTCGCTCTCTCTCAAGTGGATCTGCATTAACCAAAATTCCTGGAAGAGGCATGGAGGAAAATTCGAAACTCAAAGAAAATTTTTTTTACATTTAGTATTGACACGGGAAGCAGCAGCAGCAGCAGGAGTGGTGGTATTCAAGGTCACGTCCTGGGAGACATTAATGTTTCTGAAAATAATTTAACCAACTGACAGAATTTTCCAGTATACCGAGATGACCCAAATTTGTCAAAAAAAAAATCGAGGCTTGTGGGGCACCGACACAGTGTATGTATGGCAAGTGATAGAGAGATGAGCAAGTTTGGTGAAATGTTGTTAGTGATAGAACTGAAGTATTTTATCTGGGAGTGAACGTGTCAACAAACAGAACTATGAGTAATGTAACTAAAGAGGAGAGGAAGAAAAGAAAGAAACAAGTGGACTGAAATATGACTAAAGGACAAAAACTGTGTAGAAGGAGGCAAAGATAACATATACAGTACTATGGAAACTCTGAACCAATAAGGGTGAGAAATAAGGAATCTAAATACAAGAGAAAATGTACACTAAAAGTGGGAGAAATACGTTTTTGGTAGAAATGTGAGGTAACTATGATGTGATAATAAATGCAAAAAGATGATGTGGAAGTATATGAAGTTTTGAGGCAGAAATAAGTGATCACGGTGTGAGATGCTGAGACAATGGAAGGAAAAAAACAGGTTAGAGAATGGTCGGAGGAAAATAGGTCAGAGAATGGTAGGAGAAAAATAGGTAAGAGAATGGTAGGAGGAAAATAGGTAAGAGAATGGTAGGAGGAAAATAGGTTAAGTGAGTATATGTTGTAGACGTGGATGGTGGGAGCGAGGGAGGAGAGAGAGGGAGATGAAGTAGATGGAAAGATGGGGTAAAAGATGTACCAGATAGCATCAGTGACCGTAATTTTTGGAGATGGTGGGTGGTGGTGATAGTGGAGGGTGGTGGTGATAGTGGAGGGTGGTGGTGATAGTGGAGGGTGGTGGTGATGATGGTGGGGGATGGTGATGGAGGGTGGTGGTGATAGTGGAGGGTGGTGGAAGTGAGGGGGTGATAGGTGGAGGTGGGGACATGGGTATGATGGAGGTGGTGGTGATGATGGTGGGTGGTGATAGTGGAGGTGGTGGTGATGATGGTGTGGTGGTGATAGTGGAGGGTGGTGGTGATGGATGGGTGGGTGAGGGATGGCGGTGGTGGTGATGGTGTGGTGGTGGTGATAGTGGAGGGGTGGTGAATATGGGGGATGGATGAGGTAGTGATGATGGTGGGTGGTGGTGATAGTGGAGGGTGGTGGTGATGATGGTGGGGATGGTGATGAGGGTGGTGGTGATGAGTGGTGGGTGGGTGACAGGGAGGGTGGTGGTGATGATGGTGGGGGATGGTGATGGTGGTGGCGATGGTGATGAGTGGTGGCGATGGTGATGAGTGGTGGGGATGGTGATGAGTTGTGGGGATGGTGATGAGTGGTGGTTGTGGTGATGCTGGTGGATGTGTGTGTGTAGTAACAGGGACACACAAGACTTTGACCCTCGTTATGACAGGACTGTATTCTCTCTTACCACCCATCACCCTCTGCATTAAGTGTAAAAAGGCTCTAATGATTCATGTAAATAATATATACAAGTTTGGTTTGATAAAAATGGACTACTGCAATTCCACGTTTGGTCATAATTAATATATTACTCAGTGCTACGAAAACTCCCAACACAAAACAGAAGCAGACCAGAGGCTTTAAAAAAAATACGATATCGCAAGAAAATAACTAAAATAACTTACAATGACAAACTAACAAACGAAAGAGTATTAAGACCAACTGAAATGAGTAAAACACGTGAACATTTATAAAACATTGTCAATAAGCAGCCCCGTCTATAGAATTCCTGACGAAGGGATACTGACTGAGAGGTGAAGGTAGGAGGGCGAGGGGAGACTAGGGACCACTAGAGTGATGTTAAGATCTGTGAAAATTCTTATAAGACTAACTGAAATAAGTTTGGGGTAGAGGGCCATGGCAAGGCCTTGACCATGGTCACCAACCCTCAGACCTAAGGAGTGATACATACATACATACATACATGTATGTAATAAGTCATTTATGTCCAATGTATATTTTCAGCCTTCGGGCTGCAGAATTTTTTTCAATAAACCGTTAATTATTATTATTATTATTATTATTACATACATAAACAACACCTGTCTCTCTCTTATCGCTCCTTCACGTATGCATACGCCCCCATTCTCTCCCTACTTATAAAATAGTAATATAATAATAAAAATAAAAACAACAAAACCAACAATAATAACAACAGCCGCAATAATATTAATAATAATAATAATAATAATAATAATAATAATAATAATAATAATAATAATAAAACACAAGTTAGTGAGGTGGGAACCTTACATTGTAGAAAAGTTGAGTCAAGGGTCATGACCAAAGGAGAAATTGACCTTGCTCACCCCGGGCCCGGGGCAGGGACACTTGTGTGACCTAACTTACCTGTGAGAAAGAGAAAGAGAGATTAGAGGTGTGTGCATGTATGTATGTATACCTCAGTGTGCGTATATATTATGAGTATACGTGTGTGTATGTATATGTATGTGACCTCGTAATCCAAGCAGATAGATAGATAGATAGATAGATAGAATAGTATCCATTAATAATTCAAAATATCATTATAAATAACAGTATCAATAACAATAAAAACAACTAGAATAACAACAACACTAACACTAACAAGATAAGCCTGCCATCTGCAACAATAAAAGTATAACACTTATAACAATAACATCATAACAATATTAATAACATGCATAACATCATTAAAAACGTCAAACTACACTAAAAACATCATTAATAACACTGTTACACAATTTATAACGCCATAACATCATTTATAACGCCGTAACACCATTAATAACGCCATAACATCATTAATAACGCCATAACACCATTAATAACGCCATAATATCATAACACCGTAACACCATTAATAACGCCATAACAGTATCAATAACGCCAGAACAGCAGAAAAAATGTATTAGCATGAACGGCGGCGCGAGGCTCTGTGAGTAGCGGCAGCATCACCACTACAACTTTAATATACTGTACACACTACTTCACTCACAGGCACACACCACCACGGCCTCACCAACACCAGGCATAGTGCTGGTGGTAGTGTGATGGTAGTGGTGTTATAGTGGTGGTGGTGTTAGTAGTTATAATATGGTGTTGCTGGTAGTGTTGTGGTGTTATGGAAACGGTGGTGATGGTGGTCGTGCTGTTATGGTGGTGGTACTGATGTTATGGTGGTAGTGGTGTTATGAAGGTGGTGGTGATGGTGGCTGTAGTGGTGGTGGTGTTGTTATTATGGTGGTTGTTTGTTGTTGGTGATGGTGGCAGAAATAATGGTGGTGGTAGTAATAATGTGGTGGTGGTAGTATTGGTGCTTGCGGTAGTAGTGGTGATGGTGGTAGTAATAGTAATGGTTGCGGTAGTAGTGGTGGTGGCAGTAGAGGTGATGGTGGTAGCAGTAGTAGTGTTGAAGGTGGCGGTAGTGGTGGTAGGGTTGGTGGTGGTGATGGTGGCAGTAGTGGTGGTGGACCTGCTTGCCCGGGGTGTGGCTGTGCCGGCGTATATATTGACCAGCAGTTGAAGCTCCCAGCCGCGAGCCACACCCTACACCACCACCACACCATCACGCCTTAAACCACCACCACACCTTACACTACCACCACTGCACTCGACATCACCACAACCTACACCATCACCACAGCTTACACCACCACCACGCCCTGCACCATCACCCTACACCACCACCACTTGTCACCCAGCCAATGCTCTATAAGAAACGTCAAGATCTCCTGCAGGTCTTAAAGAGAGAATTAAACGAGTCAAGTCAATCGCAGCAGTTGATATTTTCCCTCACCATAATTCCCAAGTCTCACACGAAGCCATTATTCTCATAAATAAAGCTGAAATACGCTGCTTATATCGACCATGTTATGAAGCTGCGCACCAAGTTATATTTGTATGCGTAGTTTTCCGCCCAGTTATCGAGCGGAAACTAGCGAGTGGTGGGTGAACGGACGGACACCCGGACACCCTTGGTAACGTTTTAGAGCAGATGTAAAAATAGAACCTAACACGACCTGACTTAACCTTATGATATCTGTAACTTTAATAAGACTTTACTATTTCTGGTGTTTTTTCAATGTCATATAGGGAAAAAAATAAGTTATTATTATTATTATTATTATTATTATTATTATTATTATTATTATTATTACGTGTTCTAACAGGGTTCAATATTACTAATTAAAATAGGATAAAACAGGTTTGGTAAGGTTAGGTTAGGTTATGTCAAGATAGTTTGAATACTGTAGAAATAGGTTAAAATTGGTTAATTTAGTTTAAAGCAAGTAAGGTGAGGTTACGGTTAGGTTAGGTGAAGTCAAATTGAGATTAGATTAGGTAGAGATTAAGTTAAGGTTAAATTAAGTTGAGTAATAGGACGCAAGGACCCCGTTTTACCTGCACCGGGTAAAGACGGACCCCAGCCAGGAGAAACACCAGGTTCACCCACCCTACAGTACACTGTCACAACAAATTGCCGTCTCTGCAGTGGGTCAGGTAATGACTTATCGACCATCCTCTCCCTTGTTTATGTATGACTCATGACATCACACACACGCAAATTGAGAACATCCCAGAATTACAAACTTCGGCCAGGATTTGCAGGTCCCCCCCCCACCACGTAGCTGAAAGGGAAAAGATAACGTGTTTAAGCAACAGTATAGACCCAGTGTACTGTAGTCTTGATACCATGTTGACCAATATTTCTTAATTAAACTGGTTAATCCCGAGGAACAAAAATAATATAAGAATTTCTAAGAATATACAAAGGGTCCCAGTCCTGTTAAAACGTCAATTTGCGCGCTAATACTCTCTCCCCTCAGTGAACTGGTTAACCCTTTGGGAAAAAACTCAACATACAAACCTTTGAGAAACAAGTTATGGTAGCGTCAAAGTATACACAATATCTCCGCTAGTTTGACCATCAGAATCTCTTAAGAAAACCGGTTAAACTTTGGAAAAATATCAACGTCAGGTTTTGAGAATATACGGATCTGCTAGGCTCGTTTTCACTAGGCTTCGACTCGTACCGCGTAGCGTCGTATACTGCGATGTGGAACGCCAAGCTCTCTTACGATTTTTATAATGGTTGTGCCGTGAGCTACCAGGCTGTCAGCGACCTAAGCTCCATGTCTTCATGTCTGCTTGTTATCAGTCATGCAGGGGTAAGGTTTTTAGTGGCGCTATCTTGTTTTAGTCATGCACGATCATGGATTATTGTGGAGTTCGTCAGGCAGGCTGGGTTATGGTTCAATTTCTGGCCACGTTTGTCAGGCGGGATTATGGCTTAGTTTGGCCATGCTGTTTGTCAGTTCGGATTATAACTTACTGTAGTTTGGCCATGTTGTCAGTCAGGATTATGATTTAGTTTGGCCATGTTAGTCAGGCAGGATAATGACTTAGTTTGGCCATGTGAGTTAGGAAAGATGAGTGACAATGGCTGGGTACATACAGGAGCTGTCTCCTATGGTCCAACAAGCCTAGCCCAGTTCTCTTTATTTTCTTCCTATGCCATTTAAAATCTGACGGGAATAACTGTAGTCCACCACCCAGCTAATTATCGTATATTAATTTCTAGCCAATTTCTACCATAGTCTAACCCAAACGAGCCAAAACGACTTGATCTACTAAACCAAAATAACCAAATCGAGCTTAATAACCTGACTTAAAATTTAAATTAACAGAAATAGCCTAATCAAATTTAACCCAAGTTAAAAACCTGATTTATCTTAACCTAAATCAAACCAAAATCAACCTAACCTAATCAACCCAAGGACCTTAATCCAACCCGACACAATCTAAACAACTTGTCGAGATAATTCAACCTGAAATATCTCAAACACGACGCCATAATATCCTAACCAAACACAAATGGATAGAGACTCAGCTGCAGTAATGAATTTTATATATATATATATATATATATATATATATATATATATATATATATATATATATATATATATATATATATATATATATATATGCTGATAACACAAGGAAAGAAAAAACACAGAAGTTCCCAAGCGCTTTCGTGTAATTCACATCTTGTGGTTATCAGCATACTCTATTGCACCTACAGTGATTTACTTGCATATATATATATATATATATATATATATATATATATATATATATATATATATATATATATATATATATATATATATTGTGTGTCTGCGTGTGTGTGAGTGGATGGAGAGGTTAGCTGTAATGAAGGCGAGATATATCTGCTACCTGAACCTGATGCCTGGGAACCGCCACACACACACACACACACACATACCCAGTACCCGACCGATAACCGTCTCCCGGATCACTTGTTTCAATTAACCCCGCAAAATACAGAAATGCCACATTAATACACTCATTACAAGCATAAAGAACAATCTTGGGTATGTTTTTTTTTATTTTACATCTCTATTCATCGTTATTTTGAGTGTAAGTTGAGTGTGGATGTTATTTTAGATTTAGTTCCTGGTTGCTATGAGAGGTTGAGCAGTTGTCTTGTGAGGATGAAACTGCTTTCGGTCATCCTGTTCTGACTTACCCCGTTATTACGACACCTATGAACCTTAACTGCAACTGTAATCAAAAGACCTAGTATTATTCACAAGTTCACGGCCTTTCGATAATCTACTGAAAGTGAAAGTCGATTATCAGATACTATAATTGTATGGAAACTTTGTTTAAACCGGTGTAGCCGTGTTGAAAGCGGCCGACCCGGTACCCCCAACGAAAAGGCGGGACATTTCAAACTGTCAACCCCGTTAAAAGAATCAAGTCAATTAACCTCTCGATAGCTACACTTTTCACACTTTAAACGTATTATATTATTAAAATACAAGTTATTCTACGATCATGAGTAATTTAGTGTGTCAGAAATAAATATAATAGAAATGGGAGTAAAATAAAGGTAGTTGCTTGAAGGAGGTGAGCGCCGAGATGCCCCACGTGGGACAAGTGACAGTCTTGGCGGGAAAACTCTCCTCAACACACACTACAAAATAAAGAGCTCGGTATCATGAACTCCAAGAATAGAGTATATCTGGGTATCTAAGCCTACATATCAGCTTTATCTTCAGACTCGAATTAATTTATAGGGAGAAATATCCACTTCCGGGAGTAGCGTAGTCCGGAGATATGGGAAGTTTCCACTGAGGTCTGGGGGAGATGTGGGGTTTGGGTCTGTCATTTAAAGGGCCAACCCATCCACGCGGGAGAATACTAATACTCTCTATCTCCACTACTTAAATAACTTGACAAGTAAGTATGTAATCAGTAACATCATCATACATGTTAACGCGAGTTCAGTTTATACAAGAGACAGCAATACAAAATGGTAAGACAGTATACCTATTTGACCTTGGATAGCTGAAGAAAGTCGTTAAGAGATTAATTTTGACTGGGTTAACGTTGTGATCATACGCGACCTGTGAAAAAAACCCCAATCTACAGTAAACAGGATGTCGTTTATATTAGCAACAGTAATTTCTATGTACAAATAAATATATCACTAGGTAGTATATAACTGATGGAGACCAAGTTAGTTATTTTCCTCTCTAACAGATTGAATATTTCTTTAGGAGGCAGCAGGGATGAGAGGAGGAGGGGCGGGGGAATATTAAAAAAATACAACCCAACTAAACTGTGACTTCTTCCTGTGATTTTTCTGAAACCTTTTTGCTCATTCCTGTGAGTTTTCCCTCCACATTCGTCCCAGCAATATCGTGATGGTCACCGGTGGTGGGATACACAGCCTCAGTGGCACCAAGGCGTGAATTTCAACACACGTCACATAAGGCCAAACTGCACCGCCATACTTTGCTAATAATCTACCTAGGTTGCCAAATACCTAGAGGTGTTTATTTAATGATTTTTATTGATGAAACTGTGAAGTATACCATTGGGGGTATATCCTTGGGCCACCACTTCAAGGATGGTCACAGGAGGCACGTTTGAGGTAGGGTGGCAACGTTCTTCCCTCACACAAAACCAACCAACCGCCCGCCCTCCTACCGGGAAGTCCTGCCATCTCCCTCCCTCCCTCAAAAGTCTTTCTCCATGGTGTTCCCCCTGGTTAGGTTAGGTTAGTCTTAGGTTTGTAGGTTAGGATAGATTAGGTTAAAAGATAGGATAGGTTAGGTTACATTAATGTTATCTTTAGGTTAATGTTGCGTTAGGTTAGTGTAGTGTTACGTTAGGTTAGGATAGCGTTAGGATGTTTAATCACCGGATGAAAAATGTGAAGTGTCTAATCTTCAGGTGATCTGATGACGAAACTTTGATCAAAATTTTCCATGTCGACTGATTAACCACCCTAACACTGCATAGGGTGTTAGGTAAAGTTGGGTGAGGTTAGGTTAGGTTAGGTTAGGTTAGATTAGATTAGATTAGACAGAGTTGGCTTAGGTTAGATTATCGTTAGGATGGCGAATATTCAAGGTAGCCATACTCGCCCCTGGTTTAAGTAGAGGGAGTGAGAAAGAGAGAGAGAGAGAGAGGCCCTAGTGTAAGCGGACCTCCAAACCTCTACAAGGCCTCCTCCTCCCACCAGAAGATCCCGGAGGGTTTTAAAATTAATATCCCTTTAATGTGTTAATTAGGAAAGTTTATGTTTAGGCACGGCCGAGTGGCATTCAGATGGTGACGACTGTGGCCCGACGTCTCTTATTATCAATTTGTATGGCTGAGAGAGAGAGAGAGAGAGAGAGAGAGAGAGAGAGAGAGAGACGCACTAGCCTAATGTTTCATAGACAAGAACTGAAAACGATAGGGATTAAGCTAGGCTAGGTTAGGTTAAGTTACAGCGAGGTTAAAATTCGGTTACGTAAAATCAGATTAGGTTAGGTTAAGTTAGGGTGTTTAATCATCAGGTGATATAAACTGGTGTGTCCAAACTTCATGTGAACCTATAATTATTTTTCCCTGCATTAAAAACACCCAAGTCCAACAAACTCAAAAACTCCCAACAAATAAAAATTATCCTTAACCTCAACATAAATACTGTACTGGTGAAATATACCTGTACAGCAAACTTCACTCTGATCCACAAAACTTCCCACAAGGAAACATCATACACTGGGACAGCTCGAGGACTCGTAGAACAGTTCTGGACTCCCTAATTGTACATAACAGAAGGTCTTTATTCACGAGTTTCTGGGTCTTAGTTTAAGTTTTGAGGGAGCCAGATGTGTGTGTGTGTGTGTGTGTGTGTGTGTTGGAGGAAATACTTGAGAATCTGAGGATGGATAGACAACAGTCATTTGTTCAGGTCATTATCAGGATATATTGTACACTTACCACCACCACGACCCCTCACACCTCACCCATCACCACCACGACCCCTCACACCTCACCTATCACCACCACGACCCCTTACACCTCACCTATCACCACCACGACCCCTCACACCTCACCCATCACCACCACGACCCCTCACACCTCACCTATCACCACCACGACCCCTCACACCTCACCTATCACCACGACCCCTCCCACCTATCACCCACCACGACCCCTCACACCTCACCCATGACCACCACGACCCCTCACACCTCACCTATCACCACCACGACCCCTCACACCTCACCTATCACCACCATACCTCACCCATCACCACCACGACCCTTACACCTCACCTATCACCACCACGACCCCTCATACCTCACCCATCACCACCACGACCCCTCACACCCTCACCTATCACCACCACGACCCCTCACACCTCACCCATGACCACCACGACCCCCACCCTCACCTATCACCACCACGACCCCTCATACCTCACCCATCACCACCACGACCCCTTACACCTCACCTATCACCACCACGACCCCTCACACCTCACCCATCACCACCACGACCACTCACACCTCGCCACCATCAACTACCAGGAACCCTTCACTATCACCGCGCTGCCCATGACACATCCTGGTAACCATATGGGCGCCCATGACCGACCTAGCGACCCCATGACTCCCCAGAATTCACGCTAATTGCCATGAACATGTTCCTGACCGACGCAACATTCCTGAGAATACTACACCCAAGTGACCGGCGGCGGCCATGTGGTTTCTCATGAATCACCCTTGGGACCACGTGGCAACTGTGATTCACCCAGTGGCCATGCAAGTTCTCATGACTTATCCTAGCAGGCATTTACAGTAGGTTCTCGTGACTCACCCTATCGACCACGTGGCATCCTAGAGGGTTACGTACAGCCTCACGACTCACCCTAGCGGTCATGCACGCTCTCATGACTCACCCTAGGGGCAATATGGCCTCTCATTATTCAACTTAATGACCACGTAACCTCTATTATTTACCTAGAGCTCACTAAAATTCCCATGGCTCACTTTAGCGACCATGTGGCTACTCATGACACAATAGCGGACATACAAATTCTCGTGACTCACACTAATATACATGAGTGACCTACTGCCATGTGGGTCATGAAGCTTATTTCACCTAAAGAGTAACCACCCTAACGCTAACCTAACCTAACCACGTGGGTCACCTAAGAACAACGCGAGTGATACATACTGTAGGTCATGTAGGACCCACGTGGCTACCTAAGGAGTCATGTGGCTGCCCTAGGGACCACGTGGGTGATCTAGGAACCACTTGGCTGTCCTTGGAACCACGTGGCTACCTTAGGAGTCATGCCCTAGAAAGGCGAAGAGTGCGGGGAGATATGATAGAAGTATTAAGTGGGTGAAAGGAATCAATAAAGGAATTCAGAGGAGAATGACAAGACTAATCCCGGGCATTAGGAACCTTGAGTATAGAGACAGGTTAAAGCACCTTAATTTGCACTCCCTCGAGAGACGTAGAGCGAGGGGCGACCTGATAGAGGTGTATAAGTGGAAGACAGGGCTAAACAAAGGGGACATTACAAAGGTACTCAAATTATCCAACCAGGAGCGAACTCGTAACAATGGTTTTAAATTAGACAAATTTAGATTTAGGCGTGAAATAGGTAAACACTGGTTTGGAAACAGAGTAGTGGATGAATGGAACAAGTTACCAAATATCATCATTAACTCGAATACGCTGAATTGCTTCAAACATAGGTTGGATGCTCATATGAGCAATAGGGGTTGGTTGTAAACGGGACTGCCCAGTATGGGCCAATAGGCCCGCTGCAGTTTCCTCCATTCTTATGTTCTTATGTTATGTATATAGATAAAGTTCTTATAATATCTGAGCAGGATAGGACTCGTAGCAACGGATTTAGTTGAAGAAGTTTAGGTTTAGGAGGGAGATAGGAAGGAACTGGTTCACAAATAGGGTGGTAGACGAGTGGAACAAGCTTAGCAACTTTGTAGTAAATGCTGGAACGCTGGAAAGTTTTAAAAGGAGGCTAGATAGATTCATGGATGATAGAGAGTGGTTGTAACTCTCGACAGGAGCTGCCATGCACAGGCCAACCGGCCTATTGCAGATTCCTTATTTTCTTATGTGGCTGCTCTAGGGAACACGTGGGTGCCCTAGGAACCACTTGGCTGTCCTAGGAACCACGGGGCTACCTAGGAGCCATATGACTGACCGAGATCAGAGGATCAAAGGAGCTAATCCTAGTTAATGGCGGGTCAGGTGTCCCAGTCGTTATATTCCCACAGACTACTGAGTGTGTATGAGAGAGAGAGAGAGAGAGAGAGAGAGAGAGAGAGAGAGAGAGAGAGAGAGAGAGAGAGAGAGAGAGAGAGAGAGAGAGAGAGAGAGAGAGAGAGAGAGAGAGATAATAATAATTAACGGTTTAGTGACAAAGGTACAGCAACCAAAAGCTGAAAACTATACAATGGACAGAAATGAGTAATTACATACAGTTACATGGGGGAGAGAATCGTTAAACAAAAGCTTTCATTACAATAAGGAAAACGAACATTAAGTGAACATACATATTAGTGTTTACAGTGGGAGGAAGAGGCTAGTCTTTAGTCCTTCTGTGTGTAACTGATGTGTCACAATTCGTTCACAGGTGGTGTCATGAGGTACTACGTTACAATGTCATGACGTCGTAGCGACTTGTTCATCATGTGGCGTTGCATTATCATTGAGTCGCCACTCGGTGTGATGTCGTGGTGTCACTCGCTCACTGCTATGTGGTGAGGTGTTACTTCACATTTAGGTGTGAAGGTCAACATTTGCTCACTCCTCGACCGTTCCCATGGTTGGTAGGAGTTGTTGGTTCACAAGGGCGCCTCTCTCTGGGTATCTTGGGACCTTCTGTTGGGTGTGGAGGTTAATTGAGCTACGACCCTCGGCTGTTACTGCTTAGCGTTGATTTGACTGGTTTTGAACACTGTTCAGCAATAATTCCACTTCTTTCCGAATCTAAATTGAAACTTTTGGCGGGAATTTGGTGATATCCCGATAGGGAGGAGGGTGAGAAACCAACAATTTTGACCCAAACAGCTGTCGAAACAGTGCCAGATACGACCTGACCCTTCCTCACCTCCCTCCCTCCCTCCAAAGGTCAAGTCCACTGTTCTACTTAACCATTACTTCAATTACTGCAATTATTTTAATATCTAATGTGCTGACGAAATGAACCACTTTATGACGATAATATAACCCTTTGAAGATGACGGTTTTCGTACTGGGTTGGCAATCAATTGGCCGAAGGTTCGATCCCCCGGTGAGGAGGCAACGTGTGTCTCATATCCGGTGTGATACAACTAGTGGCATGACCAACTATATCCCCACCAGTGTGTTGTAAAAACCCAACCAGCTCACATACAGTATATCCAGGCCCGAGGGGAGATAAACCTACCCTCTCTCGACTTGTGTGCGGTATCTTACGTTATGTCGTGCCCACTTGACCCACGCCATGGGTTGTACTGGGCGAGACTAGATTGAGTATGGGTTACTGTCTGGGTATATTATGTACACCTCCTTACTCCATCATAAAGGTTTATAGATTATGCAAAAAATACTTGATTTGGTCAATGTTCTAAGGGAATTAAAACTATCAACTCCCCCATAGGCGCTCTACGTGTTACCCCACAGCCTGTCATCAACACACTGTGGAAACATAACGTGTGCAAAATGTGGTCCAGAAAATCACATAAATAATCAAAGTTTTTACGACACCAAAGCCACCACACTATCCCTGTCTTAATCACGATGCTCTGTTTTTCCTCTACCGCCGGTCATCAATACCGTGTTGAAGCTCTACACCTGCACACAGCCTCTTCTAGGTACTCCCCTTCCTCCCTCACACATCTCTCTCTCTCTCTCTCTCTCTCTTCTAAATACTTCACCAGTACTGTGTTAATCCCATGTTTGTTAAAGGTAAGATCCTACGCCGTCCAGTTGTTGTCTAAAGTAATATGTGATACCAAAATAAAGGTGACTGTTCATAAGGTGGATTATAACCTGTTTACTTATTTTATGTGGATTCCTTTCCATGTTGCCTTTAGAACACGATTATATATGTAGATCAGCTTGCCAACTAAGAAATGCAGATGTAACATTGACAAGAATGACAAATTATGTGATAAGAGGTACCGGTAGGGCCAGCACAATAGGTACCGGGATGGCTAGTACAAGAGGTACCGTTATGGGCAGCACAACAAGATGTACCGGTATGACCAGCACAAGAACAGAACCAGACAATGTAATGTAGTCGTTGCCATGCGAATCAGGCTATAGGATACAGGCACATATGGCAAGTTAGTGACGCTGTACCTATAACTTTATGATAAACTATGAAAGCAAATTCCTATAGCATTATACTACAGAATACAACCTGAAACCTTGACACCTATACTATCATCAACACTATAACTAATACATTAACTCAGTGCTCCTCGAAGATGCACCACCACCAACTCACCATAATCCCACATGTGGAGAACAGTTATCAGTGTGTGGTATATTTCCTGTTACTCCCGTCTCTCTCTCTCTCATGCCCTTCTCTCTCTACCTTCTGTACTTTCTCTATCCGTGGGTGTCCTCACTACACTCTCTTGGCACCGATCTCCTCACCCCCCCCCCCGCAGTCTATCTTGTTTATACTGTACTAGGCTACTCCTTCACGCCACAACATTTATTAATACTATATCTCTTATCTTACTTGTATCGGAAAAATGACTTTGATTAAAATACACACAGTTGTATTATATAACCCACAGCTTCTCATATACGGGACACAGACACAGCGTACCGTGTTTGAAATAATCTGGTATCCCTTCAGCGAGGTGTGAGGGAGGTCTGCTTGAAGTGGGTACACAGTGTGGGTCGTGTCGTCTTGCTTACTAGACTACACTGTCCATTGCTCAATACTACTACTACTACTACTACTACTACTACTACTACTACTACTACTACTAATAATAATAATAATAACAATAAACGTCTCATTCATGTTTATTGTATTTTTGTTCTATAACCCCACCTTATTTTTCCTCTTATCTTCCCTCCTACATTTATCTCTTCCTATCGCCCTCCCTTTTCTCCCTTCCCTAACCCCAATAACAGGGTGGTGCCTCATGGGGAATTCCCCTACCCCAACACTGCATCCCCGTACTCTGACGCCACGAGCTAACCCCACCCCGTTCATGTGACGTCATAAGGTGGTCCCGCCCCCTCATGGTAAAACGGCAGTTTGACTCCTCCCTCTCCTGGTGACGTCACTGTTATCGGATTCGTCGCCCTGTTGAGATTTCCTGTTTATGATGAAATTTTCTTACTTTATTTCTACACTCTGTTTACAACTTCTCTCTCTCTCTCTCTCTCTCTCTCTCTCTTTCTTTCTCTTACTTGAAACGAAAAACACAGCACCATATATAGTAACGAAAGATTTATTACAGTAATCAAGTAAAGTATTAGCGTTCAAGAGATCAAGAATACCGTACGCATATTGTATAACATCTCGCTCTGATTTCTCCGTAACGCCGTGACGTCACAACTGAGTCTCTGACGTCTTCAGTGTCGCCGTGAGGTCATATAAAGGGCTCATCCTCCTCATGGTGATACGTGAAGTGGATCTCAGCCTTTTTATGCCTCAATCTAACCTAACCTAATCTATCTTAACCATTAGAACTGAGAGGGCCAACAAAAAACAACTCTAATCTCAATAGGCCTCAAATCCTGATGCTTAGGTCAGTTCAGAGGCTAGACAGCTTAGTGCCTATGAAGACTGACTACCTATCCGGCCTACAATCCCCACCATGACGCCACCCGACCTAAGACAGACAGACTGATAAACATATATTCAGCTAAATCATCACACAAGTTCATATTGATTGAAGATTCACATTACGTTTGGGTGTGTGTGTGTGTGTGTGTGTGTGTGTGTGTGTGTGTGTGTGTGTGTGTGTGTGTGTGTGTCAATAACGGTAAACAACAGATCGTCTCCAGGAATTAGGGTTAGGCCAAGGAAGCTGGTGAAAGCATATTACCACAGAGTAACATAATACCCTAGTGTGTTCTGCTGCCTCTTAATGAGTTTGAGAGCCAGTCATCTGTGCTTCCATTAATAACACTTGTGTTTGTCTCAGTTGATCTTTATTCTTGTGGGAGGAAAAATCTAAGGATGTTTGTTTTCGTTTTACCTTGGGTCTGGTTAATGTAAACACGGTAGTTGGTTTGCTTTGTCTAATTAACCATAACCTGAATTAATCTAGTGTTACCTGACCTCACCTGAGTAAACTTAATGCTACCTAACCTGAGTTAACTTAATGCTACCTAATCTAACTTGAGCTAACCTAATACTACCTAATCTAACTTGAGTTAACCTAATCTAACTTGAATTAACCTAATGCTGCCTTACCTAACTTGAGTTAACCTAATACTTCCTAACCTAACTACCCTTTATCTAACCTAACCTGACCTAATATTATGAACATTGTTGCAGTGAGGTAGGTGACGTGGCACTCCGTCACCTACCCTCGCGTCCACCCAACACTTCCCACAGGTACAGTACCTATCAGAGGTAGGGAATTCCCCTCCCCTCTCGGTCATGGGTAATAACACGACCTACTCATCGGTAACTCCCTCGTGCTGTGAGTAACTCCCTTAGCCCTAAATGGTAACTCTCCTACATCACGTTGCCCTGTGTCACGGGGGGAGGTTTAAGGTACCGAATTTTCAAAGGTTTGTTGCACATTATCTGTTCACTTCAATTACAGATATGACTTGTTTAACTGACTCGCTTAAACAAAACAAAGATGGAATTTCAGATATTTAAATACTCTTCCCCCTGAACTGACTCACTTGTGTTAAGACACAATGGTGAATCACTAAGTGTTCGTGTGTTAAATTTTTCCTCGTAAGTGACTGGAAGTGCCAGCCTAAATAGTCAACGTAAGCTAAAACACAAAGATATCGTCGAAAATGGCGCCAACATTACAATGGGACTCGTAAATAGTTTGTAAAATTTAACATACATAAATCTTCTATCCACATGATGTCCTCTAACCACTACTATCCTCATGAGATCTTTTACGCTATCCTCTACTCTAAAATATCTCCAAATCTAATTCTATTCTTTACTATCCTCAATTACACATTTAAAACTAATATTTCTATCCTGTTCTATCTTCGCCATAATCTATACACCACTTCTCTACACTTAAATATCTTCAAATCAATTTCTATTTATTACTATCCTCAACTGAACATACCTCTATCCTCACTCCACCCTATACCCCTGCTCTTGCCTCTCACCATCCGGGTTCTATCCTGGGTCTAATGTCAAGAGGGTTTTTGTTACCCACTGTGACCCAACCAACCACGGTGGGTTTTCTACGAGGGTACTCCAGTTTCCTCCTCTACTAACACTGGACCCATGGGAGGAAAAGTTAGGCCTAAGTGACAGAGCTGTATACAGTATATATATATTTACTGTCCCCAGGAGTACTGTAAATAAGTGATCAATGTCTCTATCATTTGCTATCCTCAAGACAATATTATACGCAAGTTCTCTATCCTTTGCTATCCTCAACATCTATCCTTTGCTATCCCCAAGACAATATTATACACAAACTTTCTATCCTTTACTATCCACGAGAGAACATTTTATACTCCGCCTATCTATCCTTGTTTATCCCAAGCAGGACCATTGACACAGGCAGGGCTCGATCGTAAAATGCGTACCTCAGTCTATAACGGAAATAATACTGGTGGTGGCTGTGTTCTTTATTTTATATTTACACTGTGTTGGAGTGAGCTCTTCTTTCTTCGTGTTTTTCTTCATTATCTTCTTCTACCTCGTCTTCTTCTTACTTTCTCCTTCTTATTATTATTATTATCATCATCAATGTCTATTCTACCAAACGAAAGACTTACATTATTCGTATATATAAGTAAGATATTAAGCAGGTCTGCACCATCTCACAAATACATCTTTACCAGTTTAATAATAATTCTAGTGTGCTACTTTTACCAGACAACTTTTTAAAACCAGCTCCTGTTGATGTTTATGATATACGACCGAACGTCAAAATCCTTAAGAATCACTAATAATTAAAAGTTGACGATGAAAATAATTTATAAATCATGATTAGATCTCATCCTAAGTTTGAGATTTCTTTATAAATGAATTAGTTTAGATTTTGTTGTTGTTGTGAATTGGAGTTAGTTGGGTAGCTCAGGACGAGGGTATTTCGTGTCGTGTGCATAAACTATACCAACGGCGGCATTTTTGAACGCTTGGATTGAGGTCGAGATTTGAAGTCTATCTGATGCATTTCTTGTGTACTTAATCTCGCTCGTTACTTTAAAGGAATATTAAATTAGGGTGTTTTTGTTTAGAAACCGAAGTATTTTAGTTTTTAATACAGGTTTTCACTCTCAGATGTTAGTTGGTGACGTGGGTTTTCAAATTCTGTGTTGTTATTCAGTGAGTGCGTTGTTGTTATTGTTGTAAACTGGACATGGTTGGATTGGGATTATTTCTTGGGCGATTTTGTCCAGTTCGTATTTTTGTCTAATAGGATTTTCTATAATTGAGTTTTGTTTAGTTGTCCAACGGGATTTTCTTTAAATGAGTTTTGTCCAGTAAATACTTGTCTAGCTGAATTTTGCCCAGTAAATACATGTCTGGCTGAGTTTTGTCCAGTCAATACTTGTCTAGCTGAGATTTGTCCAGTAAATAATTGTCTAGCTGAATTTTGTCCAGTAAATACTTGTCTGGCTGAATTTTGTCCAATAAATACGTATCTAATTAAATTTTGTCCAATATCCCTTTGTCCAGCAGGTACTCGTTTGGTGGAATTTTACCAGGTAAATATTCGCCCGTCCAACACCTGTCCAGCCCAGAGAGTTAGGTCAAGTATGGCCGCCGGCACTAGGAGACTGAGTGGGTAAACAGCTTTTATGCGTTTGTTTGTCGGCCTCCATGCGGCATCCAGTGTTGTGGTGGGTCACACAGCCAGGATAAACCAAGCATTGCACTTACCTTCAATTTTCCCCACTAACTGGAGATGAGAGAACGGCAATAACTGTCTCACATCGACACATAAAAGTGATTTTTTTTATGATTTAAGAACATATGTTTCAATTAAGCTACGACACAACAATGACTGACGCTCAAAGAATCTTACGATAAATCTTAACTTACACGTAGATGCAAGAACGTACCTGACACTTAAAACCTACGACGTAAACACAGATTCTCAAAGACACTTACGTTAAATCTTGACTTGGAATGAAGACAAGAGAGCGCATCTAACAGGCACACTCATCCATTATGATTTACGAGTAGCACTGTGACACCAGGTACTATAATAAGCAAGAATAGGTCACCTGGGGGCCATAATGTGTACTTGTGACATGTATGACGCCATTAAAGGTACAGGTGAAGACGCAGGTAATATAGAGTCAGTCTCCTGTTGCACCTGGTGAGCTTATGTACACCTGTTGGGACTCCCGGCGTCATTAGGTGGATTACTGTGATATGTGGAGTTGGTGTAAGCTGTGAGGGGTTCAATTTATGGACGGGAAGACAGAAGGACGGGCGGGAGGAAGGACAGGAGGGAGCAAAATACAAAGCGGTTTTATACCTCGGGAAGGAGGACGAGAGGACGGGGTGGACGGATTAGAGTAAGAATGGACAGGAAAACGGACGGGAGAGAAGGATTGAAGAACTTACAGACGAGAGAACGGACGGACTGAAGAATTCACGGACGAGAGGATGTACGGACAACTCCACATTATAATACGGCCATCAAAGCCAGACGTATAAGAATGAGAACCACATGTTGAGACCGTCGACCCGTGACTCTCCCGCGACCTGACTTCCGCTGCCTTGTTTTTGTCCTGGGCGCCTGTCCGTGTATGTCAGTGTCTGTCAGTGTGTGTGTGTGTGTGTCTGTCAGTGTGTGTGTGTGTGTGTCTGTCAGTGTGTGTGTGTGTGTGTTTGTCAGTGTGTGTGTGTGTGTGTGAAAACAATAACACCAAGAAGAAGAAGTCATTTGTGTGAGTTACTGAGTATGGTGAGGCTGAGGGCAGGCATTCTCCCTCAGCGCCACCCCACTGTGTACACACTCTACACCCAGGGGCAGTGGACAACAACACCACCGCCTCACCCTAAACACACACACACACACCCACATCACCTTTCTCCCAGTCCACACAAACACTACCACCACGGTGTACACATACAAACAACATCTGTTTACACAAACAGAATCACAATCAACTTTTTTTCTGTACACACACACACACACCTATATACACACACACACACACCTGTACAAACACAAACACACCATAAAGCCATCAGGTGAAGATGAGCCAGTTTGTTTACCTAGAGTTACCTGCCGCCAATTCCGGAGTTCCACCTAATCCCCTAACCCAGTATGGCACTACCCTGGCACTACAAGCTCTCGGGGCACCGGTAAACAAACAAGGTAGCATAATGAACCCCTGACTTGGAAGGACTGAGAAACACACAGAGACCTGCTGATAAATAAAGTGCTGGCCTAGTGTGAGAAATTCTGTGACAAGGGTGTGAGAAATTCCGTGACAAGAGATACCAGTATGACCAACACATGAAACATACCAGACAATGTGAAGTAGTCGTAGCCCAGCATTAATCTAGGACACATCTCAAGGCAAGTTAGTGAGGCTGCACCTATAACAGACTACTCAGCATGTAAACATTGTACTACATAGAACATTACACTGCCAAAGACTTCTCACACCACCTGGCTCATTGTATCACGAATCACAAAACTTAAAAGACATCTTAACGTTCTAATCATACACTCACTTGTCACCACTGGCTTTCCAATTTGTAACATAACACTATATGAATTATAACCTTTATTATTCTCTCCTCTTGTGTATGAAACTCTACCTTACGTGACGGTGATTAATGACAACACCTGGACTACTCGCATGAGGATAATTTCTACTCTAAGATTGTTATAAAAGTTGTTAATTTAAGTGATGTAGTTATAGCGTCTGTAGGGTACGAGAGGAGGGCCTGTCAGTCTCTTAGCCTTCCTCACCTGAGCTCTCTGGTGACCCACTTTACTCTACCTGGTACCTCCTCCGCCTCCTAGCTGTGTCCCTCCACCTTTACCCATCACCCCTCTCTCTTCTTTTTCTTTCTTTACCTTCCTCCCTCCTTCCTTCTTCTCCATATCCCTCGCTTCCCCATCCTCCCTGCCCGACTGTCTGTCTCTGTCCGTTTCTCTGCTTCTGTCTGTCTTTCTCTCCTTACCCATCTCTTGTCATACCCTTACTCTCTCTCTCTTTCCCTTCGCTCCTAAATCCCTCCCACCCTCCTTCCCCCTTTTACCTCCTCCCCCTAACACCTACCCACGCCTCCTAATCCCACTCCATCCCCTCTTTACCACCCCTCCCCTCCTTAGCCGTGACCTGACAAACAACTTTCCTCGTCCACAACAGCCCGCCTGGCCTACGTCACCTCCTGACCAGGTCGCCGTGACACCCTGGGTCAAAGGTCACACTCAAAATAAGCCTTCACTCAGAGCGTCATGTCACAGAATAACGCACAATTTCTCCCGTGTAACGTTACTGTAATGGGTAACTTAATGTAATTGGCAATACTTCGCATGAAGATAAGCCATCCCAGCTTATTTCACCTGAAAATTAACCAGCCAACACTAATCTAACCTAACCTAAACTAACCTAATATAACACAACGTAAATAAACCTAACCTAACAAAACATAAACCTAAACCCCTCCAGCTAGGGTTAGCGTGTTAATAATGAAGTGAAATAAGTGTTGGGGGCTAATCTTCATGTGATCTTTGGCCAATCACGACCTTACATCAATAAGTCAGTGAATAGTGTATAAAATATCTTGTATAATGTTACTGTAATCCGTAATGCATAACACCATAGAAATGTAATTCAATGCATAACGCTGAATCTCACCTGAATAACGCTAATACAACCACAGGTAAACCCCACCATATATCACCTGAATAAAACTAATTAATATACTGTATTGTACATCTAACTTGAATATATATAATTACGTAAATAAACATGTACGTGATCTATGTTAAAATAAATTAACCATATTTAAGGAATTAGTTAAATAAATTACTTGGACATATATATAAATATATATATATATATATATATATATATATATATATATATATATATATATATGATTATATATATATATATATATATATATATATATATATATATATATATATATATATATATATATATATATATATATATATATATATATATATATATATATATATATATATATATATATATATCACCTGTGTAAAGAATTAATTAGGTTCCACTTTATGTGATCAAGACACAAGCGTTCCTGATATCAAATTAAATGGCTCAAGGCTGACGGAGTGACGATTAGGTGTAAGAGAGAGAGAGAGAGAGAGAGAGAGAGAGAGAGAGAGAGCTGAAAGTAATGGATGGGAGGGAGAAAGGTAGAGAGGGAAGGGAGAGAAAAAGGTAGAGAAAGACAGAGAGATGGAGAAAAGGGTAAGGGGGAGTTGAAAGTGATGGATGGAAGGCTGGAAGGGGAGGGAGGGAGAGAAAGGGCAGAGGGAGGGAGGGAGGAAAGGCGCAGTGACCTACATACCTTACTGGGCAAGCAGGGACCAGCCAGGCCTAATTATCCTGCTGATCCAGGTAACCGTGTTTCTTGTACTGTGTTGGTGGTGTTAACTTGTCTTAGTAGTAGTAGTAGTAGTAGTAGTAGTAGTAGTAGTAGTAGTAGTAGTAGTAGTAGTTATAGTAGTTGGAGTATATTTTTTCTCTTTTTGTCATCATTACGTCTTGAATTGCTCTTAGAACTTACAACAATCATTACTATCCTCACAACTACTACTACTACAACTACTAATACTATTATTACTATCGTATCGTGTCAATGGCCAAAAGGTCATCACAACTAAACTGTTCTCCATGACGTCACCCAGCGCTGACTGATACTGCGGTATTTTATAAACATTAGTTAATTGATACACTTTATGGGTGAACAATGTTAAGTGATGCAAGCCTGAGAACACACACACACACACACAGTTTGCCCGGGGTAATAATGTCTGTCAGCTCTCTATCTGTCACTCATAGGTATGTCTGTCTCGTGGCACTCGGGTCAGACTTCACTTCCCAACCTGGCACCGCTCAACCTGAACCTGACACCCCTCTACCTGAACCTGGCACCTCTCAACCTGAACCTGACACCCCTCTACCTGAACCTGGCACCGCCCAACCTGAACCTGACACCCCTCTACCTGAACCTGACACCGCTCAACCTGAACCTGGCACCGCTCAACCTGAACCTGGCACCTCTCAACCTGAACCTGACACCGCTCAACCTGAACCTGGCACCGCTCAACCTGAACCTGGCACCTCTCAACCTGAACCTAGCACCGCTCAACCTGAACCTGGCACCTCTCAACCTGAACCTAGCACCGCTCAACCTGAACCTGGCACCTCTCAACCTGAACCTGGCACCTCTCTAACCTGAACTCTGGGGCACCGCCCAACCTTGAACCTGGCACCTCTCAACCTGAAACCTCTCCACCCGTCGTAGCTGAAAGTGACATTCGACCTTTAAGTGTCACCTATTACTGACACCTTACCCCCTCTCCCCCCCCCCATTTGAAACTTCACTGAGATAATCTTCATTCCACACACACACACACACACACACACACAGATACGCTTACCAGTTTATGATGTACAGGTAGATGTGTACGTATGTGTGTATGTTTTGAACGATATTGTCATTGTTATTTTGTTGTAAATTAGAATAAATATTAAACTGATTTCAATTTGAGTGTTAGAGTATTGGGAGGTGTGGTTAGGTGACCCTGTGATGGTAGGGGGGTGACGGTAGTAGTAGTTGTTGTTGTAATAGTGACAAAGAAAGTGGGATGGTTATGGTAGCGATTGTGGTGGCTATGGTAGTGGTGGTTGTATTGCTAGTGTAGTGCTTGTAACGATCGTGGACTGGTGGTGGTTGCGGTAGTAGTGCTGGTAGTGAGTGATGGTAGCAATAGTGGTGGTTATGTGATGATGGTGGTTATATGGTGTGAAGCAGGAGGTACCCAAGGCCACCGCTAGTGTGTGTGTGTGTGTGTGTGTGTGTGTGTTTCCGCGCCCCCAACAATTGCTACCACGTGGCCGCTTACCTGTCGCGCACAACGCAGACACTCCCTCCCTACCTCACTCCTCTTCCTTCGTTGCATAACACCCCTTCCTCTCCCGATAGAGGCCCTCTAACCCTTCATAAACACACTAGTTGCTATGGTTACTGAGTGTGTATAAGGGCTGATCATTAACTTATGTTGAGGGGGGGGGGTGATGATAGCGTTTATTTTATCGATATTCAGATGGATGTGTGTGTGTGTGTGTGTATGTGTGTGTGTATGTGTGTATGTGTGTGTGTGTGTGTGTGTGTGTGTGTGTGCGCGCTTCCTGTACTACCATGCTTAAACTATGTAGATCACTTCGTAAGATATCTTTCCAAACTTATTTCATTCTGATGATTAACCACCTTAACGTTACCTGGGGAGGTTAGGTTGGTTAGCGTGGTTAATCATGAGGTGAAATAAGCTGAGGTGAATAATCTTAACAGGATACAACTCACCCCTCACCACGGAAACATAGATATTTAAACACTGGCACAATAATCAAAACAGACAGTCACACACACACACACTACCACACACAATAACCAAACACGCATACCTCTACACTGCTACATCCTCACACGTGGCGATCATTGTAGGCGATAAGGATGATACGAGTGTGATGATAAGGCCTTTGTCATGTATGTGTGTGAGAGAAAGGGGGGGGGGCTAGAATATCAATCCTCTTTGAGTGGGTCATCCAACATGTGTGTATGATATAATTGGTTATCTGCCTATCTGTGTATAAGGTGGTGTGTGTGTGTGTGTGTGTGTGTGTGTGTGTGTGAGAGAGAGAGAGAGAGAGAGAGCTGCATTTCGCTGCCAATCCTTACCTTATTAGGCACTCGCTCTCTCACACACACACACACACCACCACTGTTCCTCTACACACCGAGTGGATATAACACCAAGAACAACAATACTACTAATAATAATATCAACTATAATAATAATACTCATAACAATACTAATAATAACAGCCTGGATCACTTCTCCACACGATCAATCAACAAACACTTTCCTTAACACTTCGGGGGGGTGGTAGGTTAGGTTGGGTTAAGTTTAGTGTTACATAATTACACAAGTCTGGTTTCACATAATTTGAGTTTGTGTGTTATTTTGTATAGTTTCTGTGAGTCAAGCATTGCGCAACATGGTAAGCAGGGGTAGATTAGGTTATCAGCGAGCATTACTGAAGCTGTGAGCAGGAGTTAATCATTCGTGAGTAAGCAGACGTTAATTCAATTATGAGTCACCAGGTCTTGTTTATGAGCGTTACAGTAGTTTTATGAGTCACCGGGTGTTCCATTAGGCTTACTTATGAGTCAATAACTAGCAGGCGTCACCTAACTTGTGAGCAGTAGTCAGCACGAGCAGGTATTCAGCAGGGGTTACATAATTTGTGAGTCAGCAGGTGTTACGTAACAGGGTGTCTCTCTGGGAGGTCACCTGCTTGGGTTCATACAGGTAATAACTTGCTTGACTGACCTTCTGAGGCTAAACTGTCACAGCCACGCCTAGAAAACCTAACCTCTACCAAGATCTAATTCAACCTAACTCCTACTATAATGTAATTTAACGTAACCTAACCCAACCCAGCGTAACATAACTTACCTCTAACATAACCTAAACTAACCCTCTCCTAACAATAACCTTAACTTCATCAACTTCACGGTTTTAGAATTAAAAAAAAAATGGATACCTGGTCTCTACACCCCCCCTCCCCCACCACATACACATACACACACACACACACACACACACACACACACACACACACATAAGATACAGTAGAGTCTCGGTTACATTTCGACAACATCTTGGCTGCCATCTGTGTCTTAGTTTAACTTAGCCTGAGCGTCTACAAAGGGTTAAACCATAGTTCTCAAGGGGTCATACATTTTCCTGAAAGGGTTAAAATATCGTCCTTCAGAGGGTTTAGTACAGTCTTAGTGTTATTCGATGTCATTTTGCCAACCTGAGCCTTTGATGGCAAGACTTAAACAACACAAAGAGAGAGAGAGAGAGAGAGAGAGAGAGAGAGAGAGAGAGAGAGAGAGAGAGAGAGAGAGAGAGAGAGAGAGAGAGAAGATTAAATACGAGTTTTATTCCGAGTTATTCTTGGGATTATGTTATCGAGGAAGCACCGGTAATCTCTACACAGATAAGGGGAACTAAAAATCTACACTGAGGTTAATGCTAAGCTTCTCTGTTAATCCGCCAGGCGTCTCTGTGCACCCGTGAGTAAATCTGTCGTCTCGGTTCTCCTATTTTGGTCGTATCGTCGTGTAACTAGGCAAATGGGGTGATAACTTCCCATGGTCTAATAGGGGTGACAATAACAGAAAAGTGTACCGTATTTAATTAAGAGGGGGTTAAAATATTACACCGTACCCCCGCCAGGTTAGGTTACCTTGTATTAGAGTAGGTTACATTATATAAGGCTACATTAGATTAGGTTAGGGTTGTTTAGATTAGGTCAGATTGAATTTGGCTACATTAAATTTGGTTAGCTTGCACAGTACAGTATTAGGTTAGGTTAGGTTTTCTTGGTGTACTGTACTAGGCAAGTGTCAGATGGACTGGGGTGGACCTTGGACTGTGTGGTGTAGGTAGTGTCCGGGTATAGAGCTGACGGAGGGTAGGAAGGCCAAGGGAAACTAGGAGAGGCACAGGAATGGAGGGAGGTAGGAGGGAAAGACAAAAGGGGGGTAGAAGACGGAGGAAAGGAAAGAAAGAAAAATGGTAAGGCAGAAATAGAGGGAGGGCAGGAGGGTAGGAGAGAGGAAAGAGAAACAGAGAGAGAGAGAGAGAGAGAGAGAGAGAGAGAGAGAGAGAGAGAGAGAGAGAGGAGAGGAGAGAGAGAGAGAGAGAGAGAGAGAGAGAGAGAGAGAGAGAGAGAGAGAGAGAGAGAGGGGTAGGTGTATCTATGGGCAGGATGTGCTCAGTCACCACCACCAAGGCTGCTCACCCCTCCCTCCCTCACCCCCCCTTCTTCACCCCTCCTCTCCCTCACCCCCATACTGCATAATATGTCCTCCTGGGTACTACACGAGGTGGAGACAAGAGTTCTTTGTTGTAGCATATCGAGGAGGGAGATAAACGAGTAGACGGACAAACAAACAAACAGACAGACAGAAAAATTTAAACTGATGGGTATGTAGGTGAATTAATACTGACAGACAAATAATTAAGAGATAAAAAGATCATAGAGAAATAGAGCCTAATTTTGGCATCAACTTCACACGTACGCCAAGAACTCACGCCAGCCAGCTAGTACTGTACTGGCATATAATCCCAGGTGAAGACAAAGGCTGACTGACACGCACACACCAACTAAAACGGGTCGTCACACACACACACACACACAGCATCTATTTCCTTGGCGTGTTCACTGTGCTAAATCTTGTACAGTAGTAGTGGTGATGTTGTTCCCTGACTCCAAGATCATTACCACACGACAGCTGATACTTAATACTGTAGTTACGATCCACTCCTAAGTTTGTGTGTTCTTTTACCTTCTTCTTCTTCACCATCTTGTTTTTTTTTCTCTTCCGTCTTCTTTTATCTTCTTCCTTTCCTTCTTCCTCTTCATTCTCCTGTTTCTCCCTCTCTCCCCCTTTCCTATTTCTCTCCTTTATCCTTCCTCTTCCTCCTTTTATTTACCACTGTCAACCATTCTTCATTATTCTCGTAAGTCTTTTTTTATCTTCTCACTGTCTATCCACCTCGTTCTCCCCCCTTCCTCTGCCTTCTTCTCATCTCCTTTTACTTTCGGTGTACTTGAGAATATTTTAATCTACAATGAAAACATCCAATATTATCTTGTTATTGTTCTTGTGTCGGTAGGATATTTATTGCTTAATGTTGTGTTGCCTCTTTATAATTAGGTACCTTTGTCTTTAATAACACACGCACACACACACACGTACCTGATACATAAAACACACACACACAAATTAAGACATTATTGATGAAATATAAACAGGTTAATTAAAAACAGCGAATTTCATTAATGTTTCACGTAACAAAGAGATCCATTCAATTGAGTTCATTGTGTGGACGCGGCCGGTGTGGACCACGTTGGCTGTGACCTTGGTAGCCTGGCGGTGGTGGGGCATCATTTCCCTTGGTGGTGGCGGGACAGATGGTCTGCAGCAGCACCCAGGGTTCGAACCTCTCTATACCTCGACCACTTCCCCCCACCTCCTCCTCCCTCCTCTAAGACACCCCCATCAAACTTCTAATTCAAAATCCTCCCTCTCCCCTATTCTAATTAACACAGGTGACCACAGGGACGATTAGTTTCAGCATAAGTCAGTAGAAAGGTAAAATGATTTCGGATCTGACTTTTCATGAGCACAGAGTTGTTGTATTGGGCTCTGTGTGTTAAGACAAAGGGATCAGAAGTATACATTGAAATCGAGAAATGTTACCAAGTTTCAAAGTCATTTCGTAGACAAAGTGAATGTAAAATTAATATTAATATCTTCAGAGTTTATCTCTCTCTTTCTGTCTGATTTCTTTCTCCTTCTGTATGTTTCTCTTTCTGTCAGCTGTCTCTCTGTTTTCTTTCTCCTGCCTGTTTTTATCTTTCTGTCAGTTCTCTCTCTCTTTGTGTCTGTTTTCTTTCTCCTTCTGACTGTTTTTCTTTGTCAGTTGTCTTTCTCTCTGTCTCTCTCCCTCCCACACCATGAAATATGATGAAGTGTGTCATTAAAGTGACCTACTCTCTCTCTCTCTCACCTGCCCTTACCTCCATACCTGTCCGTGTACCACCAAGGAGAACTACTCTCACCCATCACCCTCCCCCCCATGCCAAGGTAGGTACGCAATAATGGGCGATTCTAACAGTGATTCAGGCAATAGTCATTTTCGTCAATTGTAAATGATCTCGTAGAAATTGACGACCAAATATTTACGCGTTTCAAACTGTCAATTTAATGTCATAAAACACGAAAAATAAAAATGACGATACAACATTTAAACTATTCAACGTAAAACACTACACAACTTTATTACTGTACACAAGGTAATATTCCATTCTACAACTCCTTATAAGGACTTTATTGTGTTAGTTATACCTAAGCAAACACATCAACGCCAAGACACAGAAAACGAGACCTAAACTAGCAGTAACAGCTAAGTTATCACTTTAATTTCCGCTACGGAGAGCGCTTCCTGCTTGGCCCGGTAAAGTCCACACCAGGGTAATATACTGTACAAGTGTTATTACGAATACTATTATTATTTATTAATATTAGGGTTATTTCTCGGCCGTTACTGTACCTTTGGAAATTAATTCAGTACAGGGAGTGGATGTCATATTATTATTATTATTATTATTATTATTATTATTATTATTATTGTCAAGAGTTGTAGTTTTCTTATTAACCTGATTACATTAATTATTCAATTCTGCCTTCATTATCATAACCAATATTTATCATCATTATTTTTATTATCAGTAATATGATTCTTATTATTAATGAACAGGTAAAGCGGTAAACAAATAATTATTTGATAAAGAAAGAGAAACACGATCCCAGGGTGAGTTAGTGAGAGGGGGAGACAAACCTCTCCTTCTCTCCCTCTCCTCCCCAGCTTGGTGCTGTTACCATGGCAACGCCCCAAGTAAGCCTCCCAGCACAATGATCTGGTCCTGTGTGTAGCTACAAAAATACTCCACACGCACACACACACCATGGAGACCCGCGCACACCTGTCCAACATATACACACCTGCCCAGCACCTTGATATACACACACCTGCCCCCCATAGAATATACACCTCCTTCTTCCTCTTCTCTCCCTCCCTTTCGCGTCTCATCCTCCCCCCTGGATAAGTTTAGGTTTAGGAGGGAGATGGGAAGGAACTGGTTCATAAATAGGGTGGTGGACGAGTGGAACAAGCTTAGCAACTTTGTAGTAAATGCTGGAACGCTGGACAGTTTTAAAAGGAGGCGAGATAGATTCATGGATGAGAGAGTGGTTTTAACTCGACAGGAGCTGCCATGTACAGGCCAACCGGCCTATTGCAGACTCCTTATTTTCTTATGTTCTCTCCCACCTGTATTCTTTCTCCTTCTCCTCCTCTCCCTCCCGTCTTCTCTTCTTCCCCCTCCTCCTCTCCATCCTGTCTCCTCCTCCTCTCCTCTACCACCTGTCTTCTCTCCCTCCTACTCCCCTACATAGTACAGTGCCTACAGTCCCTTCATCTCCTTTAAACGAGAGAGAGTACTGAGTGACCTCTCCCCCCACCTCCCTCATTCCCTCTTTCACTCTCTCCCTCCGTTTCGCTCACAGGCTCTCCCCCCCCCTCTCACATACTGGCTCCCTCTATTCTTTCCTTCGCTCACTCAGTCTCTTTCTCACTCCCTCTTCCTCACTCACTAATTCACCGACTCTCTCCTTCTCTCTCACTGACTCCCCCCCACCCCCCTCTCTCTCTCCCCTTCTTGGTCGAGATTCCCACAGGTTTGTACACTAAATTTTCCCCTTAGCTGGAGATGTGGGAACTCATGTAACTCACTGAACTAAAGCGACAACAACAAAAAGGACGAATTCTCAAACGTCCGTACTTCAAGTTTACCTTAATTGTAGGTGTGTGAACGTACCTACACGACTCACTTAAAACCCTGACGCAAAGATGGTTTCTCAATGGTTCTTTAGTTAAATATTTATCATAACAATAGCTGTGAGAACGTAGCTACATGAATAACTTGAACAACGAGGTAAAGCTGGATTCTCAAAGGTTCTAAGCTAAGTAGTTACCACGACAAGGTACAAAGATGGATTCTAAAAAGTTCTTCAGCTAAATCTTCACCATGACAATAGCTGTAAGAACGTATAACTATATGATACTAAAACCACGACGCAAAAGTGATTAAATTAAAGATCCAAAATTAAACTATCAGATATATACTATAGAAAAATTCATCCTGTTTTACTAGGTTAGGTTATGTTATGTTAGGTGATAATATTATTAGCCAGGATAGGAAGTGGTGGTGATGGGTGATAATGGCAGGTGTGAGGCGACGAAGGTAAAACAGGTATGGGGATGGGGGTACCATAGCTGAACACATACATTACAACAGTATGAATGAATGAATAATGGTGAATGACAATTTGTGTGTGTGTGTTTTTTTTGCTTTTATTTCCGGTCACTCTGTAATCAGGAATGAAACAGCGTGAAAGAAAGTGAATTATTAACATTATTATTATTATTATTATTATTATTATTATTTTTGTTGTTATTATTATTACTTTTGTTATTGTTAGTATTATTATTATCACTATAATTATCAACACTGTTATTATTCGTATTATCATCTTCCTCATTAAGCTGTGTGTGTGTGTATGTGTGTGTGTATGTGTGTGTGTATGTATGAGTGTGTGTGTGTGTATGTGTGTGTGTGTGTGTGTGTGTGTGTGTGTGTGTCTACCCTTCTTGTCCCTGGTGGCGTGTTATCTTATCAGGCAGGTGGTGATAGTGGTTGATAAGGCCACAGGAAGCTTCACTGCATCCTGGAGGAACAGTGACGGTAGCGCTACTAATAACATAACCTCTGGGTTGGTTGTCATGATCTGGGGAAGGGGGGTTGCTATTGTGACCTGAGGAGTTGTGTGGCTATCGTGACCTGGGGAGGGGTGTGGCTATTGTGAACTGGGAAGGGGTGTAGCTATCGTGACCTGGGGAGGGGTGTGGCTATTGTGACCTGGGGAGGGGTGTGGCTATCGTGACCTGGGAGGGTGTGGCTATTGTGACCTGAGGAGGGTGTATCGTGAGGGAGGGTGTGGCTATCGTGACCTGGGGAGGGGTGTGGCTATTGTGACCTGAGGAGGTGTGGCTACCGTGACCTGGGGAGGTGTGGCTATCGTGACCTGGGGAGGTGTGGCTATCGTGACCTGGAAGTGCATAGCTATCGTGACCCGGGAGGGTGTGGCTATCGTGACCTGGGGAAGGGTGTGGCTATCGTGACCTGTTGAGGGGTGGCTACCATGCTCTAGGAAAGGGGATGTGGCTGCTATAATCTGTGGGTGCGGTGGCTACCATGCTCTTGGGGGAGGGGATGTGGCTGCTTTAATCTGTGGGTGGTGTGGCTACCGTGCTCTAGGGGGAGGGGATGTGGCTGCTATAATCTGTGGGGGGGGGGCATAACCTGGAGCTGTTTAATTTTCAGGTGATCCAAGTCTTTTCCCTAAATAATGACATAAAAATAAATATAATTCAATCTATATAAAAAAACATCTCAAGAGTTCTTAAATGGAGAAACAAAAACGCACAGTACTGACTAACTGAACCTGCGACACAAATGAGTTGTCAAAATGGTGGCGAAATTGTACAGATCCCCTACTGTCTACAGCTCCCGGCTACACCATAACAAAGTGCAAAAAAATGAGAGACTCCAATGGCCGGATATTGGTTTTGGAGAGAGAGAGAGAGAGAGAGAGAGAGAGAGAGAGAGAGAGAGAGAGAGAGAGAGAGAGTCAACGCAGGGTAGCTACACGAGGCTTCTTGGGCAGGTACAGGCAGCATCTCCCGCCAAGTAGCTGATGTCTCGGCCGGCGGGTGTCTGGTAAAATGATCAGCTGAGACACGAGACACACACATGCTATGGTACATCACCCACGGCAGTCCACAATAATAATAATAATATTAATAATGTGCCCGATACATTTTTTAACCTATAACAAAATGACACTCCTTCCTGAGCTGACTGAAGGCTGTTTTTTTTTCGCAAGAGGGATCTGTATATCAGTTAAAATAGCAACTTCTTTGTCACACTGTTTCCACGAACTTAAGAACGAAAGAACATTCAATATACGGTTGATTCTGAGAGCAGGTCTTTCGTCACCGGCCGCCATCTTTGTGTTTGTATGTTGTACCACGAGGCTACGAGAAACATTCAGAAATTCTACAACACAAACCTTTGAGAATTTGGTCTTTGTAACGCCCAGACCTTTCGCAAATATCATATCTACTTTCATTAAGAAACACTAGTATCGGTACAAATGCAAATACAGACACAATTACAAGTACAGGCACAGATGCAGATAGAAAGATTATAAAATTACGACGGTTCATAATAGTTTCATTTTAGAAACTTGGAAAGCACAGCAGAGGTAATTAAAATTATAGCCTCGCATGAACCACCGTCGCTACAATGATTTTACGAAATACTGGTTTGAATATGAATTAAACTACATCGTTTAGGATTTAAATTTAAAATTAAAATACAGGCCATAAAATATTACTAAATAAAGGTATTCATATAAAGGCCGATACGATTTTTTTATTAGATATTTGTAGAATTTATACAACACTACGCTTGCGAATTTAGATTTGAATTTGAAATACATTTTACTGTATATACACAAGGTTACGGAATAAAGGTTTTAAATTGAACATACAGCAAATACAATATTGTAAAGCCAGTGCAGTACAGCGTTTGGTAATCTGTTTAGTGTTGGGGAAAAGTTCAGCGGCTGGATATGACATGTTATGTTAACTTGGAAACAGCGACAACGACTGATGAATTTCCCCGCCTGGTTCCTTCACCGTCCGTGTGATCCTTGGGTTTAAATTTCTGGGATCACGTGAGGACTAGACACCCGTTTATTTTCCATTGATGATTAAATACTCAAACGCTAACCTAACCTAATTTAATGTAACCTAGTCTAACTTAATCTAAACTTAATTCAACCAAAACTAATATAATTTAACTATATTCTATACAGTATAACCTAACCTTCATAACCTAGCCAACCTAACGCTTACCTTTATCTAGCCTAACCTAACCCCTCCCAGGTAACGTTAGGGTATGTAATCATCAGGTGCAATAAACTGAGGTGTCTAACTTTCACGTGATCCAAAATCAATAAAAAGTTAAATTCTTTCCCGGAAGTGAACAAAACAGCGACACCAAACCTCGCCGGGGGAAATACCATAGTGACGCGGACAAATTTCCACCATTACGAACATGGTTAGGTTAGGTTTAATAAGGTTTGGTGATTCTGTGCACAGTAGTAAAGAAAATATGCAGCCAGAATGCGTTATCGGTGGTTAAGTCTGGTTAAAATATATTATGCAAGGCTGTGTAGTACCAGGAAGAGGATCACCCAAAGAATCACCACCCCACTTTAAAGTATTTCACTTAATGATTAACCACCCTAACGCTATTTGGGGGAGGAGTGAGGTTAGGATAGGTTAATTTTAGAGTAGTTAATCTTTAGGTGAAATAAACTGGAGTGGAGATTCTTCAGGTGAGCCAAGGAAGGTGTATACTAAGTTGAGGTGTGTTAGAATCAGTTAAATTTTGTGTTGTGAGATTGTGTGGAAGCAGCGAGGCGTCTCTGTTCCCAGGGTGTGGGAATTAAGGACCAGCCGTTGTGCACATGACCACCAGCAGGTAGGTAGGTACTCACTGCCCCGACCCTCACCTCCACGTTCAAACTTTTTGCCCGCCACCTCTAAAAAGATGAAACTGAATGCCCTCTGACATGTAGATGTACCACCAATACCTCCTCTTAATTATGAGATAAACATCAACACTCTAAAGACGTGTGAATAGAAAGTACACACAGAATCCGGTGAATAAAAGCTCTTCAACGGCTTTCTTTGACTACCTATGGTTAAATCGACTTACTAATTACCGTTGTTTGTATACCTGTACCTGCCTTAAGGACATGCTGAACTATTTTAATTTGTATGACGGGTTTGCTCAATAAATTAGCTATCTATCTATCAATGTATCTCTAAGGTAATGGATGGAAATAGTAAAATACCCATAACCGGATTTATCAATAGCATTATTTCAGTGTCTTATAATGCTAGTGAAACTTATATTACGAACATGTATACAAAATTAAGGGTATAATGCGTTATATTAGAGGTTAGAGGTGTTGTTGCTGCAAGAGTGTAGTAGGAAGAGTGTGGTAGGTGTGTGTTTGGGTACGTGTGTGCATCTGGCAGCGTGTGGCACCTCGTTGTCGACATAATGCCCACGTAACTGTCGTAACGGATGGGCCGACCACGTGGGTTCCCGCGCCAGCCCTCACAACCTTCCCAGGCCTAACACTATCATGTGACCAGATTTAAAACGTCAACTGTCTGCCTGTCTGTCTACCTTTCCCGCCTAGGCCATATATCTCAAGTCCATTTCAAGAACCAAAAAAATTTTACCTCCATACTAGTTCCTCCCGGGGCTTACGTCATGACCATCCTTGACTGCATCACTCGGCTGCCTGTTTGTATGCCTATGCTATGGTCGTGTTGAACCCATGTTAATATGATGACTTTAAATAATTATCTGTTTATCATGTATGTGTTTCTACGTATATGTTTCCCTTATCCTTTAAAGGCCAAACATCCCTAATCTGTTTCTAATGTCTTCATAAAAAAATGGTAACCTCTATTTATAATTTCCTTTAACAGCATGTAAATAAATAATCTGGTATATTATAATAATGCATTTATTCCCTACATAATTATATATCTACCGTTCTCTATTAACTAAGAAAACTTTTAGGCCTATAATTCTCATTTTCCCGCCAAAATTCACGCTAAAACTGATTCCTTCTTCAAACGTTTTAGCTGAGGGAGTTCAGGTAAAGACTAGGATATAATTTAACACATGATAATCTGTATGTAGTTTAAAATCTAAGTACTGTATTGTTCTTCGTGATATAATAAAATAAACTTGCAATCTTTAGACGTATAATTTATTGTTTCCCTCTAATTTTACGGTAGGAGTGTCTCATCTCCCCACAAAGGTTGAGTTGAGTCCTTGTTAGTAGAAAGTGAAGTACATTTTTTTTAAAGGGGCAGTGTGAGGCTTCAGAGGACCAATGATCAATATATTTTCAAATCGGGACACAAATTTTCAACGGCCAATTTTGAGGAGGGACAAAGGCCTGGGGGAACGGTGTGGCCTTGTGTGTGTACCCCCGTCCACACACTGACACACATACACACACATCAATGCATAATTCACACAAACTGACACACACACACATACATACACAATTCATACTCTCTATATAATAATATTTATTCAGTTAAATCTCGAACTGTATATTTATTTGTTTTATAAACACTTAACTCCGATTACACAATTATACACTGTAATATGAAGCCCAATATTATATGTAGAATATAAACCCAGTTACCAGACAAACGGACGGACGAACGCAGTCGCTACTAAACTGCCCTTCCTGGTAACCGAAATTCAGTCACAGAAGCACAGAACAAGTGAACGAAACGGGGGCAAGATAGCTACTTCAGGTGTGGTCAGAAGGTCGGTATTCTCCACTTGTGTCCCTGAAGATTATTATAGTTTCTTGTCTTTACCATTCTCATGTTATTTTGAAAGTACCACCATCTCTATTTGCACTGACATTTCTAAACAGTTTTCTATATCTAATTTTTTTTAAAGCTCGTATGAAATTTATTGCTGCCCAAAACAGGAAATGGCAAATAAATATTTTTTCAAGATAATTATATTGCAAATGACAGATGACTGATTGCTTTAATGTTTATTTACCATTAGCTTTGTGCAATTATTGTTGTTGACGTAATTGTGAGTTTAATTACGAATAGTATTGTTTGGCATTTGTTATATTAGTTTTAATTAACTATTAGTGTTACATATTTGTGTCGTGTAATGAAATCTATAAATATATATATATATATATATATATATATATATATATATATATATATATATATATATATATATATATATATTGTATATATATATATATATATATATATATATATATATATATATATATATATATATATATATATATATATATATATATATATATATATATATATATATATATATATATATATATTTTTAGTTTTTATTCAAAATTTTATTTACTATGAATTATTATTATTATTATTATTATTATTATTATTATTATTATTATTATTATTATTATTATTACATTTTCGCCCCCAGACCCCTATGTGGGCCAGTGACCTGTGCTCAGGTGGGCGGTAGTACCTCATTGTTTGGTAGCAGCCATCTATTGGTTATCCCAGGAATTAACAAAATTTGGAGTGTAAAATGACGTCATCAGTGGGCAGGGCTTAGATGCAAGCAAAACAAACTACATACTGTACTAACATTCCATCATTTCGTCTCATGAATCCACCCACTAATGACGGCAACCGTTCAGTTATTTTAAAAGCATAATAGCGGCCTCGTCATCTGTTGTCTTGTCTATACGAACAACCAAAACCTAACAGCGAGTCCTTCTGAGGGTTACAGCACTGACCCCAAATGGCAGATACCACAAACAACACAATGCTGACTGACGGGACACTGTACACCCACCACAACACATATCCAAGAATAATATTAACAATCCTCGAAAAACCTAAGGAAATCTGACGTCAGTGCGAAAGCCATCTAACATGCTTGTAGCTACAGATATGAGGAACATTTACTGACTTCACCTCCGACTATAAGCGGACTTGACCCATATTAAATCTTGTAAACAAACCGTCTATCTGAGGGGCAACAGGAGTAGTATTGTGATGCCTTGGAACACATTGCAACCATTCAAATTATGGTTACAGTATACAGAAGAATAAGCCGCCTTCACGCTGTACTTTCCCGCCTACCACTTCCCCTATCTGAGTCGAAGGCGCGGTACTCCACTCAGTAAGTGACCGAGGTATTCGAACCGGTATACCCAGGGCTAGGAGACGAGTGCTAAAACTAATCAGCCACTGCGCTCCTAATACAACAGAGGTTCGAACACGTGGGACCAGACACCCGTGACTTAATGATAGGTCGGGTCCGGTCGGGTTCGGGTCAGGTCCGGTCAGGTTCGGGTCGGGTCGGGATGGGGAGTCTGGCGCGTACAGTACACAACCCCACCTGTTTTGACACCTCATTGTAAATTGTTTCTTTTGCCAACTTGAACATAAAAAAAATAATAATTCCTTTCCCTGGTTACTGGATGTGTGGTGAAATGGTATGTGGTGTGGTAGTTGTGGTTGTTGTGGTGTGGTAGTTGTGGTTGTTGTGGTGTGGTAGCTGTGGTTATTGTGTTGTGGTGGTGGGATGATTATGTGGTGTGGAAGCTGAGGTTAATGTGTTGTGGTGGTGGGATATGTGACGTGGTAGCTGTGGTAGTGGGATACGTGGTGTGGTAGTTGTGAAATAATAACAATAATAATGACAACAATAATAATAATAATAATAAACACAAATAAACAAATACTTACCAAGAATGAGGTTTGTGATGCTTCAAAAGGCACCGATATCCTCAAAAGTACATCTTCCTGACACCAGCAGTCCTCACCCCTGAAAGCAAATAGGGGTCACCAACAGTCTTCAAATATGGATGGAAAAATATATATAAAGATGAACTAAAGTCACCTGAAGAATTTCCATCCCAATTTATTTCATTTATAAATTAATCACCCTAACACTATTTTGGGGGGGATTGAGGTTAGGTTAGAATACAGGTTGGTTAAGTTAGGTGTAGGCTGTGTTAGGTTAGGTGTAGGCTGGTTTAAGTCTGGGGTAGGCTGGGTTAGGCTATATTTGTGGTAGGCTATATTTGTGGTATTGATGTTGATACTACAACAGTTTATTTAGCAGGTAAAATACAGATACAAAGTGAACAACAACAATACTGACACGGTGAGCAGATTATGTTAGTTTAGTTTAGGTTAGGTTAAGTTAGTGGCAGGTTAGTTGAGGTTATATGAGTGATAAGATAGATTAGATTATGTTAGTGACGTTAGGTTAGGCAAGGCTAGGTTAAGTTAGTGATAAGTTAGGTTAGTGATAGGTTAGATTAGGTTCGAGGAAGGCGGTAAAGGCGTGTGGCTCAGAGCACGTCAATACGGCCCCTGACACATGGGAACACTGGGTATGATACATTAAATCAAGCCGGCCATTATCCCCAGCCGGCCGCCACTACTGCCTCCACTATTCCTACCACCATTACCACCACCGCCGCCCGCCATCACTAGCACTACCACTACCCTCCCCACCAACATTACCACCAGCTCCACTACCACCATCACCACTATGGTCACTACCATCCCACCACTACCACAATAGCATCACCGCCATCACTATCACCACCACACCACTACCAACATCACCCCCACCCCCACGAGTGAACCCACGGCTGTTGGTGCTGCTGGTCGATATTTGGCGGTGTGTGTGGGATCTGCCAGCCACCCAGTCAACTACCCAGTCTGCCAGCCAGTCGGCCGGTCTACCAGCCAGCCATTCAGTCTGCCAACCAGCAGAATAACCAATCCAGCCAACCTACAATCCATCCATCCACTCAATCAACCAGACACTTTTACCCAAAATAGTCACTACTATTATTATTATCCATCACCTCACGAGAGTAGAGAGCGAATGTCTTGGAGTGAGACATAACCTTCTCTAGGGGAAAGTGTCGCCTTACCTGCCGCCCAGGGTGGGTGGCAGTGATAGGTGGGAAAAGCGGGTGACGTGTGGTGTGGTAAGGGAGTGGAGGGTGTGGTGGTGAGTGGGAGGGGTGAGAGATTGAGGGGGTGAGTGGTAGGGGGGTGGGAGAGCAAGGGGGTGAGTGGTGGTAGAGGGAGGGGCGTAGTAGTGGTGGTAGTGGTAGGGGAGTTAAGGGGGACGAGATACAGTAGTTGAAACCGGCATCATATAGTACTAATATCATTATTACCTATACTGTATTACCATTATTATTATCATTACAGTATTACCATTATGTTTGTTCTTATTATTTTCTTATTACCCTTATTAAAACTATTATCATCATTATCATTATTATTCTTACCAAAAAATATTGACTTTCGTTACCTTAATGACAGGTGACACAACACGTGAGGACAAACATGACCCAATACCCAAAACAACAAGGTCCCACCGAGACTCGAACTCGGATTGTTGGATTCAGAGTCCAAAGTGCTAACCATTACACCATGGGACCACTGACTTAGATAATTTGGTCAAGTGGTCATAAAATACCCTAGCAGGTCAAATGAGCCCCAGTCCTAGTAGGCCCTCATACAACTTAACCTATTATACCCCAATCTTACCTATCTTGACCTAGTTTACCCAGATCTAGCCAAACCCGCCCAATTAGAACCTACACTAATTTCACCTAACCCAATTAGATTGACCCACATCTATTAAACTTAACCTAAACTAACCTAACTACAATGGATTTAAGACCCAGCCCTTAAAAATACCCACATTCTCTCGTAGGGTGGCTGTGATTAGCTACCGTGGGGAGACATCGGTCAATTTACAAAACTTTACATTCTCTTTCTCTTCTTAACGTCACCAATGCATTTTAAAACAATTTCCATCACCTCACATAATATACGACATAGTGAAAATGTTGTACATAATAAAATAACAAAGTAAATAATGCACGACATTTCTCCTCACATCTCAACAACCACCAACACCTATGACTTGCTGTTTAGAATTCAGATGCATTTCCAACATCGTCAGCTTTTTTGGCCACGTTTTACCCTCTTTCGATTTACCTTTTTTTTTACCTACTCTCTTACCTACTTTTCGATTGACTTTTAAACTAGTTTTACTACCTTTCAATTGACTATTTAACCTACTTTTCCATTACCTGCCTACTTTTAATACTTTTCAACTGACTTTACCAACTTTTAACATTTTTCAATTGATTTTACCTACTTTTCCACCTTTCAATTCCTGGCTATACGGGGCAGTGACTATAACGTGCAACGGGAGAATCAAGGTTCGATACCCAGAGCAGGAAGCAAGAGGCACATTTTGTTAATATTTACTTACTTCCTCCCGCCGCCACGTCAGCACAGGGAAGTCGTTGAAGTAGTAGTGACGAAGGATGCATAACGGTTACAGAAGTTCATAAAGTAAATACATAACCTATTAATTCCCTGTTATTTTCGCGGGTAAATTACAGGAGCGGTACGAAACGTTATTCTAATATTTTCAATTATTTATTATTATCTTTATTACAGTGTATATAATTATATGTTTTCCTTGGACGGAGGAAGAACTTAGATAAAGGGAAAGAGAATGAATAATGGAGAAAGAAGAGGAAGAGGTGAAATGGGTGGAAGAGGAGATGGAAGGGAAAAAGGGGAAAAAGTAAAAAGAGAAAGAGGAACTAATAAAAGGAGAAAGGGGGGAAGAAGAGGAAGGCAGGAAGAGGAAGGAAAAAGGTAAGGGCGAGGGAAAAGGGTGGATAAGGACAAAAAGGAGGAGAATAATGATGATGATGATGATATAATAATGAAGACGATGAAGATGCTGATAATGTGGAGGAGGGGAAGGAGGAAATCATGTCATTAAAATCTACATCACTGTCACAACCAGTTCTTTCATCACCTCCACCATCACTAACCACACACTGTCACCACTACCACACCACCACCAACACCCCCCCACCAATACCACCACACACCACTATCACCCCAACACACTACCACCACACACCACTATCACCCCAACAGCGTAAATCACCAGCTTTATACTTTTACTCTGCTTATCAATATTTAATTTTTTCCTCCTAAACAAACCCACGACTGGTTCACCGCCTCTTGTGGCACTGGTTTACCCATCATCTGGCACTGGTTCACCCCTTCCTCTACTGTAGTACTGGTTCACCCCTTCTCTGGCACTGGATCACCCCCTCTGGCACTAGTTCTCCCCTCTTGGCATCACATTCTAGTGCCTGACATTTTCCAGCATAAATCAAGGTGTAGACGATAAGTTTTTGGTGGTTTCAGTTAAAAGTCCACCTGCTACACCAGTGTTGGTAGGTGGCACCGCTACAGGTATACTGGCCCTGTGGCACTCCTAGATTACTCTTATTTTCCTCAACTTAACGATACATTCTTTAATTTTATATATATTGTATCTAGAGTAAAAAATATTCTAGTTTTGTTAGTGATTAAATAAATGGTCTTACAAGAAATATAAATAATATGAGAATCCGGTATACTTTCATTCCACCTGAGGGCGATAGGTGGCACCACTAAACACACACACATATTGTATACAAATCTAACATCCAAGAATAAACTTTTCATTAGCGACTGACAACTGACACTTCTATAACTACACATCTTTTAGGATTTTAACATTGAGAGCCATTGTGTGCCATCTGCCATCCTTTCCCTGTTACTATTATCGTGTTAATATTTTCATGTACATCAGCAGCCAGAGTGTTCAGGTATTATCTCTTCTTACACCAGATAACAACTTTCTAAAAATTAAGATATTCTGTTTATAACCTAATCGTTCGCCAGTCTCCCGTGGTTGTGTAAGTTCCCGAGTCCTAGTGAATAGTAACTTGTTTCGTCTGATATTTTTTCTCTTCTCAGCTGTGATGGCTGACAGGGTTGTGAAATCACGAGTAGCTAAGAAGTATCATAAAACTCAACATTGTACCCACACGCACACACACCACACACGCAAATTCATGCATTCTTATTATGATTTATATACATCATACATTATACATGGAAAGGTTGCAAATACATTAGAGAACCATGGATTAATCACTCCCAGTACAACGACCAGTACAGCACAAGCGGAAGTTGTTGCATTAGGAGTTACGACAGGTATTAGGTGACGCAGGTGAAGAACAAGACAGCTACGGTAATGACCAGGTGTTGAAGGATGGTAAGAGAAGGTACTTAGTTGGGGCCTCACTAGCTGCTGGGGGTGGGTACAAGGCAGATAAACCAGCGGTGCCGCACAGACTCGTTTATCTTATCTGCCGCGGCCTGGTGACGATACCAGCCCAGTTTCCCCAAATAACGTGAAGATAAGTAGACTGGAAGGTCAAGTGTGTTGAGTACCCCGGGGCTGAGCTCTGTCTCTCACCCACCTGCTGCTACCTGATACCACAAGAGTCCCCAGGAGGTGACCTTAAACAACACGAGTCTCCAGGAGGTAATACATCCTGGGGTCCCTCACACAACAAAGGTCCACAACTCTGCCACAATTCACGAGAGGAACCACCTTGCTCCGCACACACGCCCACACACTGCCATCCCTGGTCTTCCTCCCTAAATGCCACACAACGTAAACACAGAAAAAGTGCAAAAGAGGACATGCAAGATTATTCTCTCCCCTTCCTACTCCATATATCAAGAAGCGCTCAATACACTGACCCTCTTGGCTCTCTCTGACCATCACCATGACCTCATCTGCAACTTTGGTGAGCAGCTTCTGCACCATCCTCGACACCGGATCCTACTTCCACTCAAGATCCCTCGTCCGCGAATTGCTGTTCGACACCACAATCGCATCCAGCCCATACGAGCACATAATGATCGCTATAAGAACAGCCCAGTCCCAACCATTGTAAAAATTATCAACAACTCGTAATCAACCAGTGTGTTCACTCCCAGTCAATCTCACCTTTTTGCACTGTCACCATGTTGAAATGCCCTGTAGTATGACCTTCTCCCCACCGAGTTATTATATATCATATTTGTATCACATATGTTACTTGTATATTATTGATCAATCAAGAGACCCATTCCCCAATTATGCAACTGTATATTTTCAGCATTCCGGCTGCCAAGCTCTTTCAATAAACCGACAATTATTATTATTATTACACACTACACTGTAAACTGTACCAAGTCTCGTAAACTTAAGTTAAAGACTATTAGAGGAGTTGATCTTAGAAACTTGTGATTACAGACACAACTTTTGATTGAGGATAACTCACGATTATGGACAGACAGACAGACAGACAGACAGACAGACAGACAGACACACACACACACCGATTTCTATATCTCTGTCCAGGTCGAGGGGAATAAAAGTGTAAACAATATCTGCGTCAAATAATATCATTTCATGAATTTAGTATCAACAGTACAGACACAAGTACGGGTTTATACAGGAGGACAGTAGACAAACATGACACGTATAAACAATGTACTGTGTAAACAATTATACCACATCAACGTGTAAACAAAGGAAGTAAAGGTACACTTACAGGTACAGGTAAATTACAAAACTTCTGAAATTACAACAGTTTACAATTATTACTCCCATTATATGTATCGAAAGGTAAGAGTAACAGTACCTTTAAATCACAATACAATACTATACTATACACAGGAACAAGGGTCATGACTTATTTTGGAGAGAGAGAGAGAGAGGGGGGAGGGTAGCAAGCCATCATCCCTCAGGTAGGAACGTAAACCGGAAATGCTGAGATACGGTGACGCTCTCAGAGTAAACAGACTGACGTCATACTCTGCCTTCACCTGGTCGAGGTAAACACGTACCCAGAAGGGAGGTAGGTGTGTGTGTGTGTGTGTGTGTGTGTGTGTGTGTGTGTGTGTGTGTGTGTGTGTGTGTGTGTGTGTGTTAGAATGTGTGTAAATATGTTTGTGCCTGTGTATACGTGTATGTGTGTGCGTTTTACAGACTGCCAAGTAAAGTGTCAGGCAATACGAAAGACCCATACATAATGTCTTCCGGAAGTACACACACGAAATACCACTCAAAACATAACAAGACATGACGCAATCTTTATGAGCAAGTCTCCTTAGATATGAACTGATAACACTGGTAAGTTTCCATCAAGGAGTTCGGACACCTAACTTATCTATCCACGAGAGGACGACATATCCTCTATCCCAACTCTCCTTACAAATTACCTATCCATTCTGTAACGCATGAAAACCTACAGGAATAACTGATACGGGTATTCTGGTTTCATACAGTGGAATGGAAGATCTATTAACTGTACCTGTATCTCCCCTGTTCCATATCTATCCATTCTTATATAGCATAAATACAGAGAGGATTATTCTGTAATGATAAGCTATGTATTGAAGATCAATTAGTTACACAATTGAGAAAGCTAAGTCAGAAGTATTAATATGGTATAAAATAAAGTCAATTCTGTACAAGTTGTTCTTTTGATTTTACTCGCTGAAAAAACAAGTACATTAAAGTTTACATATATTGAGAGAGAGAGAGAGAGAGAGAGAGAGAGAGAGAGAGAGAGAGAGAGAGCAATCTGATATAAAGTCTGGTGTAAAAAGTTATTTAAAAACACCACAAAAATGACCCGCCATTATGTCAACTGAACGAAAAAATGGATCGCCGTTTTAACACTTTCCCGCCTTAAGGTAACACCGAGACACGACCAGCCGCTGCGTAATAACCACGTGAGCAAAATTAATGTCTCTTGACTGTCTTGGTGATGTAACGTTACACTGTGATCCTGAGTCTTACCGTTAATCCTTCTTCAAATCTGTCTTCTTTTAAATCTTGTGCGTTTTAAAATCCTTTGTTCCATATTAAATTCTCATATACTGTAAATGCAAAGTAAAATTAATAAGAACAATTACCGGGCTATAAGACTACTACAGGGAAAATTAATTATAAAAAATAGAACTTGACACCTTACGGGTGATGTTGCCATCCAGGGAGTCGAGAGATATCAATTTTCAAAGTGGAGGGATCAGATTCCAATTTGTGGAGGTAAACACTGCCACGAGCGCCCCAAGTTTTAATGTTTTTAATCAGTGTCGAGGCGTCTGGTGCTAAGGCTCCTGCCGAGTTCACGTCTGCCGGAGGAACCTCTCGCTGAGTGACGGATGCTTCTCTCACTCCTGACCAACCCTGTTTTTTTAATACTGGACCGCACTCGAGCGAGGTGTTAACTCACGCGGTGGTGGTTTACATTGTTAAAGCTGTGACTCTAACCTCTGACCTTCTTGACTGTGACCCTGAACCTCTGACCTTCCTGGCTGTGACCCTGACCTCTGACCTTCCTGGCTCTAAAACACAACAACGCCCGCCTTGGTGAGTTACCCCTTTGGTCACCATGGTGGTATAGAGACACAGCAGTATGGTGAGACACACAGAGATACAGCATCACCGTATGTATGGCAGTAAGGGAGTGACCAGCGCGGGTGTGAGTGGAGATAATTGCCGCCTGGGCTGGCAAGTTGCGTGAGGGTTGAGCAGGAAGCTGTGTAGGGGGATATTACCTATTACTGTGTCCCATCACCTGCCCCCCTCTTCCCCTAGCCTAGCTACGACCCCTTAGCCTAGCCCCACGCCACGACCCCCTAACCTAGCCCCACGCCACGACCCCCTAGCCTGCCCCACGCCACGATTCCCTAGCCTACCCCACGACCTCCTAGTCTAGCCCCACGCCACGACCCCCTAGCCTGCCCCACGCCACGATTCCCTAGCCTACCCCACGACCTCCTAGCCTAGCCCCACGCCACGACCCCTAGCCTGCCCCACGCCACGATTCCTAGCCTACCCCGACCTCCTAGCCTAGCCCCACGCCACGACCCCCTTGCCTAGCTCCATGCCACGACCGCCTAGCCTATCCCCATGCTACGACCCCTAGACTAGCCCCACGCCACGACCCCTAGCCTAGCTCCACGCCACGACCCCTAGACTAGCCCCACGCCGCGCCCCCTAGCCTAGCTCCATGCCACGACCCCCTAGCCTACCCCACGCCACGACCTCCTAGACTAGCCCACGCTATGACCCTCTAGCTCACCCTCACGCCCTTCTAGCCCTACGACCCGACTCCCAGCCCCACGACCACACGCCCCCACCTCCCACACCACGACCCCTTAAGCTCCACATCCCTCTAGCTACACGCCACACCCAACCCCCACCCCACCACAGAGGATAGTGTAAGTTGCGACTCCTACAGGATGATGGCTAAAGCCAAAGCCGATTGAGGATGTTGGTTTAGCTTTAACCCTTAGAGGACGATGGTTTAAGGTATAACCACTGTCGTCTTCACAGGGTTAAAGTTAAACCAACATCGCCAATCAAAGGGCTAAGGCATCTATTATCTTCATCAAAGGGTTAATGACATTACACAGACATCTCAACATCTCTCGCTCATACTTATACACAATATTTTTATCTTGACAAATGCTTTTTATAAACACGATATACTCAACTCACACACACTCAACATACACACTAAACACACTACTGACACACACAAGCATACACAACACTCAACCCACACAACATTCAACACACACACACACACACACACACACACACTATAACCGGTCGTTAGTGAATGTGACAGGTGCGGAAGTAATGTCTACCTGAGTCACCAGTTATGATACAGGGAAAATATTTACACTTATGTTGAACACGATACCTGGAGCCAGTACCCGCCTCACGTTGTGTAAAGGTCAACAAGACGTGTAGGAGTTTAATGCACGGGAGGAATTACTATATTATGTACAACTTAACCTAACCTATCCTAACTCTGCCTAACTTAACCTAACCCAACCCAGCATAACTTAACCTAACCTAGCCTAACAACCTAATCTAATCTAACCCTACCCAGCATAACTTAACCTAACTCAGCCTAACTTAACCTAGTCTAACCTAACCCAACCCAGACTACCTTACCCTCACCTAACCTTACTGGCAATTGATAGAGAGTACAGGTTAAAGTTACATAACGCCTAAGACTATAATAGTGGTTAACGAGTCATCTTTGGTTAAATCACCTTAATATATACTATTGTTTACATACCTGTGCTGTCTATGTGTATAGTGAGCCATTGTAAACTTATAAAATGGTTTTACCTGAGTGCTAATTACACCAATACCCGTTTAATTAAATCCTTTCACAAAATAATAAGAACAAATATGCATGAATGTTTTAAATTTTCCTCCACAAGATTAAATTTCTTCTATTTTCTTTTTATTCTATTTTATATTTTGTTAATCTTAGACAGACAGACAGAAACACGATAGCAGGTGGGGTGTTGGGCGCCATTTTTGTTTGTTTACAATACACAGTAGACGACACGAAATAACGAAACCTAACCCCTTGGTCTTAAGTTATTGTTTTGGTTAAGTTTAGGTAAGTATTAGTAGGTTAGGTTTAGTTAGGTAAGGTTAGGTTTAGGTAGGTTTGGTTTAGTTTGGATTATGTCTGCATGGTTTGGTTAAGTTTAGGTTAGGTTAGGTAATAAAATTGATATGGATTACAAGCATGTGAATCATTATGTTCTTTACTGGTATTAATTCAGAAAGGTACAAGTAAAGATACAGGTTTAGATAAAAGCCACAGGTACAGGAAAATACACATACAAGGTACATGTACAGCACACACAGGTACAAAACATTTCAAAACAATAACAATTCGACCAGTATCTCGGTACCCACACATACATACCTGTACATACATCACACCTACAGGGAACAATGGGTGACGGGGGCCAAGATCTTAGTGAGACCATGGCAGGGCTTGGGACTACCCTACACCTCCGACCATCTGTCAGTGTTAGGATTGCGTAGGGCTCACAGCGGGGCGTAGACTGTTAACTTTCACCTGGGCTGTCGTGTTGTCCTAGAGCAGCCACTACCACCACCACTACTATTACTACTATTTTTTTTAATAATGGCCTCCAGTCTCCCCCAATAGCCATACCTTCGCTACCATTTTATTACCTTAATATTAAATATCATAATTACTACTACTACCACCATCACCATTATCATAGCTACACGACTACTACCACCATCACTACTATCGTAACTACTACTACCACCACTATCATTACTATTACTACTACTACTACCACCACCACTACCATAACTATTCCTACTACCACTATCGCCAGTTAAATCATTACTATTATAACTACTACCACCACTACTACTACTAAAACAACTACCACTGCTACTACTATAACCACCAATACTACTACTACTAACTACTGCCTTATTGATGATACTCGCCTGGTGGCAAAGTGGTTTATCATCTCGAGTTATGTCTAGTTAGAAGTGGTTCAATCTTTGACACTTCATTTACAACACACCACAATGAATTTCTTAGAGTACGATAGCGTCACCTTGAGTACAATATCATCGTACTCAAGGGAAGAGATCATCGTATTCAGATGGTTAAGACACCTTACTCAAGCAGTTAAGATATCGTACTCAAGAGATTTAGACATAATACTCAAGAAGTTAAAACATAGTACTCAAGGGGTTAGCACGGTACACCTGGAGTTAACACGGTGCACCAGGAGTTGACACGGTACACTTGCAGTTGACAAGGTACACTTGGAGTTAACATATACTGTATGACATAACTGGTGTCGTGGGCTCGGAAGATATCAACTCGAAGTGCCTGTAACTTTTTGAAAACTAGTCCCACTTTCACCTGGCTAGCGTGTACGAATGTCTATGTATGTATGTACTGTATGTATGTATGTATGTATGTATGTATGTATGTATGTATGTATGCATGTATGTATGTATTATATGCCCAGGATTTTTTTTTTAATTTCACTCCACCTCTTCACTTCAAATCCAAAGGTAACTCAATACACACAGGTATATACAACTCCATTATTCACAACTGCTACACTTTTCTATTACCAAAAAATATATAAATAATAATAATAATAATAACAACAACAATACTAATAATAATGTAATAATAATACTGTAATAATAATAATAATAATAATAATAATAATAATAATAATAATAATGTAATAATAATAATAATAATAATAATAATAATAATAATGTAATAATAATAATAATAATAATAATAATAATAATAATAATAATAATGTAATAATAATAATAATAATAACACAATAAAGCAAAATAAAACCTCCATCACCAGGTCGAGTCTCAAAACGGAAAAACTCTGCCTTAAGGGGACCTGATCCGGTGTTGTGTATTTATTTACATGTTGGAGCTCGACTTTCACCTAACCTTTACCACCGTGTCTTTGAACATATGGGAAAGTCTTGTAACACCGGTCTATATACCTCTTCGTCAGTCGTCTCCTTGTAAGCCAACTCACTCTCTCACTCACTCACTCATCCACTCACCCACCTCTCACACTCTCATCCATCCACTCACTCACTCCAAGTCATATCCATACACATAGTAACCTGACCTTATAATATCTTAGCACCTTAGCGTCAAAACACATCACTAGAATAAACAACCAATTAGACACCTCAACTACACAACAGGACAAATGATCACGCAATAGCCAATTATGTGTGAAAATCTTTAGGTATCGTTTATCCTGCGTCTCACCTGTATGGTAAAACACCTTTGATTAACAGGTCAACACTTGCGTCATCTACCTGTTGTTTACACATGAGGTTGATTATAGCTATTGTCAGAGAGAGAGAGAGAGAGAGAGAGAGAGAGAGAGAGAGAGAGAGAGAGTAAAAAATAAAGAGAAGCAGACAGAAAGAGAAAAAACAGAGACAGAAAGAGAGCGAGACTGTGCCCTGACGTAACACACACACACGTACAGTATATGTAAACATCCCCACAGCTAGAGGGTAGAGTTAGTGCCCCAGAATACCTCGCAGGGATTACGTTACCAGGGAGGCTCTGAGAATTACCATAATGATGTGTCTCTAATGCTAGGCCCAGATCTTCCCTGGGTTATGAAGGGATAGTTATTGGGTAATTTAACTCGTTCACACACAAACACCCACATACACTCATACATACACACATTCACTCAGATACACACACACTCAGACATACACATAGAGAATATACACACACACACACACTCAGACATACATACACTCAGACACACATACACTCAGACACACATACACTCACCCAACTCCCACACAATAAATAAGTGACATTCAGGTACTCAAAACCAAACTTACATAAGGCAATATTTCTTTGACCATTATCTGAAATCACACCCTCCCCCCCCCCCTCCCAAAACCAGAAACCCAGGTGAGGTGGTGACATTTCTCACCTGGTTACATGAGGCTGTACACTCTCGAATTACTTCCAACTTGACGATGAAACTCGGGATGTTGTTGTTTTAGAATAATGTAAACAGTGTCACCATCGGCGCTCTAAACCAGTATACCTGATCAATAAAAACCGAAATTACAGGTGTTGTTGTTTTTACCCGAGTTGTGTAAATGATATAAGAGGGGGGGGGATTCGCGTTCTTTTTATTCTTATTTAAATCCTTTGGGTGAATGGCCTTATTGTTTATCATTGTTTGTATACCTATGCACTGTGTTGGTGTATATTGGAAATTGTATACATGTACAGTCTATGTATACGCTGTAAATCTATACGTTGTCTATATGTATGCTGAACTGTATAGTGTGTACCTGTATTGTCAATATACTGTACCAATTATAAACGATATTACTGAACAAATATCTATCTATCTAATATCCCTTGGATCTTCTTGTTGTTGAACTCTTATTTAATTCAGTTCACGTATTAACTTACAATTAATTCCTGAACTTATATATAAATTTACATCAGTTTACCTTTCAATTCTATTTAACCAAAGTTCCTCCTCGATCAATGCATTGTTTACACCTGTGACGCCACTAACCACGTGAGATAGTGAACACTAATAACTCCCAAGATGATGATTCCGGGAATTTTTTATCATTTAACTATTTATTTATTTGTTAATTTATTTATTTATTGTTATTCTTCTATATTTTATTTTGTTTAACGGTCCTTCTGTTGTGTTTGTGTAATTACGTTGGTTAGGTTAGGTAACATAAAGTTAAGTTAAGAAGGGTTAGGTTAGGTTATTGCACGATGAAGTTAGTGGCTGATGAAATTTTTGCATTACTGTTGTGAATCATTGTACACCATGAGAGAGTATCAACATCACCTACGATTCCATTTTAAGAACAATACAAAGACAAAAGTTTTGATGTGTGTGGCGGAGGAAAGAGGCGTGGTGGGTAGCCTAACCATAATACCCTGACTACCACACACACACACACACCCACCACACACACACCCACCACACACACACTCACCACACATTCACACGCCCACCATACATACACACACACACGCCCGATACACACACACACACACACCCACATTCACACGCCCATCACACCCACCCACCCACCACACACACCCACGCCCACCACAATGACACACGTACGTAAGTTTCAACAAGCCAAATCTGATTAGAGACAAATATGTGGAAAGAATATGTGTCAGGTCTACTTTATATTCAAAAGCTTTCACCTCTTGTGATACTGTGAGCTATAAGCGCATATAATCAGGTTAAGTAGCTGTTAGGTACACACACTGTGGTTCACATTTAGGTCAAGGCATCATTACTACTATGTGTGTTTATGCTCAAGTTAATAAGCTTTTGGGTATATTTTGATCTCGACTAAAACACCGATAATACCGTCACCACCTGGAGGAGTTACTGCAACTGTACTATCATCTCTAGGTTAAGGCACCACCTGTATTATACTATCACCACCTTCATTGCTACAGAGGTCCCAGAGTTCTTAACCATAGAGCCTCAGACACACTAAGTGAAAAGTTAAGGTTGGTTAAGGATATGGATGAAGTTAGATTACGATAATAGTATTATTTTTATCCCAGGACCGAATTTCTGGTTAAGGGGACTTAAAAGGAAATTGTGGGGCGGTGCAGCAGGGTGGAGAGGAAGACAGGAGACAAGTAAAGAGTGATGTAGGAGGGAGTGTGGTGAGGTGTCCGGCCACCAGACAACCCCGTAACAGGAGCTGTCATGTGACACTGATGCCGTGACGACCTGTGCGTGTGTGTATTTGCGAGTGTGTGCGTGCGAGTCAGTGTGTATGTGTGTGTGTGTGTGTTTATGAGTTCAAACATGTAAACAATCTTGTGGTGTGTATACCTTTGTCTGTCGATCATATGTCATAACCTTCCTCGCGACACACACCCAGACAGACATAGACACACGCACACACATACACAAGCTGATGCACATATATATACACACACGCACGTACATATGCACAAGCTGACGTACATACACACACACACACACACACAGGTCGCCGCGCTACCACCACACTGTCCCTGAACCAACCAAACCCCTAAAACAGCAAAACTAAAGGATCTGAACCAGAGAAAACAAAACACCAGCACGAGCAACCAGCAGAGCCTGGCGTTCATTTCCATCTCGCAAAGACAAGCATTTGGAAGCTACATCAGATGAACGTTCACCTGTCTTCTGCTCGCATTGGCGTTCGTTTATGGAACGAATTTGCGATAAACTCTAGCCCTTACCCTTCATGTGCCTTCAAGCAACCTAAAACTACACACACACACATACACATCTGCCTTAAAGCAAGACATAGCCAGATATTCTTAACATGTGCCTTAAAGCAACTTACAACCCCACATCCTCCTGTGCCTTCAAGCAAAATCTCGACCCCACACACCTCTACACCCTCTGTTTCTTGTGCCTTCAAGCAAGTCACAACGCCTCTGCCCCAGACATTCCCAGGCTATTGATCTGATGCGCAAGACCCACTACCACCATCATCACCACCACAACCACCACCACGACGACGACCACCACCACCATCACCACCACCTCACACTAACCCTGTACTGTCCTCGCTATCACCACCATTACTTTCACCACCAATCCCTATATTACCACCATCACCACCACCATTACATCCACCATCACTATCTCCACCCTTTCCATCACCAACACTGACGCTAGTATCATCGCCATCACGACCACACCTATATTTATCATCACCCCCACTACTACCATTACAACAACTACCACCACAACCTTCCATACCACTATAAACAAACATTCCTACCACCACCACCAACACAAGACCAACCATCACCACACCATTAATAACTACCACATCTAGTACTACTACCAACACAAGACCAGCCACAACCATCACCACACCATTAATAACTACCACAACCACTACTACTACTACTACCATCACAAGACCAACCACAAACATCATCACTACCACCATTCACACCACACCATTAATAACTACTACCACCACACCACCACCACCACTATTTCCACATCACAGAACCAACCACAACCACCATTCAAACCACCGACCACCTGCATCACACACAAGGTCACCCCCCCCCCTCTGCACCAACACCACGAAACGCACATTTTTAAAGATCTCACCCCCGCCAGTATTGGAGAACAGTAAGTCGGAATCCCCCCCCACACTAACCGCGCCAACGAAAGTCTTCTCTCCTTTCCTCCCTCCTTCCTTCCTTCTTGCTCCTCCTCCTCTTCATGTGTGTGTGTGTTCCTTCCCCCCTCCTTCCCTCTTGCTCCTCCTCCTCTTCATGTGTGTGTGTTCTTTCCCCCCTCCTTCCCTCTTGCTCCTCCTCCTCAGGTTTGTGTGTGTGTGTGTGTGTGTGTGTGTGTGTGTGCCTATTTAGAACTCTTTGGAGACAGATTCATTCTTCAAATACCCAAATATTAAAAAAAAATCCAAACAAAAAACATACTGAAATACATCATTTATATGCATGTTTATTCTATTACACCCGACTAAAAATCTATATGAATCAATGTGAAGTGAAGGAGTGCAGTCTCTTCAACATAAACCAAGCCTATTCCATCACTAACCTTGCAAAACTTAGGATCAACATTTAGTCCCCCATAAAGCCCAGCCTATTTCAAAATGACCCCCAATGACAACTTACCCTTAGTGAAATATACACAAAAATAGACTAAGTTTGATAACTGCATTAATAATCACACACGACGCGAAATTATATAAGAGAGTGTACGTAGATAGCTTACCTTCGCCGAGATACATATAAAGTTTAAGTATGCCAGGTACATTATGGTTGTATTACGATGCTACACTATGTAAAACTGTTTAAACATCAAATAATAATAATAATAATAATATAATAATAATAACAATAATAATAAAAACAATAAAACGTTTAGTCACGTTAAGGTACAATTTGGTTTGGGTTAGGTTAGGTTAGATTAGGTTAGTGTTGTTGGTTTAGGTTAGGTGCAGTTAGTTTAGGATAGGTTAGGTTAGGTTAGGCTAGGTTGGGTTGGGTTATAGGATAGGGTAGGTTGGGTTTGGTTAAGTTAGATTAGGTTCAGTTTAGTAGTTATTAATTTAGACTGGTGATTCAACTGCCAGGGTTATTAACTAATAAACACAAGTCCTAATATCTTACACACACAACATTCAAAACTGTATACCAATTGCCAGTTTACGTTTCATTAAAATCACGAAAACAATTAATTTACTCATTTGCCTCATGTCACTAAAGTACAACATACATCATTGTCCTCGTTACAATATGACCGAATTAATTACCATCGAACCACTTTATATATGACTGTTTATTTATTCATTAACAGGTGTTATAATTAAGTTTGTAATCTTGTTAAAACGACAACGGAAAGTAGGTTGTTTATTTAACCTATTAACACCCATTCGGCCCTCCCTATCTAAATCACGTACTGCATCTGCCGGGTGTCTTTAATCACACTAACCCAAATTCTTTTTCTCACGTTATCCGCCTGTCTGCAGACTGTATGATCTGATTGATATTTTGGGTGTTCTCACTGCCATTCCATATACCCACATTAACCGGCATGAGCAACTTTAACCTCATGTGTACGGATTTCCCTTTGAGGTGAATAAAAGCGCATGTATAACTAGAATGTATAATAAAGTGTAAATTTTAACCGAAAGTTAGGTGTCGTTCTCAAATCCCTTCACTGACAAAATTGAAGATATTTAGACAAAAAATTGATTGGCTACAACTAATAAAATGCATTTAAAGTAATTGCTTAATGACATTAAAGGCAAAAATTAAATAGGAAAATACTAAAACAGTCGACGTGTTTTCGTTTTAGGCAATTAACTGGAGAAGCACATGAACATTTTGATGTTTAGCTTCATGACGGGTGCTCTCTGCATCACTGTAATTAATTGCTCTCGACGAGGTATTTCATATTCCAGTAATGATACAGAATATGTGAAATGTGTAATACTGAACATGAGCGTCCACCTGTATGCTGCGTTGGTAACCTCTGGCGATTACTAAACTTACGACTATTAACAAGAAATGTCAACCAGTTCTCCCTTAGGATGACCTGGAAGCCCTGTCGCCCTCGTTTACCGCGACAATTAAGACATTTATAGATTTATTCAATAAAGTCGTCATACAAAATCACACTGGTTCTGAATGTATGTTTGTTATACATAAACAGCGGCGAACAGTAAATCGACTCAACCAAGAACAGCCCAAGAAATGTCCTATTAAAACCCTCACTTAAGATCTCACCAGACGTTATTTCTGTCCTAATAACTTAACTCCCCTGTGTTGAAAAGACTGCCCTAAGCCTTCCTTGGTTTGAAAATTATCTTACCATGAAATGTAATAACAAAAGAACAAAGACGACCATGATAATTTTCATCATAATTATTGCAACACCGATTTGTGCTAAGTCGCCGCCCCCTCCCCCAGAGAAGAGTTTGGTAAGTGATCATAGACGTTAGTAGCCTGGAAAATCTATGCCATATTTAAGTAAATAATAATAAAAAAAAATGCTGAATTTAAGACAGATATAAGAAACTAAGTATTATCATAGTTGGCCATAAGATCATATTTTTACATTTTTTATCATGAAACTAAACATTAAAGAAAACAAAACAGCACCAACTTCGCTAATGTTAAATACAGACTCCAGTATATTAATCTTTAATAATATAGAATAAAATAATCAATACTCCCTAAATCCCACCGCAGAGATAACGAAAGGCTTTGAAATCACTTAAAAGCTACATGACATGAACCGGAATCCCTGAATGACGCTCCTCAGGTGTTTTTTCTTCTCAGACTAGTGTACTGGCAAAACACTGTGTCCTTATATACCTGCCCATTACACCGTAGATAATATGAAAAACACATAATTTACCTGTGATATAAAGAAGTGAGTGTATTCCTTATAAATATCTGTGAGTTATAGAGTTATACGAGATGGAAAGATACAAGTAGCAGAAACAAAATGACAACAGGGGTTTCTTCTATAACCAAGTCACAGATATACATATAATGGGATAAAAAATATTCATATGTGTGGGTCAGTAGATCACCTGTTTACATATAGTTTGAATTAATGTAGTCATGGAGTTACCACAGGGTTTGTCCACAGCCTCTACGAGATGAACACCCCCTCTATGAAAAGCACTTTGGTGTTTGGACTGTCTTATTCTAACCAACCAACCAACCTAATCTAACCCAAACCCAACCTAATCTAACTAAACGTAATACTTTCCTTAATCTAACTCAACCAACCCACGTTAACCTAAGCTATATAATACTTTACCAGCTAACCTTAACCTTATCTACCTAAAACTAACCTAAACCGTCCTACATAAACTTAAATAATACTTTACCAGCCAATCTTAACCTAACCAACCCAACCTAACCCAACCTACCTAAACCTAACCTTAACCACCTTATCTTAACATATTATTATTATTATTATTATTATTATTATAATATAGTTTTTTTATTTGCCCCAGATGGGGCTAGTTTATTGGGCACCCCCTTGTTATCCAGTGCAAGGTGAAGCGAAAAAGCGTTTACAGCGCCCATTACTATATTTTCGCCCCCAGGCCCTGATTGGGTAATTGACCTGTGCTCTGGTGGGCTAATCCCTAAAAAAAAAAAAAACTAATCGAGCAAGTTTGTTCGGGGTGGAGCTTGATAATAAATACATCAACCAGCTGAATCAAAATGCAACGTACCTTTAAAGTGGCGAGGCATAAAAAACAAATATCCAATTTTTTCGGGTAAGGGATCCACAACAAACGCGGTATATGGGAACTGTCGATAGAATTCTTTTGTAACTGATGTACTGTATATGGCTAGTTAGTTTGATTAGGCTATGCCATCACTGTCGAACGAAAGTAAACTTCAAGTCCAATTAATTTGGTCAGCAATTATTCACCAATATTGTAAATTGTGACATATGACAAGTTTAAGAAATTTCTTACCCTTACTCTGAGTAAGATCTTCATCTTGGTGTTTTTTCTTCCTTCGTTTCTCTGCACCCAAGGGACACGTCTACTTAGGTATCATGTCAACTTGGCACTGAGAGCAGTGTCAATGACGCACTGACCAATTGACGCGCCAATTTTCCAGATGACAATTATCGTACTGGTACCCCAAAATTATCGTTTTCACCAAAATTATCGTACATTATTATTGATTAATTTGTCGAGTTATTAAACATTATTTACATGAGCTCGGCCCAGGAGGTGCCAAACATTACAACGTATATCCCGAGGCGCTGCCATAGAACAGTTGAGACTTTAAAGGTCTGGGCCCTACGCTCCGCAGTGAACGTATAGGAAGGGCAGGCCCCGAGGATATTTATACCTCAACCATGAGTGTTTGTTGGTTTTCATGTAGTAAGTGTCATGTTTACTGTTTAATATTACCAGTATGTGTCTCCTTCAGCGTGTGTATAAATCTCCCTTAAAATAAGTTAGGCATCTTATGTTATACAAATATCAATCAGCTGTGAGTTGATGTGTCACCATTGTTCAGAAAAGGGAGTTTATACGATGTTCTAACCTTTTATACACTATCTATAGCCTACTTTTTCTCCCCTTCCTATATCTCCCCGCTCGTCACCCCCTCTCTTTCCCTACCTCCTCACGCTGCCCGACTTTCCACCCTAACTTACCACAAGTATGACGCGTGACTCCGCCTTCATCCCAACACTCTCCCTCAGTTCTCCACCACTTACACGCACCAAAGAATATTACAGTATGTCAACTTGGAAAATACAAGTGACATAGTACTTAAAGCATAAGGTGAAGTGAAGCAAGAAAAATTAAGCTAGAATAATATTTTAATATTAAACGCAAATTAATAAGTTAGAGACAAAGAATTAAGAGGTTTGATCCTGCCGTTACCACCAGTGAACTTTGCTGGAGCTAATTTGCGAGCAAGCTGTTGGCGATTGGTTTTGTTGGCTGTTGATGTCCAACATTTTTCTATTTGAATGGATACAGGATAATCGGCTGTAATATTACTTAGTTCAACGTTTAAGTAATTTTCTTTATTTAACTGAAAGCAATGGCGGCCATCTTGGCTTTGATGCTAAAGCAGCTGTTCACACCAGATGTGAAAAGTCTACCTTTGATAAATTTCTTGCTAATATGCTATAAATCTAAAAGTAAACTAAAAAAATCAAGTACATTCATTTCTTTACGGTACCTATTGGCAGGTCCTCGATTACTTGTGAATCCCAAGCATTTATGAACAGAATAATGCATCAGTGTCTAGGAATCTCGGGTTTCGTGGAACAGCAGGAGAGGCGACAGGACTTTAGTGGGTGACCGTTCAGTACAGTCCGCCTCTCTCAACCTAGAGTGGTGACGTACAGTACAGTCCTTGTATTATTCTGTGTAGTCATCTATCATCTGTTTTTCCCCGTCGATAGTTGTTCTATTCTCTGTACCTTGATCCACCTCACCTTGACAATAAGTGAACTACAACAACGCCTATAAGGAAAATAAAAAATTGGCATGTAAATACCTGTAGCTGTATTCCTAGACATGGCAGGACACGAATTACAGGAGACGATGTCACTGCTCACTCAAAAGCTCCAGCCTGAAACATATTGACTGTCATTATATGAAATTTTAAGCTGGCCTGTTGTTTTATTGTTTGCATAAAGGATAAATCGACAGTGTTTTATCTGCATTTATTATATTTCCTGCATTTTAGCGCCTTATTATAAATATACCAATATTAATCTCCCTTACATTATTTTACAATATGTATCATATTCTGATTATTTATTTTTATACAAGTCAAACCATGACAAAGGTCATGTGGTTCAGGCATTATCACAGTTAAGCTTAGACAAGCGTGATGTTTCTGTCCTATGAATACATGTGAAGTAGTGAGGCATTTGGGTGTCTGGGGCAATACAAGAAGTTTAAACCAAATATATATATTTTAGTATCTACAGAGAAGTAAGTAAAGAGTTATTGAGTAATATGCATTTTGGGTGATTGAATTAAGGTACATAAGACACATCGAATAATTATATGCAGGACATTGCTTATGTACAGTATATGCAGTACACTTATAATGTCTCCTCTCTACAGGAAAATCTTCAGGAAGTTCAGACCACTACCACGGAGCTGAAGGAAGACTTACCTGAAGTCACTGGAAATATCTGGCAATCTATTCCGGTTGAAGAGAAAGCGCCGTGTTTGTATATTTCAATCACGTGATATAATAATGTGATTTAAATGTAGTGTATCGAGTTAAATATATAATGGGTTATGTAGCTCATTAGTAATTCCGCATAGCTTGTTTTAATTTGCGATATGTTGGAAGGGCACGGTTGCCATACACCACCAGCATAGCAAATTCTTGGCGCGGGTACTGCTGCGAGAACACTTCGGCTCCCTTCAGTCCGCTTCAAGTGTTCAACGTGGTAATATGGCTGCGCAAAAACTCCAAGTCACCATCACTGATGGTGACCCAGACAGAAGTGATCTGGTCGGCGGTACAATGCTCTCCTCCTGGGATATCGTCAGTGTCGCTGTCTACTTCCTTCTGGTCATGGGCACCGGTATATATGTGAGTAAATGTCAGTTGTTTTAGTCTGTCACCATCCTGACTTTCTTGTCTGGATTAGCGTAGACTGTGATATTAGTAGATAATATCAGTTACATGTTACGCTATAATAATTGAAGAATATTCATGGGAATGTGCAAAGCTTGAACCGTGTCCGCCCATGGCACGGCGGCACCTTGGCGTAAGCGTGCGCAATATTTATAAAGGCACCGTGGATGACAACGTGAGTACTGTATTGTGTGCCGGGTGAGTGTGCCAGCCGGGGCGTGATGCTGGCTGTGTAAACATTTGATATAATATCGGAATTATTTTACTTCGGGAAAACACGGGAATCTTAGAAATTTTATCTTCGCAATCAATTTTCAATGAAGTTTCCTTCATAAACAACTTGTATATGTCGGATGAGGGGTCCAGTCCCCCGGTTAGGTCATATGCGATGGAAATGTCATAGAAGAAAGTGTTTTAAAAATGTCTCAAATATTGATTGCAAAGATAAAATTCCTAAGACTCCCATGTTGTCCGAAAGAAAAAATTTACTCTAGTATTTCATCCTAAATCTCGTAGCATTGGTCAAATCGGGAAAATATATTTAATAAACCAAGGATAGCGTTCAAAGCCATACTAGTCTCTTTAATTGGTCCTCACGTGATGCCATGTTCAAGTCAAAGATGAAAATATTCTAGTCATGTAACCTACGTCACCCCGGTTTTCAATTCATACAGCGCTCTCCTCTAAGAGGCTAATAAGTGACTGAAATTAAGAGCAGCATACTGTATACTGCGTTTCTTCGCTAACTGCTGTATTAAATGTGATGAAACCAAACAAAAAACATCCCCCTATCTTTGTTTTATTCATGCGTATATCCAACAGGTTGTAAGTACAGGCCCTTGAGGGAAGTGGCCACAAATTTAAGGAAGTGTGAGATAACTGATACTTTGTAGACGTGTGGTGATCACAACCGAAACTGACGAATAATAGGACTTGTTTGGACTGTCAGGAACATTAAGAATAAGTGAAAAATAACGCAAGAAAAACAGAGGTGGTACTGACTGCAACAAGCGCAGTCCCCACAAGTACACTGAAATGGGAAGGCCATCCTTATTTTATGGACTAAAGCAAATTAAATGTAGTTCCTTCCCACCAAGAAATATAAACTCATTAAATTTATGCAGTAGTACTAAATGTTTTAGTTTTTTCATTAGGTCCAAGAAATTCTCCTATCAGACGTCAACAGCTGTAATTGTACACTCGCAACAAAAAGTATCGGTGCATACTGTAGTGTGAACAATTTGAGACCAGTGACGATAGGTACTGGGAAAGGCGAGTTGTTCCAGTTGGCAGCCCTGTAATCCTGCTGAGTTGCATCACAAGCAGCTACTATGGCCTGGTCAAGTGAAACAAACCGTTATAAATAAGGTCGGGAAGTAATAAATAGACAGTATGAAATATGAGGAGCTCCCTGTTAACAAAATTATTTGTGATACTTGTGAATATTGTCACATTAATTTATGCTACCAAATAAACCACTCAACCTGGTCGTCCTGAGGGGTGGTGCAGAGTGAACGGCCGCTCCGAGACCTGTCGTCTGTAGCACTAGTTTCGAGGTACCGTATCGCCGAATCCATCTTGCAGCGGTGCTCCTGTGGACACCAACCCGCCGGCTAATACCTGTGACGCCGAACCCTTCGTTATGAAGGGCAATGATAGCTCCTCGTGTTCCCTCTGAGGTTTCCATGTCGTCTGGCATGTGTAGATCTCTACTGCTTCATATTGCCTCTGTTTTATACCCACGTTCACCGAGACCGAACCCTCGCTCATCATTCAGTCGACGCAAAGCAACAATCCGAAAAGAGGAAACAACAATGATTGTCAGCCATATGGTAACACCTAGTGGAGGGGGGGGTGTTATGAGGATACACTTACCAACCTTCCCGACATATCACAGTGTACAGGTATCGTTTCGGAACTCGTCGATCTCACCCTACACCGATACTTTTTGGTGCGAGTGTACATAAAGAGAACTTTGTCGTGTAGTGATGCTTCTTGTGTTCCTCCTCAGCTCCTGCTACAGTACTGTGAATGGTAACTGGGTATGGTACTAGTACAGTATTTTTTGTACACTACTCAAAAATATGTTGTGCAACTCACCAAATATGAGGGACGCGTGAGGTTCAGTTCCGGATTCAGACTGAAATGTTTTCGTATGATGAACATTTCTTGTATTAATTCAACCAGTCAATATGACAAATTTTGTGACAAGAGGCACCGGTATGGCCAGCATAAGGACAAAACCAGACAATGTGATGTAGTCGTGGCCAGAATTAGGCTAGGATACAGACACATCTGGCAGGTTAGTAACGCTGTACCCATACCGGAACACTCAGCATGTAAACTTTGTGATAAACCTTTGAAGCATACACTTGAACACTATATTATTGAATGTGACACTGTCAAAGACTTCAGGCCACCTGGCTTATTGTATCTTGAACTTTGTAATTACTACATTGAATCGGGGGTGCTTGAGGACATTCTTGCTGTTTATCCCAAATTTGCTAGTCCACACTGATTAGTCTTCAAGTAGAATATGACGTCCAATGTATATGAACTACTGACCTATATATACTGGTAATGAATATGATGTATTTCTTTGTGTACGAACCTCTGTCCTGCATGGCAATGAACAGTGACATTATCCACATGAATCTGACCTATATATACTGTCAATGAATATGATGCATTTCTTTGTGTCCGAACCTCTGTCCTGCATGGCAGTGAACAGTGACATTACCCACATGAATCTGACCTCTATATATATAGCTGTTAATGAATATGATGTATTTCTTTGTGTATGAACCTCTGTCCTGCGTGGCAGTGAGAAGTGATACCACCCTCAGTGTCAAGACCTGACTGAATTTTTCAGAACAGGCAAACTGTACTACAAGCTTTGTCAATAAATTTGTTAAACTAAACTAAAAACTGCCGTGCGAGTCATGTTCATAGTGCGAAGGTGTAATAACCGTGACCTTGGCAAGAGGGAAGGCGTAGAGGGGTGAGGTCAATTCTATGATACAGAAGACCTTGTGGAGCCACCGAAATTTTCTCAATTTATCTTGATTCCGTGAATTTTATGGTAATCCCGGCCATGTTCTATTAAATAAATTGCATCTAAGTTTGACTATATTTTTGTGTATAAAGGATTATATTAGAGCTTAAAATATAACTTCAAATTTAATTGTAAGGTTTCGAATAAAATAAAAAGTTTATTCGTGCGTATAATGCAATGGAGTATGCAAGTGCGTGCGTGAAGAGTTACCGGGAGGAGCCTGCCAAGACAGCAATTGCCACTTGATCCCTCCCTGCCTATGTGGACATAACATTGTATCCGAGGTCGCCCTGGACTTCTCCACTGAGTGTGTATAATACATATATATATTCACAGACGAATGACTTTACCTGTAATATATACAGTAATTGTCTTGATCATAATTTAGAACTGATATTCTACTTAATTCTTGTCTTGTGAATGAATTAGTAAATGAGGATTATAATTAGGTGTTTGTGTTAGATTATCTGAATTAATGAATGAGGATTATATTAGGTGTGTATGGTGACGTCACGGCTGGTTAAGTGAGGGGAGCGAGGAGGCAGGTGATGTAAGAATGGTTCTAGAAATGATCGCTCAGAGTGAAGCCTTGGCAGGCGTGCAGCAACCTATCATAACATTTGTTTGTTCAGTGATGATTAACGTTACCGGCCGATGTAAAGGGGCGAGGGCAGAGAAAGACAAACTACACAAGATAGAGTGGTTTATCTTTCATCTTCTAACAGACTCAAGTAACTCGTTGATTCAATCACAATAGACCCCAAACTTAGAGGTTAAGTTGGGACCTATTAGGACTGGGCCCCATGTGATCAATAGTCAGTTGCTGTGACTATCTTACGTTCGCTAGTTGTTTGCATGGCATCATCATCTACCTTATCTTCATTTTTAAACTTAATGTGCTGATTCAGATTAAGAGTCGGCGTTAATGCGGTCATTAAATTCAAGTTCCATTGAGTTACTGAGTGAAGTCACATATTAGCCATGGCTACAGAAGCTAACATGTGTAAACACCCACGTTTATTAAAATGGGTAATGCAATTATAATTAATGTTTTGTTTGTTGAACTTTATTGATAAATATACCAAATCCCCAGAAATATTCCTAAATCATACACACACACACACACACACACAAATCATATGAAAATATTGCGTTCAACAAAAGAGAGCGTGATAACCTGGAAAGTTACACATGGAAATTTCTAGTCAGTGTTAAGTCTCGTGGAGCCAATCAATTGACTTAGGACACTGGATAAGGCGTCGTCACTACTCACGAGCACGTTTTGCGTACTCTTGCATCAATTTTCGTAAAGATTGCCATTTTTCTGAGCGCTCCCTGTCACACATGCATATAGAACCCGCTCGTCATTCCAAGTTCATCAACCGTAAGCAAACATTTTGTGTGAGCGATCCGCTCTAGGAAAGATAATAACTTGTGGACAAAACAACAGAAATTGGGATAGTTGACGCAAACAGTGCTAGTGTGACGCCGCCTTTAAAGCTGTACACACATGGAAAGTTCCAGTCATGTGCAGCCGCGTGAGCCACTCAACTGACAGTGGAAATTTACTGCCATTGAAGCTTTGTGAGTGCTGCTCACGGTGTTGTCGGCGTCCAGGGAAACTTGTTTACCTGCTGGTTTAGTTTCATATGCTTCTTCAAAAATAAAACTTGCTTTCATTATTCATAAACATGATTTAGACACTTTATTTAGAACAATACATTATTTACTTAAAAAATACAATGAAAAAAGACAAGCATAAACTTTACTCGAGACGCAAGTTCATTATCGCATGTTTAAGAAAGCTTGATTAATATACATTTAGATGCATTTATAGCCAGACAACTGAAGACGCCACCTTTAATATGGCCACAAGAAGAATAATGTAACTTGTGCATCCTGAACGTGTAAATTGTTGGTGTTGTGGATTAAATTCTTGGTTTCATGCTGAGTATTGTAGTGGATTTCTCCCCTACAAACGCTGTTTGTCGCTGAGTAGCCGACCTCACCAATTCCCCAGTGTATGCCTCATGGTCTAGGTCAACCAGCGCCACCATACATCACGGAGCGGGGGTCAACTACTAAGCCACGCCTACCCCCCGCTATTTAAGACCTGACCTCGTGGTGACCTGTCTCTTTTCTACCTACACCAACCAGCCAGCAACACCTCCTCCTCCTCCTGCCTGGTGGTCCTCGCTCCCGCCGGCGAGCATGGCGACCCACAAGCTGGTCCTTCTCTGAGCGTCCTCACCAACCAGCTCTCTCTACATCACGCTTGTAACCATGCTGCCTTCCCAGCACCAAGCTGCATTGTACATCCAATACAACATGTATATAGAGAGCACATTGTGAGTTTCCTTTCTCCAACCCATCCTGAGTGTGAACCAAACATATCATTCCCCACAGTATCCTGTACTAGACCAAACAAGGCCTTGCTGAAAAGTTTCATCCAGAACCGGCTAGGGCCTGACCCCTCTGAGAAATTCCCTGCTACTCTCTCCAAGAACAAATCTAAAATTGGTGCATCTTTCCACACCGTACAAGTTAATAAATCCGACTTCTTGGTTCATCTTTCACTGGGAGAGAAGTTAATATATCAACGTTCTAAAGTATTATCTGGGACCTGTGCCCCCTGTCACTGGCTACACACGACAGATATCTCGGGAAGGCAGATAAACTAACGGATACACATGATTTTATTCAAGCCATAGGCAAACCAACCAATGCTTTACGTTTGGGGGTTTTGCTGACATTTTTAGCCATTTCACGGGGTCATGGATAATGGCTGATGTGGTGTGGGATACACATAAAACAGGACGAATAAATTAGGGACACGTGAACAGTCTGGTGGCATGTTCCCATGAGGAGGCAAACAAGACTTGTTCTCCACGATCTTGGTGCTGCTCAGAATCAGTTTAAATTGTTTATTGTTGAGACACATACTGATGTGTTTGTACTCATCATGTACCATCAGATAACAGAAGTATGAAGGGATGCAGGTACCATAGCCACCAAGGAATCAAGTTGGGAACAAGATGGCATGGATAATCTGAGGCCTACTTTGACGGAACTGTAACCAGTACCATCCATTTGCATGATGCTTGTTGACCTGTGACTGCAAAAACAAAAATGTGTACACCAGCCCGTTTTACTTGAAACAAAACCAAGCTCTACGCTGTTGGTTGTGGTCGACTGGCTGAGTGTAGCAACTCGAATTACTGTAGTCTGGGAACCTAGTGGCAATTGCTGTCTAGAAGGTTCTACATTCTCTCTCTCACTCCTTGTATTGCTTCCTGGTACATTATAAATACATTAGTCTTGCTTTGGTGATCATATTGGTCACGGGGGCGGGGGAACCTGGTCACCTGCTGTGTACAATAATTATAAACTATTGCCCGGCCCACTCTTGTGTTCTCTCCTGTTTCTGAGTCTCACCAGTGGAAGTTATTACACATTATATCTCTTGCTTAGTGTAGTTCCGGGAGCTCAACTTAAAGAAGAACGTCAATACGGACAATGACGCTGTTTATTGTACGCATGCCGCTGCTTCCCCTTGTGGTGAGAGTTCTAGAAGTCTGCCCACGCCCACCTCAAGCCTCGCTTTCCTTCACCAGGCATCGTTGTGGCGTCATCACATCTAAATATAAGCCCTGCGAGGGAATGTAATCTTCGGCGAATTAGGGTATTCAGTTAAGTTCTTTAATGATATACATGTAAAATAATATTAATTGGAGATTATAATTGAAATTAGGTTAGCAGATTGGCTAGTCTAATGATCACTCGTCTCTGAATTAATCAGATTTTTTCTATTTAAATTAACGCTTTAAGGCTTGTTAGCAAAATCAATTTAGAATATTTTCATTATAACTAAGGGTGATATTAATTTTGGATCATAAATGAAAATGTAGTGATATACCCTGTAGATTAAGAATAAGTCGCATTTTTTTTATGAATTGGCTCATTTCTTGATCTTAGGAGCTATAAATACATACACAGTAACACGAGCCCAGCCCAGCCCGACCTCTGAACTGTATTGTTGCTCCCCGAGGTGTGTGAGAGGAAGGCTTAGAAATATTCAAGGCGCCCTGCTTCATCTCTCCCGACATTCTTTCCCTTTTATCCTTCCTCCTGTGTCACTTCTTGTTGGGTTATAAATATAATTTGTTTTGGTGTTCATGTTAGTGCACTGTAGCCTTGAGCGTCTGTTGCGTGAATTATTTGTATCTTTTTAAAGCTGGGGTGTCTATAAGCGAATAACACCCCCACCCCCCCGTCTGTGTACGAGAAGATTCAATACGCTTGCGCTTTCTCTACGCCTACTCAGAACACACACACACACTACACTACACTACCCCTGTATCCCCCTGCGTTAACTTGCTGTTCATCGATTAATAGAACCTCCCCCACCCCCTTAAAGGCGTCATCGATCATATTATACACAGGCTGGAAATACTGGGTGAAGGCGTCACTTTAAAACGATACTACCACCGCCATGTGAAGAAGTATTATGCCTGTAGACTACCAATGGATCAATACAGAATAGAGCTTCGAGGTTGACGGCTTGCAGTGTGTATGGTGATGACGTAAACAAAGACGTGGGTACTGTTAATGTTTTTGTTTTTTGAGGGGGGGATAGCGTAGTCGTCCGCTAGTCGTCAGCGTGTCGTCCGTTTGAACCATTATGATACCCGCGTGAGAAATACTGTAGTGATATTGTTATAAATCTCTAGAATTTAAATTCTCACATAATAAAACTTACTATGATAACACAAACACACACTCAACCACTCCAGAAACTTCCATGCTAGCTGATGCCTCGTAAGTAGCTAACCATAGTGAATTTGCAGAATGCAGTAAATAGACCAAAAAAGAAGTGATTTAATTTTTTCATTAAGTTTGTTGGACACTAAATTCTGTTGAGGATGGGGTGAGTTGGGTAATAGGTACGCTTGGTAGACCTATCTGTTATGGAGGAAGAACTTGAGTGTATGTACAGTACGTAAATGTATGTGTCAGTGTGTACGTATGTGTTTGGTGATAACATTTGACTGGTCACGTGTCTCCTTCACAGTGTTTGTGTTGTGTAGACCCTGCTGCCATATGGCGTAACGAAAATTGTGACCAAGTCTCAGGTTGCTCATCTGACTTTCTGCCTCATTTACACACAATTGCAGGGTCTCTATTGTTTCTCTTACTATTGACAACACAACACACATATATTGCTTCTCACTTTTGATTTGTTTTTCATTTTTGTGTTTCTTTATGGTTCTTTATTATTATTATTATTATTATTTCGCTCCCCCGGCCCCGATGTGGGCTAGTGACCTGTGCCTGGGTGGGCTAATCCCCGTAAAAAAAAAAAAAAAGCCAGGGTCTCCAGGGACGATGATTAACCAAAGCCATATTGAACCAGGTTACTGTCAGCAAGAGGTGGCTGAAAGACGGGCAGGAGGGGGAGGGAGTCAAGATGAAAATAGAGAAAAGTAGAAACTAAGGATGGACAAGGATAGGCGGGAGGAAACTAGAGAAAATAGTATGGGTGCAACACGAGGTTAACCCAAGTAGCCAGACACACATACACCCAGGCGCGCACACAGACACGCGCGTACACACACTCACTGATAAGAGAAGACACGTGTATGACCTCACCACGCAACTTATGACGAATTAGTCGTTGTCATAGTAGGTTGAATCAAATTCTGTCTAAATAACTGGACCATGAACGTATGAAATAAATTCCACTACACATTGATATATGCCGCTATAGTGAATTGCCCACTATCACGGGAGTGAGTAGCTGTACATCTATCGATAGTTAAGAATCGACAGAATCAAAATGACATTCGATAGGCTGTTATTGAGCAGATTTAATAATCACTGTTCGTATGGGTTTGGGGCGGGTGGGTGTCTGCAGTAGGAAGTAGGCAACCCACCACCTAATGACCCCTTACGTGCAAAAAATTCTCGACAGGTTTTACGAGTTCTGGTCTGGGCCAATACTACATTATGGTGAAACTTAACAGCGGGTTCCATAGGGGCAATGTAGATACAGGACAATATAGACTTAAACCTTTATTCGGTACACAAACAGTAAATTTAGGTACACATACAGATTACAGATTGCCCACGAGGGGTTACTTTATTGGGCACCCCCTGACATCCTGTGCAAGGTGAAGCGCAGAAGCGTTTACAGTGCCCAACTGGGAAGCATGCGGAGTTCATGCTTGCCTTTATGGTGGATGCAGAAGAGAAAATTTTTGTACTGCACAGACAAGTCACTCAAGCTACAGCTCTCCGTTGGCTGTGTGTGAATTATTGATATATTATAATTTATATATGCCAATTTCTAGTAATGTAAACTGTTTCGATTGCAATGTAAACATGAGGACAGCCAGTAGGGAAGTGGAGCCACAACCCCCCTTCCTCCTCTATCTCTCCGGCTTCATTAATAATGGTGACGTCACTGTAGAGTGAGGCGTCTACACTACCCTTTTCTTTTATTTTTCATAATTTTATCTAACATCTCATCTTCCTAGGGACAACAACACTAATTCATTTAATGTTTTTTAGTGTTTGAAAAATACTAGATAGCAAAAAAAAAATGCAAAATAATTCGGTCAAAACATTAGTTACAAATGCGTCCTATCGGATTTAAGTGATCAAATCAGACAAATTGATCACCTACTTTGATTCTACTCGACGCGCACTTAGAGATTTTACGGTCCAGCCTCTTATCAGTAATGCAATTCGGTAGACAAACACCTTACATTTTTTTAATTAGTATTTTACACAAGACTCGTGGTAAATATAGTATAACTTCAATAGAGGTCCCATTAATTGTGTTCCTCGTAGATGGTAACACTGGCCTCGTCTTGATAAGTGTGTTGGTCCTCTCTCCTCCTCCCAACTTTTGAACTACTGAACTTTTAATATATGTTTTATCTGGAGAGGTACTTGAAGTAATCAGGAGGTACAGTAGGTCTGTCTCAAGAACGACTCGGGGGTGGGATGAGAGGAAGTTAACGTCTTACATTTCTGCTGATACTTATGATAAGTTTAGCCAGATGGGTTGAAGTCCCAAACACTAGTGACAACAAAGGTAAATATTCGATTGTAAAGCTTTCAATTTTTATGGCCCAGTTCTTCTTATCTTCACGAGGCTATACACGTCCCCAACTGATTCTTCAGGTGATGGGGTTCAATGAGTAACACACGACACGTCCTTCACGACCCACACATTACCTCCTACAATACCCCACAAAACAACACACTGATATCTGATAGTAGATCGGTGGTGTAAACAAGTCATTAGTCATTGTCGTTTGAGGGAGAGTGAAGTTATAATTGCACGACTCTATTAAGAGTTGATATATTGGTGTTGTATAGGTGATGGGTAAAATGGGCCCTCAATCCCTAAAGACCCCTACTGCTTAAATGGGCCCTCAATCCCTAAAGACCCCTACTGCTTAAATGGGCCCTCAGTCCCTAAAGACCCCTACTGCTTAAATGGGCCCCAAATCCTTAAAAAAGCCCCAATCTAACCCAACTCTTGGATATTAAGGGGACCATATAGTAGCCCTAATCGTACGTGGTCTTAGTTCTAATCGACCCCAATCCATATACATTAGTTGGGTTAGGTTAAGTTAGATTATGTTAGATTAAGTAGATTAGGTTAGGTTAGGTTGGGTAGAGTATATCAGGACTTGACCATGCACAGTATACCCAGCAACGAGGCGTGATATCCTCCGGTCAATAATGGCAGACACTCGGCTCCTGATGTGCCACACCCATCTTACCTCCTCTCTCTCTCTCTCTTAACCTCTTTAAAGTCTTCCTTACGTTATCCTCCCCTCCTTCCCTTATCTTCCATCTTTCTTCTCTTATTGCTATCCTTCTTTTTTCTTACTCATATTCCTCTCCCCTACGCCCTTGCACTTCCTCCTCCCCTTTCTTCTACGCTCTCTTCTCTGTACTTCTTTCTTCCCCTCCACCTCCTATTCCTATTCCATTTCATCTCCTCTTCCTTCCAAAGACACCCCCCCCCCCATTACCATTCTTCTTAAGGAGAGAGGAGGAGAAGGAGAGAGGAGGAGGGCTTTGTCAGTTTCTGGGTAAAGCTGACAAGGGGAGGAGGACTCGTCTCTCTGATCGATAAAGTTAAGGGGATTCTCCAGATGCTACGCGACTTTTAACTTGTGGCTACGCTGACTTTAACTTGACCTGATTTTAACGTTTACATGCCCTTGATTTTTATGTGACCTTAATCTGACTGACCTTAACCTGAACTTAGCCTCGAGTTTGATGTGATCTTGACTTATATATCTGACCTGTGTTTGAACTTGACGTATTTGGCCTTTAGTTGGGCTTGACCTTAACTTCTAATGACTGTTATTGACCGCGGTATTTATATTCAATCTATTTAAGAACATAAGAATGGAGGAAACTGCAGCAGGCTTATTGACTCATACTGGGACAGTCCCGTTTATACCCAACCCCTATTGCTCATATACTGTAAGCATCCAACCTATGTTTGAAGCTATCCAGCGTATTCGAGTTATGATGATATTTGGCAACTTGTTCTATTCATCCACTACTCTGTTTCCAAACCAGTGTTTACCTATTTCACGCCGAAATCTAAATTTGTCTAATTTAAGACCATTGTTACGAGTTCGCTCCTGGTTGGATAGTTTGACTACCTTTGTAATGTCCCCTTTGTTTAACCCTGACTTCCATTTATACACCTCTATCATGTCGCCCCTCACTCTACGTCTCTCGAGGGAGTGTAAATTAAGATGCTTTAACCTGTCTCTGTATTCAAGGTTCCTAATGCCCGGGATTAGTCTTGTCATTCTCCTCTGGATTCTTTCCAAGGATTCTATATCCATTCTGTAATACGGTGACCAGAACTGAACTGCGTAATCCAGGTGAGGTCTCACAATCGCTAGATATAATTTTAAGATGACCTCGTAACTAACACTCCTTTGTATTAATCCAAGTACTTTATTAGCCTTGTTACGAGCAAAAACACATTGTTTACTTGGCTTTAGATTCCTACTTATCATTACTCCTAAATCTCTCTCGCAGTCGGATTCCACTCTGGCAAATATCTCATCGGGACCAGGTGACTTATTAGGCTTCAGTTTGTCTATTTGCTTATTAACATCGTTACTCGTCACTACTATCTCGCTTAATTTGTTTTCTTCACACTCTCTGAATAGAGTCGGTGCCTCGGGTATCATGTTTAAATTTTCGGTGGTGAAAACTGTTGAAAAATATTTATTCAGATTATTGCTCATTTCTCCGTCGTTATCAGTTAGCTCGCCGGTATCTGAACGTATTGGTCCAATCTTATCTCGTGTTTTAGTTTGATACATTTGGTAGAATCCTTTGGGGGGGTCCGACTAATTACCCAAATGTACCCAAATGTAGCCGGAATGAAGTCAAATAATGGTCCTAGATGACTAAATCGGACTGCCAATCACTTCTCGACTAGTATTTGGTGTCAGAAAGTCACAAAAATTGGAAAACTTACTTTAATCTGAGTTAATAGATCACGTGCATGTACCGACGGAGCGAGGAATGCACTCGATCTATTAACTCAGATTAAATTAAGTTTACCAATTTTTTGTGACTTTGTGACACCAAATACTAGTCGAGAAGTGATTTGCAGTTCGATTTATTCATGTAGGACCATTATTTGACTTCATTCCGGCTATATTTGGGTACATTTGGGTAATTAGTCGGACCGTCCTTTGGGGTTTGTTTTCGCCTCCCCTGCTATCATGAGAAGCGAGCAACATACTGTTATTTACACATTTGTTCTAGTCAGAATTAAAAACAATAAATTACATCTACACTATTTAACTGACAGTTAATAAAAAACACTTCAGCTATATTATTATGTAAGTCATTTCTGCTAATGTGACCTTGTTTCCTTCCAGTCTATGTGTCGCCCCAACAGAGGCACCGTGGCCGGGTACTTCCTCGCTGGCCGTTTCATGTGGTGGCTGCCTGTAAGTGTTGCATCTCTTACTCTTGTTCTTATTTAATTAATTCCTGAGGTTTATTACTGACGAAGTTTTCTATACGTGTTTCAGCTGAACATCTGTTCTATGGTGTCCTGTGTTAGTACTGTACAGTATACTGGAGTGCCCGGGAAACAACCTATTGTACAGCAATCCTCAGTTCGATCGACATACTGCTTGTCATTGTTTGTGTACCTACATTATGTACACTCACTCCAAAAAGTAACTACGATTTTGTGAGACAATAATTATGATATAGCGGACGAAGGATTTTGACAACCCTACCAAGACAACAGGAGTCGCGGTGTTCATTTTGAAATTCATCGGACCCATCCATAAAGATACTTTTTTTTTTATAGTGTACAGTATGTGTAGAATCAATGTACTTTCGTTATTTATTTCGCTGAACAAATTTTGTCCATCTATGTTGGATCACATAGCGAGGATAACGTGCATGTTCCCTGACTAATTGACTCCCTTTACCCTGAACGCTCGGAGTCACGTCTCCGTGTGCACACATTGTATACCCGAATTGGAAAAGCTCATAGCGACCACCGTGGCAAAGGCACCTGAGGATAACGTTCTTTTCTTCATATTTAAATATATCGAATTGACAACATAAGATATGGTGCACCAATGTATGACAGTATACAGTGTATAATAAATGCAGGAGACGAAGTTGGTTATATTATACATATTATTGGTCTGGACAAGTGGATTCTGTGGTGACATCAATGATCAGAACACTGACTGCTAATGTGATGTAACTATGACTTATGGCAACTGGGACAAGAAGTCATAACCTGATTTAGCAATAATAACCTAACCTAACCCAAGTAAGCCAGCTTCATTTCATTCATATAAAACTAAGCAAACTTAACTCAAGTAACCCAGCCTAACCTAAAATTAGCTGAACAGTATATGTCAATCGTATCGTAATTTACCTGGTAGACGACGTTATCAAACAACCCTGTGAAGTGAATAGTGTACCATACCAAGCGGACCTTGAACCCCTACTATAGCCTGCCATCTGATAAATCATGTGAACACTTCAGCCTCAGGGGTGAATCAGTTAGTTCAAGAGATTTCAATGTTTTCAGTGTTTGATAATGATGGAGGAATGGTTGAGAACGTCTAGAGTGGTATTGTCTCTACGTGGCGGTGTTGATGGTATGCGAGGCCACTGTATTAAGTTGTCAGATATGAATGTGTGTCTGTTCACCTATTGCCTAATAAACTTTCTTGTTTACATCTTGAATTTATATCAATCCTGACCAATAATCTTTTGAAAGTTGATAAGACAGAGGCGACCTATAATTAAACGTGATTTATTTTCAGGGGAAAGAAAATGTAATCGTGAAAAAGAGAAGGCTGTCATGGCCAGTTACTTTCTTGAGTCATCTTGATTATATTTAAATAAAAGCATACAAGCATTTCTGAGGGTTATTCCCTGAGACGTATTTGCGAACATAATATTAAGTGAATAATATAGCAACAGCTAAAGTGTAATATAAACTAAAATAATAACCAGGGCGGCCTATCAACTATTATACTGTACACACATATCTCATATTTTTCAAGTCTTACTTAAAACTGCTGTACTCTGTAGTTATTTTGCTTGCCCCTTGCACACCCACGAGGCCAATATGACTTAAAAATGTACATGCATGTCTTCTAAGGCGTGAACTTGTGTGAACTGACATGATTTTTGTTTACATGTATGTTAACTATAAGCTGTTTGTTTACATATATGGACTAACAGCTGCTGCTTGTTTATTTACATGTAGGATGACTAACATCTGGTTCTGGTACCTAAACATACAGGTTGGGGCGTCACTCTTCGCCAGCAACATCGGCTCCGAGCATTTTATTGGCCTAGCCGGATCTGGAGCCGCTGCTGGCATCGGTGTGGGCGCCTTTGAGTTTAACGTAAGTATACAGTAGATTTTTTAGGGTGACTAGAAGTGATTCTGTAAGTCTTACGGTGTTGATTTTACTTTTTTTTCTTCACAATTACTCATGATTCACCGTTTTCATCCATTCACAGACGGTTTAATAAAGGTCAAATCTCACATTACCATTGATTACAACTCAATATATCATGGAGTAAAAAACAACAACAACAGGGATATTATTTTAAACCAATTACTATGCCGACCGTTATGGATACAATTTTTATTTTTTATTTACTGGAGTAAGCAGCGAACCGCCCAATCACAACCCAGCCTTCAGGGGTAGACAAGAACACAGTAGACGGAAGATAAAAGAACATACAATAATAAAACAACAGATAAAAATATAAAAGGGAATAGCAATAAAAAAGACCATACAAAGATAGTAGTTACAGTACAGCAGATAAAAAAAAGGCCATGATTGAAAAGGTTAAAGAAAGATAAAAGATTGATTAGATAAAGAGATATTAGATAGTAAAGATGAGAAAACTGTGTATAAGACTATTCACATATATACAGTGCTGTACTTAAGAGGTGTGATTTGGCATGGCTGGTAACTGTGAAGGGGCAGCAATGGATGTGTGTACTGTAGACTGTTTTACGTAAATTAGGGTATGTACAGTCACCCAAAAAAGTCCAGTCGCGAACCATGAACCCCGAGATTCAGACTCTTGAATCCGAAGCATTTATGGACAGAATAATGTATCAGTGTCTACTGCTTCGGGTTCACGAGTCTGAATCTCGGGGTTCGTGGTTCGCGACAGGACTTTTTTGGGTGACTTTACATTAGGTAAGTCACCCACCACCACTACCCACCTTGTCTTCTAGTCTAGCTTAGCCTCACCTCACCTACAGTATCCCCCAATTTTTATTTGCACTTTAAAGGAATTTCTTGACATGTTCCATCTGTCTGGTTACATTAGGATGGTCAGTCATTTTTTTCCCTGGAGTTGAACATAACATATTATCAATCACCCCTTCCCCCATGCAGTTCCCTTCAGTTACCTCAACCATTGGTCACCTTTCCACTCCCTTCCACTCTCCTCGCCATGATATTCCATGAAGTAAGCAATTATCCAGACGGTATTAGTAAACTGACTAGGGATGAAGAGGATTAAGTATGTTTCCACTTGATCTTCTTTCTTTCTCATGATTCTCACCTCCCCAATCCTTTACCTCTCATCACCTCTTCCTTTTCTTCTCTTCCCAATCCCCTCCCTCACCTTCCCGATCCCCTACCTCACCACTTCCCTTCATCCCTTGGCACTCTCTTCCCTCATCCTCCCCTTGGCAAAGCGTAGTAGTCCCCTATTAATGGTTAAGTGCCAGGCCTGCCTCTAGGGGGAATATACCAATACCATCATCATGGCGTATATGGCCAGGAAGGAACACTGCCCTCCCTCTAGGCTCAACCTCCCACTCTCACTACTCCATTCCTCATGCTTCCCTTCAACCTCCCATCCACCCCTCTCTCCCTTATCACCCCCACCCTTCTCTCTCCCTCATCACCCCATACCTTCCTCCCCACCCATCTCTCTCATCACCTACACCTTTTCATTTATCACCCCCACCCCTCTCTCCCTCATCATCACCCCAACCGTCATCTTCACCCTTCGCCACACTCCCCGTCCTCCTTCCCCCACACTCGCAGTAGAGAGAAACCCTGCATTTGCCGACAGTAAACATATTTTTACACCAAACACAGGTGTATAGTACTACCTGTAGTTGTGGTGGTGGTAGTGGGTGGCGATGGTGGTGATAGTGGCTGTAGAAGTAGTGGTGGCGGCAATGGTGGTAGTAGTAGTGGTGGTGACGATAGTGGTGGTAGTAATGGTGGCGATGGTGGTGGTAGTAGTAGTGGTGGTGGTGGTATTAGTAATAGTGGTGGTGGTGGTAGCAGTGTTGGTAGTGGTTGTAGTAGTGATGATGGTGGCCTGGTTGCACTCCCAACCCAATGCTCTGATGCCCGAGTTCTTCATGAGAAAGTTTTGCTTATATAAGAATTATTTCAGCCACAGTATATTTATGTCGCATCAGCTACAGTTTTTCAGCTTACTTATGCTTTTCACCTAAAATCACTACTCTGTAGTTTAAGTGTAGTGTAGTATACCCTGGTACTGTGTAGTGTAGTATACCCTGGTACTGTGTAGTGCAGTATACCCTGGTACTGTGTAGTGTAGTATACCCTGGTACTGTATAGTGTAGTATACCCTGGTACTGTATAGTGTAGTATACCCTGGTACTGTGTAGTGCAGTATACCCTGATACTGTGTAGTGTAGTATACCCTGGTACTGTGTAGTGTAGTATACCCTGGTACTGTATAGTGTAGTATACCCTGGTACTGTGTAGTGCAGTATACCCTGATACTGTGTAGTGTAGTATACCCTGGTACTGTATAGTGTAGTATACCCTGGTACTGTATAGTGTAGTATACCCTGGTACTGTGTAGTGCAGTATACCCTGATACTGTGTAGTGTAGTATACCCTGGTACTGTGTAGTGTAGTATACCGTGGTACTGTATAGTGTAGTATACCGTGGTACTGTATAGTGTAGTATACCCTGGTACTGTATAGTGTAGTATACCCTGGTACTGTGTGGTGTAGTATACCCTGGTACTGTGTGGTGTAGTATACCCTGGTACTGTGTAGTGTAATATACCCTGGTACTGTATAGTGTAGTATACCCTGGTACTGTGTCGTGTAGTATACCCTGGTACTGTGTAGTGTAGTATACCCTGGTTCTGTGTAGTGTAGTATACCCTGGTACTGTATAGTGTAGTATACCCTGGTACTGTATAGTGTAGTATACCCTGGTACTGTAGTGCAGTATACCCTGATACTGTGTAGTGTAGTATACCCTGGTACTGTATAGTGTAGTATACCCTGGTACTGTGTGCCTGAGTGCAGTAGTGATGTGTAGTATACTGGTGTGTAGTGTGTATACCCTGGTACTGTATAGTGTAGTATACCCTGGTACTGTGTAGTGCAGTATACCCTGATACTGTGTAGTGTAGTATACCCTGGTACTGTATAGTGTAGTATACCCTGGTACTGTATAGTGTAGTATACCCTGGTACTGTGTGGTGTAGTATACCCTGGTACTGTGTGGTGTAGTATACCCTGGTACTGTGTAGTGTAATATACCCTGGTACTGTATAGTGTAGTATACCCTGGTACTGTGTCGTGTAGTATACCCTGGTACTGTGCAGTGTAGTATACCCTGGTTCTGTGTAGTGTAGTATACCCTGGTACTGTATAGTGTAGTATACCCTGGTACTGTATAGTGTAGTATACCCTGGTACTGTATAGTGTAGTATACCCTGGTACTGTGTAGTGTAGTATAATCTGGTACTGTGTAGTGTAGTATACCCTGGTACTGTATAGTGTAGTATACCCTGGTACTGTATAGTGTAGTATACTCTGGTACTGTATAGTGTAGTATACCCTGCTACTGTATAGTGTAGTATACCCTGGTACTGTATAGTGTAGTATACCCTGGTACTGTGTAGTCAGGGACATACTGTATGCTATGAGATGGCACTTTAAAACAAACTCTAGCAATGCTGAGTACTCATCATCAAAGGCTCATACAAATAACAATTACCTAATTATTGTATTCAAACAAAGTAATCGCCGTTTACATATTAGACAAAACACACACGGGGGTACAGTATAGATATATGAAGATGTGCAATATCATCTCCATACTTCCTTTTCATTAACCACGTATAACATCTTTATGAAACAACTTCAGTATTTTCTCGCCCTGGCCACATTGCTGGCAAACAATAAAGAAGAAAAGGCATTTGATCCATTCCGTTGGTTTGTGCAGCCAATAATAACACAGTATTATTTATGAATTAAGTACACATGGACAGTTACCTAATTTACCTCATCACCTCCGGCTTCATCAAACAACATCTGTGGGATTTTGTCTAATGAGATATTGACCACGCAGCCTCCTGGCAACACTCAAAATGCATGACCAATTGATAGTCTTACAGATACACTTTTGATCATTAGTATTCCACAGGTATTATCTCCCCTCCCCCCCCATGCTGACGACATCAAACCATAAAAAGATATAGCAATACAGTACCTCGGGGTGTTGCACGATTACGACAGTGACGTTGATATATGTTGGTTTGTTTTTTGATGTGTGTGGCCCTAAATGGTGGTGCAGTTTGTTTGTTGTTTTCTTCATGTTGTTTGTGACAAGAGTTGCATCTTGTTGGGTGGTTTAATTTTGTTTTGTGACCTTTAATAATGTGATATGATAGCTTGTAAAGATTAATGTTTTAATATTAAATCTATTTTGACATTGTATACTTTGATGTTGTAATACCTTGGTGTGTTTGCAGTGGTGGGCACGGTTCCGCTAATCCGCTAACCGCTAATTAGCGAAGCTAACTTTCTCGTTAGCGGATTAGCTTTTTCGCCAACTTTGGAAACCATTAGCGGACCAATTAGCCTCCGCTAAATTTGGTTCCGCTAACAAAATTTATACACGTTTGTTCCTGTCTGTTGTAAGCGTGTGATGCCGCGACGTGTGTCTCCAACAGCCAGTCTGGCACGCTTGGCTGACTGCGTGTTAGTACGTGTAAACGTGACAAGACATGACTTTTTCTTTTACAGTAAATAAAGACTGTCAGTGTATGTTGAAAGAATCATGGAATGTAATTGTAAACTAATGTATAATTTCATTTCTCATGTATTTGTTAATTTAATTACGATTTTTTTGTGTCAATATATTTGGTTATGCTAAGTACTGCATAAGTTCATAACCAGGATGTCATCCAAGGTGTGTGCCAAACAAAATTTTCTAAAAACTTACTCTTCATTAAAGCTTAGAGTTTTCTCTTTATTTACATGACTAAGACCAACAATAAGTTATATAAAAATGCACTGGTATATTGACTAAGACCAACACTAAGTAATATAAAAATGCACTGGTATAATGTGTATCTGGTTGGTATTGCATATTTACACGAATAATGAATAAGGCTGATAGGTTGTATGAGAATGCAAATTACTTATTTGTGAAATTGTGTACAGTGTTTACCTTAAGGTATACAGCCTTAATAACATCAACCTAGAGAAGTCGACTTGTGAAAGAGACCTAGGGGTACTTGTAAGCCCGGACCTATGGCCTAGAAAACAGTGCGTCAATGTTCGAAATAAGGCAAACAGAGTATTGGGTTTTATATCTAGAAGTGTAAGTAACAAGAGTGCAGAGGTCTTATTGCAGCTATATCTTGCGCTAGTCAGGCCACACCTCGATTATGCGGTTCAGTTCTGGTGCCCCTATTATAGAATGGATATAAATTCACTAGAGTCGGTGCAGCAAAGAATGACAAAAATGACTGCGGGACTTAGAAACCTTCCCTATCAGGATAGGCTTAAGAAACTTAACTTGCATTCCCTAGAAAGACGAAGAGTGCGGGGAGATATAATAGAAGTATTTAAGTGGGTGAAAGGAATCAATAAAGGGGATATAGATAAAGTTTTTATAATATCCGAGCAGGATAGGACTCGGAGCAAAGGATTCAAGTTGGATAAGTTTAGGTTTAGGAGGGAGATAGGAAGAAACTGGTTCACAAATAGGGTGGTGGACGAGTGGACAAGCTTAGCAACTTTGTAGTAAGTGCTCGAACGCTGGAAAATTTCAAAAGGAGGCTAGATAGATTCATGGATGATAGAGAGTGGTAGTAACTCTCGACAGGAGCTGCCATGCACAGGCCAACCGGCCTATTGCAGACTCCTTATTTTCTTATGTTCTTCTTAAGATAATCATCATCTGATCTTGGCATGATGCTATTTGCTACCTATGCTATACAGTACTATAGTTTTTGGATTCGTTTAATACTTTCTGTCTTTTCGTACAGTAAATAAAGATTATAAAGTGTATGTTGAAACTTGAATGTGAACTAATGTTTAATTTCATTTGTTCATTTAATTATTTGTGTACACCTTGATCATCATCTGATCTTGGCATGCTATACCTTTTTGGAAAGCTCTATGTCTGAGCTACAAGACAACATATGAAAATTTCAGCTCTCTAGGTTTGTTTTTAAGGGCTTTAGAGCCAAAAAAAAAAGAAGAAGCTAAATTCATATAATGAAAGTTAGTGGTTAGCGTTAGCTTCCGCTAATTTTTTTAGCTGTTTAGCGTTAGCGAAGTTAACTTTTCAGTTAGCAGATTAGCAGTTAGCGAAGCTAACTTTTCATTTAGCTGTGCCCACCACTGTGTGTTTGTGACATTTAAACATTTCTGTTATTGCTGGCCGTTATTTTGGAGATAACACATCATGACAACAAAAGCTATCATGAGCAGTGCAGTAGTTTGAAAGTGGATATTTAGGTTAGGTTAGACTGGATTTTGGTTTAGTTTGGCATGGCTAAATTATGGTTCCTAGGTTAGACTTGGCAAGGCTAGGTTACAGCTAAGTTAGGCTAGACTTAGCAAGATTTTGTTAAAGTCAGGTTAGGTTTGGTTTGTGTATGGTTACGTCAAGTGAGTTTATGCTCAACTTGGTTAAGTTATAGTTGGGTTAGGCTAGTGGTGATGAGGTTAGTTTATGACAGGATGGAGTGCATCATGTGGATAATACTGTACTGGAATTTCTCACTGATTAAATGAAGGAATGAAGAGAATAACTGTCCAGTTATGATAAGATAGATAAGATGACACAGATTACAAAACACATGGAGATATTGTACAACGTGTGTGTATTTCATGTGTGTCATTTTTCTCTTACTTGGAAATGAGTATAACAATCATCCAGCTATGATGCAATGATATGAATTATGATGTCACCTTTGTTGGTGAGTTCTGAAGTGACTTTAAAGGCTGATACGGGACCAGCAGGGCCGTCAGCAGATGTTGCATGTGAGGAGGGCTACATCTAGTGCAGGAGAGGCAGTGGCATCGTCTTTCCAGCGCTGGCACCTGTCTGCCTCGGTATGCATTCGGGCCAACTCAAAAGAATTGACACCTCATGTGGTGCTTCTCTAAGCATTATAGTATGGATTGATAGACTGCTAGGCGAGGGGGGTGACTTGGCATTTTTTAGGTTTGTCTCAACACTATCGTTATACCTTTTCTGTTGCATGCCGGCGTTACATTTACTATTCGTTAGGTGACTATGAAGTAGCTGCTTTGGCAGTTTACTGTCATCCATGCGTGTAACATGGCCAGTCTAAGGTAGTTGCTAATGGATAATGGTAGCCTTGATGCTCCCACAACTGGTGTCAGCGAGAATACTGGCATTTGTTCTCTTGTCTTCCCAATAAACTCGGAGGATGGAACGTAGACTATGTTGGTGAAAGTTTTCAAGTGCCTTGAAGTGCCTCCTGTATATGACCCGTCTCGCTGCCATATAGCAGGGTAGGAAAGACCACTGATCAATATACATGCAGCTTTGTAGATAATTTCATCTCCCTACAGCTGAAGACACGGGTGCAGAATCTGCCGAAGGCTTGAGATGCACATCTGATCCAATGTTGAATCTCTTCATCGATGTCTGTGGTGGTAGATAGGTGGGAGCCGAGACACTGATAGTGGTTATCATTAGAGAGGGTAGTACTGTTAACCTGGATGGTTGGTGGGGGTGTGGTTGACCCAAGGGCAGGCTGAAAGAGAATTTGAGTCTTGCGCACGTTCACCTCAATGCCGAAGTGTTCATACACATTTGCATAGGTGTTCAGGATCTCCTGTAGGTTGTGTTAAGTGTGAGAGAGAAAGGTGAGGTTGTCTGCATACTGAAGTTCAATGATGGAAGCGGCCGACACCTTTGTTCCTGCCTGGAGACGTCTTATGTTGAAAAGTCCCATCAATCAGTATGTACTGGATAGCCACCCCTGCTGGGTAAATTGGCACTGGCACAAGTAAGGAAGGTAGCCAAGATAATGGAAAAGAGAGTTGGTGTCAGTGCACATCCTTGTTTTATCCTTATTTTGATGGGGGAGAACTCAGACTGGGTGCCTGTGTGCAGGACATTGCCTCACAATGGCGATAAATTTTGGGAATCTTATAGAGAATTAACTTGACTGAAATGTGAATAAACTTTCTGAACCCAAGTTTAAATAAAGTTTTTTAATTCATATCCGAATAACTTGTCCTAACCCCTGTGAATAACTTCTCAATCTGAGTAAATATTTTTTTATTCAGGGTTAAAATTAGCATATTGAGTGTGAATTGTAGTGGATCCTCTCCCGCACAACTGAAGACTGAGCTCCTGCCACGCGCTTACCAGCCAATCAGCGTACAGCCAGCGATGCCGATAGACCTACTCCCCAGTGCGGACGCACACGTAGCAACTCCAGGAGAGGCCATAGCTTCCCACGACATGCCAGGATCACGGAGCCTGGCACCTTTTGCGTTCTCCTCCGTGATTGGCTCCCGCGCTACGCTCGCCTCGATTCCTGAGCTGGCAGAATTGTATAAATATGGGCATGGCTGGCCAGGGAGACCATTCTACTCTGACCTACTGGACCAGCAAGACCTCTCTACAGCGCCTCACCAACCAGCTCCCTCAGAAAGCTCCTCGCCCAACAGGACCTCTGAGCAAACTACTCATCACCTAGTAATCCTTAGCACTGCACTGTACAACAATATATATATATAGTACACAGAAAACGCATTGCGAGTTTCTATTCTACCTCAACCCTGAGTGTGAGATATCTACATGTACGTACGTTTGTGAGCCCATACAAAGAGATAATAGACAACCAAAGAGAATTGACAACTGGCCACATACAGTACGCTACAGAATAATCTCTACACAAATATTTTTGAATAAGTAAATCAAATCTGAGCATTGTTGTGTCAGCCATGAGTAGTGAGCTTAGCGCCTGTCAGCAACAATGAAGACCCCAGTATCAGTATTGACTTGCCTTGTGTCAGCAAGATATCATTTTTAGACAAGGATAGACTGGTGGTGCCAATAAATATGGTACAGAGTATATACTGTACTTTTGTTTTTGTTGTTGTGTTGTTTCCCATTTGTTGTGTAGTTGTCTGTGCACACAAAGCTAGTTGTTCCCGAGTTGGTTATAAGGTTGTGGTTACATTCGTTCTACAGGTATAATAGTAATAAATATTACTAATTATAATAATGATAATAACATGTGAGTTAAATCGAATACTGCACCTTAGAAATTATGTTTGTCTCCGTCAGTGAATGAGTGAGTCGAGTGAATAGCATAAAATTTATGACTTGTGATGCTGCTACTACTACTACTACTACTACTACTACTACTACTACTACTACTACTACTACTAATAATAATAATAATAATAATAATAATGATGGTTCCTCCCTGACAGGCCATGGTGTTGTTACAGCTACTAGGCTGGGTGTTCCTGCCAGTTTTCATCGCCAGTGGGGTGAGTACAGCACAGTTTATGCACGCCATTCTCTCTCTCTCTCTTTTTTCTCATTTTACCACAAGGAGTCACAAAAAGGTGCTTGCTTAACATGTCTGATCTAGGCAAATACATTGAACGAAACTATAAAGTATCGTACCTGTACAAGATGAGACAGTTCGTATATAAAACTGTCTTGCATCATTAAACTACTGTATCAGGTTTGTGCCAAATGGTTAGGTGTACACTAAGAGAGCCAGGAGGATTTGAAGAGGTCGAGCAACAAGAAGTCTGGCTTAATGTAAATAATTAAACGAGACAAACTACAGGAACTCTTGAAGGACAAATTAAGATGTATGTGGAGATTAATATTACGAAGGAACGTATTACCTCTGCCAAGCTGTCCTGTATATACAGTACCTGCTAATAACTTGAGGAAAGATTTGAGGATAAAATTTAATTTTTTCAGTAGCTTTTATATTACTATCAATGCAGAGTTTGAAATTAAGTATTTTCTGTACTGTAAACGTGTGTTACTGTACAGTTATGGTTCATGTTCCGGTTAGCAATTATGATGTGGACGTAGGAGTACATCACTATATTACGTATTACAGTATAGTTGTATACTTATTAGATGCAACAGTGACACCCACTTGATGCATGATGCTATTCATGAATATATTGACATTCTTTTTTGGGGGGAGACATACAAAAGACAGCAATTGCACTAAGTACAGCAGCTGCATCAAGCACAACCATTAGATCAACTACAACAACTGTATATTGTGGCAGCAAAGGAAACAGTGGTCATGGAGCCACCTTGTCTTATAAGACCAACAAATTGAACAGACTACCGTACAACTTTATCTACTACGTGTCAGCTCATATTAACACGATGAAAACAGGTGTTGCCATTGGATTCTTTTCATCACAAATATATTCATGGTGGTCCCTAACACACACACACACACACACACACACACACACACACACACACACACACACACACACACACTGCAGATAGACAGAATATTTTTCAAGATTTAGAGCAAAATATCAACGGCCCCAGGAATAAAAATGGGAGACTTAGGACAAAGAAAGAAAATTGTGGGAAAAAAAAAATCATAGTACCCAGTACAGTATACGCAATTTTGTTTGGCAGCATTCCCACTCTAGGTTTAACCATTGGTATATAATACAGAGTTATTAATACAAAAAGGTACACCTTATTTAGCAGGAAATATGGTACAGTATGTCGTTCTTGGATGCACCAGTAACCCTTATACAGTACCACAGAGCGATGGCCATACTCACCCTACACGACACCTCAAATACTACTCTGAATACGATATAACTTATTGCATTACTCAATACAAAACGAAAGTAAATTAATCATATTATGATACTGTACAACGCGATGCCTACCTCACAACACTTGTCTGCATATTAACCTCTGGCTTTGCTGTGAGTGAGGGTTATTGAATAGTATATTGGTGTGTTTGTAATACAGTACAGTACACCTTTTCTTGGAACAAATTTGAGTGTACAGTATTGGGCAATTTTTGAATACTGATTCCATGTAATACTGGTTGCCTAACAATTTGTGTCAATGACAAGTTTACTAATATATTCTGTATACTTTACAGTATTTGATACATAGGAGTTTATGCCAAGAAGAGTCAGTCTGATTTGACAAGACTTTATGTATTGGTGGGAAGGGCATCTTGGAATTATATGTAAAGTACTCATGTGTAAATCTATATGAGAGTTGGATTTAACACCAGCACAACAGTTATCTCCTAAGATCAAGCTAGGTTAAGGCAGGGTTAGGTCAGCAGGCCAAGCTGTTGCTAGACTATCGAACTCTAACACCACGGTTTCCTCAAGTCTGTACAATATGGGTACTGTATTTTTTAAGAAAAATCAGGTGTTCCTTGTGATATATATTTAATTGTGATATATATTTGACTATGCATATAATACCATGTATTAATGAAGCTTCTTGAATACTGTATTAGCTTAAGACTGAGTTGTTTCAACTACTGTATCATTGGGTAATCGAATCAACTTATTGTTTAACCTTGCTTGTATACCTGCACTGTCTATGTATAAACTTACATGTTGATTATGCAAAATAAATGTCTATCTGATTCTATTTATCTGTTTAACTTGTAGTCTTTTAGCTATTACTGTTTACAATATTCATAATGTGCATGTGCTGTATATTACAGTATACTGTATATAGCTAGTCACCCAGTCTGTTGTGATAGTGTTAGTGACAGCATGTAAGCTTTAGAAAGGAACAGTATTTATAACCTTGCATGAATTATATTATGTTCCTTTATAGAGAATCTCTCCCACCAAATCGGGTGTTGTAAACTTTCTGTTTTGGGCTGACTTGACTTAACATTAAGGGTGAAAACTTCTACAATTATGCTTTATATTCACTTTTCTCTCTGTATATGACCTGTATTAAATAATGGCTTGCAGGAATGTCTGTATTTAGAGATATTCCCTCCTTTATGGAATAGTCTTTGAAAATTCACGTATAAAACTATTGCTGTAATTTTTCTTATACAGTACTATTCCAATCCCTGTACCTACACTTCTGGCATGTTCTTATCACTGAGACTACATACTGTATAACCACACAGCAAAACTGTGAGACTCAAAACACCAGCTTAGCCTGACTATAGCACTATAATATGGAGTTGTAAACTAGATAGGAACATCATCCCTCAAAATGTCTGACCAAGGATGATGTAGGAATAATGTACAAAAAAGGTAAACAAGTAAGGAACCTTTGCAAAGAAAACTGTAATGGGAAGGAGAAGAAGAAGAAGTGTGCAACCAACTCCCGGTACGCAGGAGTGTTAGACCACGCCCAGAACTTGTCTCCTGTTGTAGTTGTCCTCAGGTAAACATACCACCCGTAGCTTGATTGAATTGTTTCTTGTTAACTATCATTGGCTCTGCTTGTTACTTCTCATTTTAAAAATGCTTGAAAATAATTTATAAATCTTTTTGAATCCTGCATGTGATTATATTCCTTGCTTAAGCAGTGCTTAAATGCTGGGGTGATAGCTATTAAAACTTCCTTGTTTATTGTGTAACATGTTGATCTGGTTGTCAGGTGAGCACGCTGCCAGAGTATACAAAGAAGAGGTTTGGTGGGCGCAGGATCCAGACATACCTGGCTGTTCTCTCCCTCATCCTTTACATCTTCACTAAAATTTCGGTCAGTACACTTTCATGAGTCCCTTTTTACAATATCTTTTACAATAAGATCTTCAGAGTGAAATATATTAACATTAGGGATACAGAATTATTTAAATAATCCACTTCTCTTTTGATAAAGTAATACTACGGTATTAATACTACAGTATACATAAGGGGGGGGGATGACGTGTGGATCCTGGTTTTATCCCTAGGCAAGGTGAACCTATGGGCAGTTATTGGGGACCTGAATGTTAATTGATTTGTAATTCTTCTTCCGGGGTAGTGGTCAGCCAATGACTCTGGGTCATACATTCGTTAACATAGGGTGTGGTTGTTGTGTTGGTGACAGGTGGCCTTAGGGCAGACCATCCACAAATACAGGGGCAACTATTATTAATACAGGGGATGACTTTAAATGTGTAATCAAAGGTGTCTTCTAGTTATGGATACTTTGGCCATCACACATGCAGATGATTTGTTCACAAATTTTTTAAAATTATTCCATAATATTTCACTCTCCTCAACAGGTCAACTTGTACTCAGGTGCCATCTTCATCCAGCAGGCTCTGAGAGTGAGCAACATATACATGTCCATCATTGTACTGTTGATGATGACTGCCATGTGCACCCTTTTAGGGGGCCTTGCTGCTGTTATGTACACTGATACACTGCAGTTCTTCATTATGATTGGTGGATCCTTATATGTAATGATTGAAGGTGAGATAGTTTAACTTTTTAACTTGGTAAAAAATAAGAAAAAATAGCATAATTTTATCTGTAAATAGCAATAAAAAATAAATTCAAAAAAAATCTATGCTTGGCTGGTCTATGGGTTAGATTGGCAATGATGCAGATTGCGTCATCAGCCTGTCTATGGGTGAAATTTGGACCGGACGAGTGGCCAGCAAATGGGTAAATGATGTTAAACAGATGCCCTAAGCCTAAGGAGTTGGGGAAAACAAAAAAATGAAACCAAATTTTTTTTATCTTTTGTTGTGAGATTCCCAGATTTATAAGCCTTCAATCCCTGAAAAGCACTTTCGTAAATCAGATCATATTTCCCATATACCCCCATTATCATAGGCAAACCATAAGGGGGGGGGGGGTAATTGCCAACCCCCCTTGAGCTTCTAAATTATTCAAAATAAACCACTTTTAACAATAAGAAAAGAAAAAATAATAATGATAGCAAACTAAAAATAATAGCATTAGGTCGCTGATCTGACTTTCTGCCTCATTTACACTACACGTATTGATCTTTTTTATTTTTTTATCTATGGTCCTTTATTATTATCATTATTATATTATATTTTTATTTAATATTTTTTCAAATTTGTTATTAATTATTATTACTATTACAAGTACTATTATTATTATTGTTATTATTATTATTATTATTATTATTATTATTATTATTATTACAGTAGTACCCCGCTTAACGCGGTCAATAAAACCCACAGGGTACCGTGTTAAGTGAAAACCGCGCTAAGTGAACAACAGAACATATGGGATTAATTCCAATAGAAACTGGCCCGACCCCCAAACTCCACTTTTTCCGACACAATACCTATGTTCTAGTAAAAATAACATCTTAATTTTATGATGGTACATGCACACAATTAATACTTAAGAGAAATAGAGAAATACAGTCGCCAAGTTAATGTCCATTCAAATAATGGACTCAACTCCCTCCCCCTCTTCTCACACTACACTGCTGGCTCTTCCCTCTCTGAGAAATTTTAGGGGGAAAACCACTAAATTTTAATAAATAATACCTCAAACTAAAGTTAGGATAATACAATTGACATTGCTGGATTCCTTGTAAAACCAGGAATATTTTGAATATAAATGTCATATATTTTGCACAAAAAATAACATATTTACTCAGAGTAAACATTATATCTAAAATTTGTATGTCTAATGCAAAATCTATGATGTTTATATTCAAAATGATCATCATATTGTAAGAATTCCAGCAATGTAAATTATATTCTGGCCGGGTAATTTGTATGAATTTTATGAGCTAAAACAGGCAGGCAGGCAGTCAGGCAGGGTGGCGGGTGGGGCGAATCTAAAAATAGCTCTCAAGCCGGACACACTGCGCGTATATGTGGAAAAAACCCGCGTTAAGTGAAAGTTCAGCTCTGGCGAGGCACCGTGTATACGTGAAATCGCGCTAAGCGAAACCGTGTTAAGCGGGGTATTACTGTATTATATTTTAGCCTCCAGGCCCTGATGTGGGTCACTGACCTGTGCCCTGGTGGGCTAATCCTGTGTATATATATATATATATATATATATATATATATATATATATATATATATATATATATATATATATATATATATATATATATATATATATATATATATATATATATATATATATATATATATAAAGCTCATCATGAATGTACAGAAAAATATTTAATATCCCATATTTCAAAAATACCTCAGTATGTTTGTTGAAAGTTCACCCCCCTTGGCAAATTTCTGGGTGTGCCACTGCCCATTATAAAAGACAAAATGTCTTAAAATGATACAAAACATGTTTAATAAAAACTGGTCACTCTTTACATTGCTTTACAGTAAGTGTCATAGTTCAATGGATTAATGTATTTATTGGAATTTTCTTATTTTTTCAGCCTTTAAAAAAGTTGGTGGGTATGCAGAACTACAGACAAAGTATCTGGAGGCTATTCCTGAGAAAATGATAGAGAACTCAACATGTGGACTCCCTCGTGTTGACTCGTGGAGAATGTTGAGAGACGCTGACCCCTCTGTCAGTGATATGCCCTGGGTTGCTTTCTTATTGGGCCAGATGCCTGTTTCCATCTGGTATTGGTGTGCTGACCAGGTAAGTTACAGCTGTAAATTGCACTGCAAGGGGTGGAATAGCCAGTGTCACATCACAATTTATGACAGAAGCTTTTTAATGCAAAGGAAATGCAAAATTACACAGGAGTGTTTGGGTTTCATTCATTACAGTGGCCCCTCGTTTAACGAACGCCTCGGTCAACGAAATTTCGGTTAACGAACTGCCTTCCATAAGGATCTTCAATTCGGTTAACGAACAAAAATTCGGTTAACGAATTTCTTACGAACCGACCTCAACATGTTTCCGCTTGCACTGACCGGGCAACCAGCTTTAGTATCAGTCCGCCAATACATTAATCGTTCTAGGGCTTAAATTCCTTACTATTTTAGTAAATATCAAGAAGTATATACAGGTAGTTCTGCTATAACGCGATAATTGTGTTCTTGTAAAATATCGTGTTATAGAAAATCGCGTAATAGAAATAACAGGGCTTATGGAGAAAATAGGGTTAGGTGCAGATTACTCGAAATCGAAAAAATTTAGTAGTTAGCCTAACACAAAGGATAGCACAGTCTAAATAAATGTTACATTCATATCTAATAATGAAATCATACAGTAAATGTAACACTTTACTTGATGGGGGAGAAGGGTGATTTTGAGGTTGATAAAATCGAGCTTCTCTTCAAGTGTTATATCCTTTCTTTTACGATCATCACCGGGAATTCTATCACCAGAACGCTTCTTGTTGATATTCTTCATTACTATATTCACAGTTAATACCACAAAATTGGAGAAGTAGTAAGCAAAAATCGCGTTATAGCAAACAAGCGTTCGCGTTATACAAATATCGTTCCTAATTCATAAATCGCGTTAGAGCAAATTCGCGTTATCAAAACACGCGTTATAGCAGAACTCACTGTACTATTCAATAATTTTAAAAGTTTAATATTCAATTTTTTAGTCATTTTAACAATTATTGAACATAATTGAAGGTAAAGTGACTAGTTTAATGCGCGGCATCCAGCCTCTTAACACAGCAAACAGGCGTTAGTCTCTCTCTGTTTTCACTGGAGGTAACATCTTGCTTGAGACTCTATTCAACTAAACGCTTTTTTCTGTGTTTCCAAGCAAATTATTGGTCATTTTGAAATATATTTTACATATTGACAATATATAATGCAGTGCAGCGTTGATTTAAAGAAAATAATCTTGAAATACACCAAGAGAACTAAAATTTTATGGGTGAAATGGTGCCATGGGGTGACTTCTCTTCCACCCCAATGCCTTCTCTTCCTTCTCCTCCACCCCCATTCTAATTCCCATCATCATCATCCAGGAGCCTTCTACATACACACCTCAAAGTAAGTGAACTTTTCTAACATTTTTGTTGAATTTAGGCAATTTTCGGTGAGCTGGATCCAATTACCAAAAAACCCATTGAAACAATGGTTTCGGTTAACGAACGACCTTCTGGAACGGATTGAGTTCGTTAACCGAGGGGTCACTGTATTACATTTCAGATTGTTCTTTTGTTGTCTACACTACTTTCCCCTTTGCACTTATGTACTGCATTTAAGCAGAACTTTAAACACGCCTTATATTATGTGTTACTGTACTTATCTTTTCAGATGATGGTACAGCGTGTGATGGCAGCTCGCAGCCTTTCACATGCAAAGGGCGGCACAATTTTTGCTGGCTATGCAAAGATTTTGCCACTTTTCATCATAATCTTCCCAGGTAAAACTAACTGTTTATCTGTAACCTCAATTACTTTAATAGCTATAAACTATTTGATGTATAAGGTGAAAAAACATAACAAATAAAGTTACAGCAGTACAGTACTGTCTTAACATGAAATGTTACTCTTCATGAATGTATGTAAGTGAAGTTAAAGACCTTCATATTCAGCAATTTGTTTAGGTGACATAATTTTATATATTTTCTCATTTGTGATGTGTATCCATAGTGTCCTGGCTCCTACATATTGCAGTACAGGTTGACAACCCTTTATCCGAAATTCCAAAAACCGAAAAACTCTGAAAACCTAAAGTTTTTTTTGTGGAGTAATTTTTTTTTTTTTTTTTTTTTATAACAGGGATTAGCTCACCCAGGCATAGATCACTGACCCACATCGGGGCCTGGGGGGCGAAAATGTAATAGTAATACTAATTATAATAATAATAATTATTCATAGTAAATAAAAATTTTAATAAAAAATACACCAAAATATAATAATAATAATAACAATAATAATAATAAGAAAATATAATAATAAAATTAATAATAATCATAATAATAACAATAATACTGTATTAATAAAATAATAATAATAATAATAATAATAATAAAGAAATACAGTACAAGAATGAAAAAAGATAAAAAGTGAGAAACACGACCTAGACCTATGAATTATAAATTATTATTATTATATTTATTATTATATTATCGCCTCCCAGGCCCCAATGTGGGTCAGTGACTTGTGGCTGGGTGGGCTAATAAAGAAAAAATAATAATTCTGAAAACCGAAAAATTCCGAAATCCGAAATGCCTCTGGCCCCAAGGATTTCGGATAAGGGATTGTCAACCTGTATTTCTGATACCTGGTGCCTCCTTGGGACTTGTGACAATTCAGATTTTTACTATTGTATTTCACATTGTGTGTACTTTATGATTTGACTTTAGAACTTGTTCTTCTTTAAGTAAACAAACTAATTAAATTCCTTATACTTGTCTGACTTGGTAGTTGTATCCCTGGTAATGGTCGGCAGTGTGGCAACCTATGGTGTAATGGTCAGCATGCTCGCCTCACAAGCGAGCAGACCCGGGTTCGATTCCTGGGCAGGGTGAAACTATGGGCAAGTTTCTTTACGCCAATTGCCTCTGTCTACCCAGCAGTAATTGGGGACCTGGATGTTAATCGATTTGCGGATCGTATTCTGGGGCAATGGTAAGCCAGTGCAGTTGGCGAGTTGTCCGGTCTTCTCGGACTATTCCTTGACACTGGGTCTTGCAGCTCGTTAACTCAAGGTGTTGTAGTTGTGTTGGTGACAGCTTCTAGACCTTAAACAAAACCATGCCTAGGTAACCCTAGGGCCGGCCATCCTCGTTACACGAGGGGCAACCATTATTATTATCCTTGGTTCACAGATGGAGTTTAAGCGGTAGTCGTATCAAGTGAGACCAAACAGCATTATCACCAGATATTCTAATAAAGCTCTGGTTGTTTGTTTTTTTAGCTTCGGTACAAGTACAGTAGTGGACTGACTCTCCTTAGATTCAAATAGAAGTATGTCTTTTGGAAAACAATGATTGCTTATTTGTTTACTTTCTTGAGTTGTAGCATGATTTGGATGATAGAATGACTACATGCTTGTTTAGTCACTTCATTCCAATTGGTTGAGTTTTTCTTGTTATAATCACTACATTTCTTGCAATTCTGATCAAACATCACTTGATGAAATCCTATGTTGAGACTTAACATGAGTTTGATTCTAAAGCTCAGTGAGCAATTTGTAATTAATTAGGTAGGTGCATTCTGATGAGTAGACACCTCATGCTAGATGACATCAATGAGGTTAAGGATGAATATACTGTATGTTGTGGTTCAACCCTGGTTTCACAATAGAGCTGATACAACACATGTTTATTTATTGATGTTCCTGCAGTTTGATTGGTCAAGTGAATTTACAAGACAGTTTCCCACAATCTGGTCTAATTTTGATTGGTATTTTTCTGCCTAAGTTCAGAGATGGAGCAAGCTGATGGATTATTAACTTCAAATATGTATATGTAAACTTATACTGTACCGTATTTGATAATTTTACGAAATATTATTTGGTTTTGATTTAAAGAAAAACAAATACTGTACTCTCCTTCTGTGGATCTCGACATTCTTGTAAAAAATTTTACATTCTATTCTTGCCAAAAAGTTGTGTAACAGATTTTATTTTTTAACAATTCTCTCCATAGAATTTTCACTTTCTATTTTATTTTGGCCAGGAATGATCTCTCGTGTGCTATTCCCCAACGAAGTGGGTTGTATTGTTCCAGAGGAGTGCTACAAATTCTGTGGTTCAAGGGTATCATGCAGCAACTCGGCTTACCCTAAACTTGTATTGGAATCCCTGCCAAGTGGCATGCGTGGCGTCATGCTGTCAGTAATGCTTTCAGCACTGATGACTGACCTTACATCCATCTTCAATTCTGCATCTACACTCTTTACAATGGACATTTGGCCACTATGTAGACCAAAAGCCAAAGCAAAGGAGCAACTCCTTGTGGGAAGGTAGGTGTTATTCTGAAACCTGTACTGTATTAGCAAAATTCTGTGTTTGGTTTGTACTTACATTTGATAATTTTGCATAATTGATGAAAATCAAGACTCTCAAACTAAATTAAGCTATTGCTTGTGTACAGTACTCTCTACCATAAATACTGTACTCTGTTCTGTTTTCCAAGTAATGTGATGTGTGTAGACTGTAAAAATATTACCCACCATTAACCTGTACCTTATAAATTATCAAAGCATTAACACTTGATACATTCATTACTCAGGATCTCTGCTTATTGTGCTCACCATCACATGGGTGAAACGACCACCACTTGCCTGCAGGAAGAAGTAACAGTGTGTGTAAAAAGAATGAGGGTTAAAAATGATAGTTGTAATTCAGTGCCTACAGTACTACACTTCCTAGCTTGAAGTGTTAGTGTCCAGTAACTGTTTGAGTCCCTGTTTGTTTTGTTTGTCTTAAATATGGTTATGGTTTACTCCTTGAACCATGTATACATGATTTGCTGTGTAGTTTACATATAATTATTCATAGCTTGCACCTTTTTCCACACCTTACTCTTTGATCCTTCAATTTTAATTCTGTATATATTTGGTAGACAGATAGGACACACACACACACAGTTGTTTGTGGAAGTTCCATAACAAGTGTATGATGGGGTGGCCCCGAGGTTTTTCTATGATCTTTGCTCTTTCTCATTGATAATTGCTGCCGGCCTCACTCAGGTACACAGTCGAATAAGTATCTTTACGGAGTTAGACAATATGATACAATGGATGAAGGATTTTGAAAAATTTACCAAGACAACAGAAGTCACAATGATCACTTTGATATTTATCAGAATCCTCCATAAAGATACCTTTTTAACTGTGTATCGTATGGTGAACCCAAATTAGGTGTGTGAATGGAACATAAAGACAATACAGTATACCTTTGGTGCTCCCCTTTTAAATTTATCACGTTTTACCATTTTTCATCTTATTCAAGATGGCCACCTTTGCTAAAAATTTAACATTTGGGTGCTGCAAGAGATTTCAAGGGAGTTCTGTGAAAGGCCTCCATTTTCTATCTACTCATAAATGTGTTATTTTTGTTCAAACCAGAATGCGACATCTAGCTTTATACCTAGGTATGTTAATGCCTAGCAATAACTCGCCAGGCCAACATACAGGCAATTAAAACATTCAATAATTACTTAATACGTATATATTAGGAGGACACATCGCTACCTGGCATTTAATTGCAATTCTCAAAATCCCCTCCCGCACCCTCCATCACACACATTGCTACCATCAGCTTCTTGCCTGTCGAAACAGCTGTAAATACGCACAAAGTAGGCTCTGCTAATTTGTGTTGTAATAACTGAAATACTAACTGCCACGAGGATTTTATATACAGTATTTATACATCTTAGCACGGTGAAGAAGTTGAGCAACTTTTATTTTGTTTATGTCTCTTGTATATTGTGTTTGGGACAATTTCTTATATGGTCTGGTCAGCGTGGCAACCACAGCTAGTCTTCTATTATGAAGACAGCAGATTGTTAGTGACTAATATCCTCTGCTTTCAAGTCACTTAGTGAATGACGTTGTTTTTCGCCCTTCTGGGCTCATCTTCACTGAAAGAATATATATACAGTCAACCCTCGCTTTACGCGGTCCCACATTCCGCGTTTCTACGTTTACGCGATACCCTGCCGAAACAGGAATACTCACATTCCGCGGTGCGTGTACCCCTTTACGCGGAGAGCGGCTGGCGAGCCAAGCCATTTTTGGATCCAAGCCTCCCGCCATCTCTCCCACCATCCGCCATGTTGTGTAAGCGGCACGAGCTTGGTGCGCACAAGGTCGCCCAGTCATCAAAACATTACCGAGTTTTTCACCCGCCACCCACCACAGCCGGCCCAAGTCAGTGATAGTGATAATTATAGTGAGGATATGGACTTATATGGACTTTGAGGGGTTTGACAATGAGGCCCTGCAAGCCTCTGTGGTGGATAGTGATACAAGTGTTACAGGTGAGGGCCAATAATCTGCCCTCTGCCTCGGAACCAACCGCCCATCCCCGTGTACCCAGCCATCTTTTCTCCTAATGTAAGTGTTAAAAAACCTAATATTATTAATATTTCTCTTAATTATTAATTGTGTGTGTATACCATCATAAAGTTAAGATAATATTTTTACTACAACATAGTTGTGTGTCGTCAAAAAGTGGAGTTTGGGGGTCGGCCCGGTCTCTATTTCAATTAATCCCATATGTTATGTTGTTCACTTTCCGCGGTACCCTGTGGGTTGAATTAACCGCGTAAAGTGAGGGTTGACTGTACTGTTTATATATATATATATATATATATATATATATATATATATATATATATATATATATATATATATATATATATATATATATATATATATATATATATATATATATATATATATATACAGTGGGGTATGCTATAATGAATCTAATTGGTTCTAGAACCTTGTTCGTTATAGGATTAATCCGTTCCAGGCCCCCAAATACAACCACTTAACACTGAAAAATATAATATAAAATTGTAAAAATTGTAAAAAAGTGCATAAATATGCATCTAAACCCCTGAAATAAAGAATATCATTAATACTTGTAATAAAAAAACAATAAATTAGTAAAAAAAAAAAAAAATTTTTTAAATAATGTTCGTTGTAGGAGTTTCGTTCGTTATAGCATTCTCAATTTTATAGGTAAAACCGTTCGTTATAGGAATATTCGTAGTAGGATCCGTTCGTTATAGCATACCCCACTGTATATATATATATATATATATATATATATATATATATATATATATATATATATATATATATATATATATATATATACATACATATACATACATACATACATACATACATACATACATACATACATACATACATATATATACATACATACATACATACATATATATATATATATATATATATATATATATATATATATATATATATATATATATATATATATATATATATATATATATATATATATATATATATATATATATATATACAGTATTACCTCGCTTTACATCACTTTCCGCGATTTCTCATTTACGCGGTACCTTGCCAGAACCGGACTTTCACTTTCCGCGGTGCATCTACTCATATACGCGTGAAGTATAATTTTTTTTTTTATTTAGCTCATAAAATTCATACAAATTACCCGGCCAGAATATAATTTACATTGCTGGAATTCTTACAATATGATGATCATTTTGAATATAAACATCATGGATTTTGCATTAGACATACAAATTTTAGATCTAAAGTAATAATTTGGTTTACACAAAGCAAATATTTTATCTTTTGTGCAAAATATATGAAGTTTACATTCAAAATATTCCCTGACCTGCAAGGAATCCAGAAATGTCAATTATATTATCCTAACTTTAGTCTGAGGTATTATTTATTACTAAACGTTAAAATCTAGAGTTTTCACCCAAACATTAATCAGAGAGGTAGGAGCTAGTGAGCTGGGAAGAGGGGGGGGGGGATTTGAGTCCATTATTTGAATGGACATTAACCTGGCGACTGTATTTCTCTTAAATATTAATTGTGTGAGCATACCATCATAAAATTTAGATGTTATTTTTACTACAACATAGGTATTGTGTCGGAAAAAGTGGAGTTTGGGGGTCGGGCCAGTCTCTATTGGAATTAATCCCATATGTTCTGTTGTTCACTTTACGCGGTTTTCACTTTCCGCGGTACCCTGTGGGTTCAATTGACCGCGTAAATCGGGGTACTACTGTATATACTGTACTGTATAAAATTTTCTGTCTCAATTATACACGTGCTAGTATGAATACCATGATATATATGGCCATCTCTCTCCCTCTTCTCATGTTCGTTCACAAAACTTTTCGGGCTTCCACCCTGGGTTTTCTAATTACTCTCAGCATGCAGGCCAGAGTTAAGTTTTTTCTCTTCATAACTCTATTTTATTGATGTCCTCAGTACCAGGTTCAGCCTTTTCAGGCGAACTTTAGCGGGACTGCTAGCTTTAGTGATCCTTCCGGACGCTGACCTTCCGGTCTTACTAGCAATCTAGAGTTATGTTGGGATGGACCTTGTATCCTCAGTATGGGTTATATGAGAACCATTCAGGGTGGAATTCTCAACCCAATACATCTTGCTAGAGTAATGGTGAACGATGTTAGCCAATGGAGCGCTATGGTAGCAGCTCAGCACTGTTAACCCTTCCGGGTGACGATGCTCACTCAGGCATTTTCGCTCAAGCTAATTAATTGAAGCGATGATGTCTGTGCATCCTGATTGGTAACAAATAGAGAACTTGATATCCTTCAAAATATAAATGCTCTAAATGAAGTTAGTTTGATTAAGAAACAAAGTTCATTGAGCTGAGGGATAATTGAGATAAGAGAAGGGAGAGGTGTATGATATAGTGAGTTAGTTGTTTATGATTGTCACACTGGTGACTTATATAACAATAAGAGATTTTAATGAAATAACTTACTAAAATATCAGTTAAGAGTCATATTGATTATGTTTGGAAGACAATGTAATCTGCCTTGTATTATTATGATTATACAGTGTGACTCATAGTGTTCCTCCTAGTTTAGATGAGTGATGTGCAACTGGAGGATGAAGGACAGTTGTCTGGACTGCTAGATGATGGAGGAGACCATGGAACTGTCCCTGGGGAACTAGTGTTGAGTGAGGAGCTACAAGGACTGGAAAGTTCAGCTCATACACTACATACAAGTAAATGTCCGTCAGTAGAGGATGTGAATTCAGTAGTAGTATTTCACCCAGGACCCAAGGAGACCTTACTACATGTAATTATCAAGGATGTAGAGCCACTTGGATTCCCAAGTTAGATCCTCATTTGGTTTGCATAATTCATAGCAGCTGTGTCTCAGACAACCTGTTTTCACCATTGAATTGTGCAGTTTGTTACGATAACATTTTAAAAATTAATCAAGCTGCAGGAGATAAGAAAGAATTATTGCAGATCCAAATTAAAAATAGTGGGATTAAGGCCTTGAAGAGTAAATGTCTAAATGTAAAACACTGGAAAGATCCCAAGTTGGCAGAAGGTTTAGAATTATGGGTGACAGGTAACAGACTTAATCCCTGATTAGACTAACCTGCTTCTGCTAAGAAAAGAAGGTTATTAGATATTATGGATAGTGAGGCAGTAAGAAGATTACAAGAACCTCTACCTGGGCAGTCTGATTTTAGTGGATTCCAGGATCAGGATGGGGAAGTTGGCTCTAATCATAGTGTTCAGTCTCTAGAGCAGGGAGAACCTGTTGAGACTGACTTCATCCTGTCCCCATTTTGGCAACCACTTCCACCTGGGCAAAAGTGTTGGTTACTATGAGTGAAAACAGGCTGCTGTCAACTGCCATGCAGCTGATGGATAACATTGAGTGTAAAGATGATCCAAACAGGCCTTCTGTAACATTGGTAAGATCTAACTCTTCTTTGTTTTCGACCATATCTGAGTCTGTGATTCCTTATTCAAGGTATTTTATGAAAATGTTTCTAAACTTCCTGATCTATCAGCACTTACAAAGAGACAGGAAGGCCAAACAACTGTGGGTTATTATTCATTGTTTTTAGGTGATACTACAATTTCTTGGCCTGATATTTGCCCCAAAATGATCTCTGAAATAGATGAAGTCTGGGCTAATATGTTGAAAGACTTAACATTCATTCCCGCAGATAGGAATGCTAAAAAAGTTCAGTTTATTGAAGTTCCAATTTCGTGACAGAAAGAGTTCCTCATATGAACTTTCCCAGTATTTGTCGTCTCCAAAATATGCTGATATAAGTTATGAAATAAATTTGAAACCAGTTGCTTCTGCACTGTTGCTGGAAGAATTTAAATTTGAAAAGTTAGCAGCGGATACTTGGTCTGCAATTATGATGTTTCAGTTATTGACTAAGTTTGTTCTGCACTATGAGGGGAGTTCAAAAGTAGACAGATGTTTTGCTGCTGTTATACAAGGGATTCCATATTCCTTGTACAACTCATTTATGGAAATGTTGTTGAAAGCCCTAAAACTAAAAGCCCAGCTAAGGAAGCAAGCCACTAATAATGCTTCAAGTGGTAGTGCTTATTTATTGCTACGTTCTTCCCCTCTTTCTCCTACCTTGTTTGATGAACAAACATTAGTTAAGTATAGATCAGCTGTTAAGCAAGCTATTAATATTACTGTTCCCAGGAGTCCTAAGACCTTCAGGAAATTTAAAAGAGGAAGGTCTAACAGGGGAACAAGACCAGCTGCTAGGTTCAGTTGTCAACCTAGAGGAAACTTTAGAGGAGGAAACAATTTAAGACGTAGTAGGGGTGGCCGTTTGTTGAGAAGTGGAAGGAGACCTTATTCCACCACAATAGCGACCACTCCCTCCCAATGAAGCCAGACAGCTGGGTCGTCTAGGGGGTTGGGAAAACAGGTGGACTTCTTGCATATGGGCTTAGAAGACAATCAAAGGGGCCTCACATGGACTTGGTTGAGGCGCCTTCCCCTAGTGTTACCAATAAGGGTCAAAAACCAACCCCCTTACTCACAGAATTTGTAACTCAACTGTTAAACAGAGGTGTGATAGAACTGTTGCAGACAGAGAAATGTTTCATGTCTCGCCTATTCCCAGTCCCCAAGAAAGGCAGCGACAAATTGAGGTGGATTTTAGATCTTTCCGTCCTGAACAATTTCATTAATAAAACAAGTTTTAAGATGCCTATTATCAAGTGCCTGTTGCTCCCAGGTACAGAAGGTGTCTAGTGTTCGCAGTGGGGAATGTAAGTTATAAATTCACAGTGATGCTATTCGGCCTGAAAACTGCGTCAAAACATCCCCAGAGAGATCCATGCGAAGGAAGGCATAAAAACTTTTGCTTTATCTAGACAATTGGCTGATAGTGGAAAACTCTTTCGAAGATTGTCAAAGGGCGACCCAATGCACACTAGTACTATTTCAAAACCTAGGATTAAAGATAAACCAGGTCAAATCAAATCTCATACCATGTCAGAAATTGGATTGGTTTGGTCTCCATTGGGATACCATTCAGCAGTCAGCCAGTCTACCAGAAGCAAAAGTAGATGTGATAAACCAAGTAGAAACCTGAGTAAAGCAAGAGGTTTCTTGGCATGAATAAAAAAGAAAAAAAAGAAAAAATTACTGGGTCTGTTGAATTTTGCCACCATAGTAGTTCCTTTGGGCACGTTAAGGAAGAAGCAGTTAACTCATTTGGGGTCGAAATTGCTTTACAGAAACAGGCATATTGCTTCTTCTCTCCCTATTCAGATCAGGAATCATCTGTCATAGTGGACAAATTGGGATAATCTAATCGGTTCATATCACTGGGTTCCCCTTCAAACAGACAGGTCGTTTGTACGGGCGCGTCCGAAATAGGATGGGGATACCATTCCTCAAAAGGAGAGTTCTGTCAAGGGAAGTGGAGCAACTCCCTTTGGGACAAACACATAAATGCAAAAGAATTAGCAATAGTCCTATTCTTTTTGTTGGCAAACACAAATTTAAAAAACATGACGATTCTGTTTGCCATGGGCAACAGAACGGCGGTGTTTTGTCTCAATCATCAAGGCAACTCACATTCCTGGAGTACAAAACAATTGGGCAGATGCGTTGTCCCGTCTCAGGCCAGTATCGACGGAAACAGAATGGTCCCTAAAGATATCGAAGTTCAAGAGTCTGAGGTTTTTGGGGACTCCACAAATAGATCTCTTTACCTCACAAGATGCCAATTTATGCATCTCTGGAACGATCGAATCTTTTAGGAAATGATCTACTTATAGATTGGAACAATTGAAATTCAATTTATCTGTTCCCATTTGTGAAAATGTTGCCCAAAGTGGTTCACAAACTCAGATCCTTCAAAGGACAAGTCCTCTTAATTGCACCATATTGGATCCTACAACCTTGGTGACTGGATCTGCTAGACTGGTTCCTGCATCCAATACAATTGCAACAAGGATGTCTAGACCAGGTGCTGCACCCTCAGTTCGAGATATCCTTGGCACTTCACGCTTGAATTTCTCAAAAGATGTTATATAGATTGTTGGGTAATTTCGATATAGTTAACCAAGTGATAACAGGTCATAGACCCCAAACTTCTATGTAATTTGAGAAAGCTTGGAAACTTTTTCAACAATTTATCACGTTAATGACTCCAATCACATTTTTGGAAACAGTGGTGTTAGAATTTTTAGATTTTCTGTTAAGGGTTAAAGGCCTTCAGGATCGATAATTGCATCTTATAAATCAGTATTGGTTGACCCTTTGGCATGGGGTTTTAATATTATGTTGAACCAAAGAATTAATCAAATACTCAGACCGTCCTTTTTCATTCAGAGACCCCCTCGGCCTATATCCCACCTTGGTCTCTGGATAAAGTTACTGTACTAAATTTTTTATGGGGCCTAATTACAATGTAAATCTGAACAATGACAGATTGCTCCAGAAGGCAGCCTTCCTTCTAGCAATAGCAACAGGTATGAGAATCACTGAGCTGATTTCAATTTCCAATAATCCATCATTATTGGTATCTTCTGAGGAAGATGTCACCCTTTTTCCTTCGGAGATCCTAAGAAAAAATGAAAGGGAGGATTTTCAAGCTTAACCTATCGGGATAAAACTGCTAATGGATGAGACAAGGGTTCCTCATATGCTGTGCCCAGTTAGGATTCTTTACGAATGGTTAACCAGATTCCCTAATCGAGGCCCCTATGTATTCTCATCACAGGATAGTAAGAAATTGTTTCCTAGTCAAATGACAAAATATTTATCTCAGTTAGTGAGTAAAGCAGACCCTGGCAAGAAATTTTTGGCACATGACACTAGGATATATGCAGGGTATGTGGCCTTTCTGCGGCATATGAGCCTCAGTCAGATCAAAGGAGTGGGCTTTTGGAAATCTTCAAAAAACCTTTCAAAACAGCTATCTTCATCTATTTCTGGAAGCTGCTTCACATGTGGTATTGCTGGGGTCCCCTCCTCCACCTGGTTAATCTCCACAACCAGGACCTTCTTCCTCATCAGAGTAAAGTGAGTATCCTAATTGGGATATGTAAATTAACATTTTACCTTCCGGTATATGTTCCTAACATTGGAAAATATTCTAAAAACGTTTATAATTATAATCTAGACCTAAGCTAGCGGAGCCTTATACGCAATGTCATCTCCTTCTCCACCTTGGGTAATCAAAGCTAGACCTCGCATTCTGGATTGAACAAAAAGCCGTTTTTTTTTCTAAAAAAAAAAAATGTTTTTGTGATATAGTCCAGAATGTGACGTCGACATCCCACCCATCTCCACCCCTCGAGAGTTGACATTTGTTTACTGCTCGCTCTAAGGTAAGAGATGACGGGAGCAATGCGTGTGATGGAGGTGTGCGGGTGGGGGGTTTTGAGAATTGCAATTAAATGCCAGGTAGTGACGTGGCCTCCTAATATTACGTATTAAGTAATTATTAGATCTTTTAATTACCTGTATGTTGGCTTGGCGAGTTATTGCTAGGCATTAACATACCTAGGCATAAAGCTAGACGTCGCATTCTGGACTATATCACAAAAACTGGTTTTTAGAAAAAAAAACTTTTTTATCTTTTTTTTTTAATAATTTTGCATGACCACAAAGTTTACACAGTATATCTCACAAACAAATTTAATCTAAAAACTAATATTGCCATAAAATTAAATTTGCCCTTTCACAAAATACACAAAAAAAAAAATGTTCATATTCTTACAGCATATATTTATATACTGTCAAGAAACTACAGTTGTACCCCACTTAACGCGGTCAATTGAACCCAGAGGGTCCCGCGTTAAGTGAAAACCGCGTTAAGTGAATAACAGAACATATGGGATTAATTCCAATAGAACCCAGCCCGACCCCCAAACTCCACTTTTTGACGACAAATAACTATGTTGTAGTAAAAATTCTATCTTAACTTTATGGTGGCATGAAAAACAAGTAATATAGAAGAGGTTAGGTTAGGAAAGATAAAGGTTAACATAGGAAAAATAAAGAATAGGTTAAAAAACGAAAAGTTTTAAGGAACACTCACGGTAGTAGAAGAGATGGGTCGGCATACGGGGATGGAGGCTGGTTCCGAGGCAGAGGGCAGATTACTGCCCCTCAGGTGAATCACCATTACTAGGTGAATCACCATTACTAGGTGAATCAATATCACTGTCACTTACAGTTGTCATGGCTTCCCTGACAAATCCCTCAAAATCACCTTCACTATCACTATCACTGCCTTGGGCTGGCTGTGGTGGGTTGCGGGCGAAGAACTCGGTTATGCTTTTCTGACGGCTGGCTTTGATGTTGTCGTGATACACCTTGATGTACGGCTCCATAGCCTGCACCAGTCGGTTATGGAAGACGTCATGGCGTTCATCGTCAGTGTCGCGGGAAACGATGGACTTAATTTTTTCTGTTAACTCTATGACACACTTAATATCACTATGACTTAAACTAGGTTCTTCGGAGAATGACGCACCTTCTTCCTCCTCTTCACTGGCGGGTTCTTCTTCCAACATCTCGTCGGCAGTCACTTCAGGATCTCTGATCACCTCCATGATGTCTTCGTTGGTGGTCTCGGAGAAGCCTTCAGCTGTAACAGTCTGCGCAGCTTCTCTGGCAAGGTCCACTGCTACTGCAACAGTCTGAACCTGACCAGTAACAGATTGACTCCTCCTCTCACCTGGTATGCCATGCAACACATGTCTCCATGCGTGACGAATCGTAGCAGTAGACAGCAGATCCCATGCCTCCACCAAGAAGTCTACAGCTTGTTTGACGTTAAACTTCTTCCAAAATTGTTTGACGAGAACTTCTTGAGTCGCCGCCTCTTGTTCCTTGTCCTCGTCGCTTTTACTCTCGCTGTCGGTGTCACCCAGCTTACGCAACTCATCCTTGGTGTTGGTAGAGTCGTTCAGGAGCTTGAATTTCTTTGCCGAGTATGCAGCTTTAACGTTGCAGATTAACTCCTGGTCCATAGGCTGGATTAATGACGTGGTGTTGGGAGGAAGGAAGACCACTTTTACGTTGGGGTGACGATCCATTAGTAGGGGCGAGTGTCCAGGTGCGTTGTCAAGGAGCAACAAAATGTTGAATGGAACATTCTGTTGCTCGCAGAATTTCTGCACGTCAGGAACAAAAAAGTTGTCAAACCAGAAGAGGGACAGAGAAGAGGACATCCACGCCTTACGTGCGGTTAGCCAGTGGACATTAAGCTTGTTCATGTCCATATTCTTGTAGGCGTGCGGCTTGCGGGCTTTGTGAATCACCGATAACTTTGGTTTACAGGTACCGGAGGCATTGGTGGTAAACAGGACGGTGATGCGTTCCTTCTGCATCTTCCGGCCCCTTACCTTGCTCGCAGACTGGACAACGAAGGTCTTGGAAGGTAACTTTTTCCAGAAAAGACCAGATTCGTCCATGTTAAACACCTGGTCGTCAGTGTACTGTCCTTCCTCCATAATCTCACGTAAAAACGGAGGAAAATCTCTAGCCGCCGCACGGTCAGCACTCGCTTCCTCACCAACAATGCTGATGTTGGTGACCTTGTTCCTCCTCTTAAACCTATGCAGCCAACCATGGGAAGCATTGAAGGGTTTGGGCTCTGCAATTCCCATTTTACGTGTCACTGCTGCGTATAGCTCACGTGCGTACTCCTGCACTGAGCGCGTGTCCACCGCCATGTTGCGTCGCGCCTGACGCACCAAATAACTCACCAGCAAAGTTTCCACTTTTGCCAGCACCCTGTTCTGGCAATACCTGATAGCTGAAGCACCTGCAGACTTTGTGAGCTTCATGTGCTCCTTTATCTTGGCAGCATCCTTCTTGATCGTACGAATCGTAGATTCGTTGACGCCATGCTGGCGCGCGAGATCAACTTGGCGTCTTCCTTTCTCCAAATCTTGAACAATTTGGTACTTCAGCTCGTAGCTTAATGAACGTCGTGTCTTCTTTGGTTTAGTGCCGCTGGGTCCAGGTAAGGAAAGGTTTCTCTCTGGGGGTGGTGGTCCGGCGGAAGCCATTTTACGGAACAATGGATGCGCGTTAACCCGGCGTGGCCTTGAGGGATGAAACTGCCGCGGCTAGGTCAAGCGTCGTCTCTCCTCCCTCCCTCCCTCCCCGGGGTAGTCACGTCATAATACTTTAAGCCAATTACAGCTAGCAGCAGAGGGGGGTAGGGCTGCATGGCCAATCACAGTCCGAGACGTCATATGACGTCAGTGATAACGCAACAAAGACACACACTGCGCAACCTTACCGCGCCGCTTGCCCAAGCGGAGGGAGGAGGAGGGAGAGGCAGGCAGGCAGGCAGGAGGGCGGGCGGGCGGGTGGCGCGTGGTCAAAATCTAAAAATAGCATCCGAGCCGGACACTCACCGCGTTGCTGTGGAAAAATCCGCGTTAAGTGAAAGTTCAGCTTTGGCAAGGCACCGCGTATATGCGAAAACGCGTTAAGTGAAAGCGCGTTAAGCGGGGTAATACTGTATAGATATACAGTAATGTATTTCCCACCATATTAGGTACATCCCTCAATTACTTAATGATTTCCTTACCCCAAAGTTTGCATTGACCAAAATTGCATAAAATGACATCTACTGTACAGTACAGTACTTATATGTAGAATATAAAAATGCCTTCCACAATCTATACTCTACCTATACTGTACTGTCCAAGACCCATTTCTTGATATTCATACTATAATCATAAAATATAATATTTCATTGTACAGTACTATAACCTAACACATTCACTGAAGCTGGTACATATGTGGTCTCTGAATAAGAAGAGTTCACTGTGGTGGCTAGTACAACTTACGGGTGGGAATTTGGCTTGAAAATATTGGTGATGGAACACGTACTGGTAATTGACGTCTTTCATAATGCTACCATAAGCTATGGGCAGTTTTAAAACTGTGAGCTTCATCATGACAGAGAGGACCTGCTGCCACGCCATCATGAACGCAGTACTCAGTTTGAATGCTCATAAGAAACATTATTTTTCTGCTTTTAGTAACCTTAAACAAGTATATGCATCTTCTGAAAGCGATCTTCTAATTCATGATATTTTTTGGTTGTGTTATACTGTACTCCTATTTCTGTCCTCTTATTTTTCCACTATATAATCGAGGCAATCCAAGACACTTCCACACATTAAGTATCTTTGTGTAAGCAAGTGGTGACTGTTTCACTGATATGATAGCCAACCCAACATGTAGGATCCTTTGAAACTTGTAATACTCCAGTACTGATGGGATGTAACCACACTGTATGAAGAGTATATTACATATTCTATTTATCTGTGATTGTGGAAAGATGTAAATGATGATGATGATTATTTGTGGAATCAATGTGCATTTAAGAATAGAGTGAACCCTCACTTTACGCGGTTAATTCAACCCACGGCGGCCCGCGTAAAGTGAGAAACGTGTAAAGTGAACAACATAACATATGGGATTAATTGATATAGAGACCGGGCCGACCCCCAAACTCCACTTTTTCAGACACAATATCTACGTTGTAGTAAAAATAACTTCTTAATTTTATGATGGTATGCACACACAATTAATAATTAAGAGAAATATCAATAATATTAGGTTTTTTAACACTTACATTAGTAGAAAAGATGGCTGGGCACATGGTTGAAGCAGAGGGCAGATTATTGGCCCTCACCTGTATCATTTGTATCAATTGTATCACTATCCACCACAGAGGCTTGCAGGGCCTCTTTGTCAAACCCCTCAAAGTCCATATAAGTCCATATCCTCACTATCATTATCACTATCACTGATTTGGGCCGGCTGTGGTGGGTGGCGGGTGAAGAACTCGGTAAAGTTTTGATGACTGGGCGACCTTGTGCGCACCCTGCTCGCGCCGCTCTCCGCGTAAAAGGGTACACACACTGCGGAAAGTGAGCATTCCGGTTTCGGCAGGGTACCGCGTAAACGTGGAAATGCATAAAGTGGGACCGCGAAAAGCGAGGGTTGACTGTAGTCATATGTATAAGACAAGGTAAGAGTATCTTGTTATAGTAAGAAGAAAAAAGTTGCCAATGTTTCCCTCTCACGAAATATTAACAGTACAGTGGTCCCTCGGTTAACGAGCACAATTCGTTCCAGAAGGTTGTTCGTTAACTGAAACCATTGTTTCAATGGGTTTTTGGGTAATTGGTTCCAGCTCACCGAAATTACATACAAACTAAAAATAAATGCAGTAAAGTACACTTACTTTGAGGTGTGCCTGTAGAAGGCTCCTGGTTGATGATGATGATGATGGGAATTAGAATGGGGGTGGAGGAGAAGGGAGAAGAGAAGGCATTGGGGTGGAAGAGAAGTCACCCATGCTGCCATGTCACCTATAAAATTTTAGTTCACTTGGTGTAATTCAAGATTATTTGTTTAAATCAACACTGCACTGCATTATATATTGTCAATATGTAAAATATAATTAAAAAATGACCAATAATTTGACTGGGAACACAGAAAAAAAGCATTTATGTTGAAGAGTCTCAAACAAGATGTTCCTTCCTCTGAACATTGGTGGTATTGGTGGTAAACAGGACGGTGATGCGTTCCTTCTGCATTTTCCGGCCCCGAATCCTGCTGGCATTCTTCACAACGAAGGACTTGGAAGGTAGCTTTTTCCAGAAAAGACCAGATTCGTCCATGTTAAACACCTGGTCGTCACTGTACTGTCCTTCCTCCATAATCTCACGTAAAAACGGAGGAATTTCCCGAGCCGCAGCACGATCAGCACTCGCTTCTTCACCACCAATGTTTATATTGGTGATCTTGTTCCGGATCTTAAACCTCTGTAACCACCCAGAGGAAGCATTAAAGGGTTGGGCTCTGAAGTTCCCATCTTTCGTGCCACTGCCATGTACAGTTCACGTGCGTAGTCCTTAACAGAGCGCGTGTCGACCGCCATGTTCCGTCGCGCCTGACGCACCAAGTACCTCACAAGTAATTTTTCTGTCTTGAGAAGCACCTGGTTGTGAAAATACTTGATCATAGAAGCACCTGAAGACTTTGTGATCTTCATGTGCTCCTTTACCTTGGCTGAATCCTTCTTTATAGTCCGGATCGTAGATTCGTTCACGCCATGCTGGCGCGCCAAATCAACCTGCCTTGTTCCTTTCTTCAACTCTTAGATGATGCTATACTTCACCTCGTAGCTTAAGGAACGTCGTGTCTTCTTTGGTTTAGTGCCGCTGGGTCCAGGTAAAGAAAGGTTTCTCTCTGGGGGTGGTGGTCCGGCAGAAGCCATTTTACGGAACAATGGATGTGCGTTTACACGGAGTGGCCTTGAGGGATGAAACTGCCGCGGCTAGGTCAAGCGTCGTCTTTCCTCCCTCCCTCCCTTCCCCGGGTGGACACGTCATAATACTTTAAGCCAATTACAGCTAGCAGCAGAGGGGGGCAGGGATGCATGGCCAATCACAGGTCTGATACGTCATATGACGTCAGTGATAACGCAACAAAGACACACACTGCGCAACCTTACCGCGCCGCTTGCCCAAGCGGAGGGAGGAGGAGGGAGAGGCAGGCAGGCAGGCAGGCGGGTGGCGGGTGGGGCGAATCTAAAAATAGCGTCGCGCCGGACACTCTCCGCGTAATGGGGTTCACGTACCGCGTAATGTGAGCACGTGAGGTTCTGGCAAGGCACCGCGTAAACGTGGAAACGCGGAATGCGGGACCGCGTAAAGTGAGGGTTAACTGTATAGTACTGCCATTATGGTTAATAATGACATCACCCAAAATAAAATTACTAGTCTATTCTAAATCTGGCAAGTATTTGCGTTAACATTGCAAAGAACGAATAAAAATTTTGATTCATAGTCATCTTGTGCAGAGGTCAGTACTGTACATGACTTGTGTTGACACAGAAAGATGCATCATTGAGATCATCATTTATCTCGTCAATTATGTCTGTCTAACTGTCATCAACAACATTGTTATAATTATGTAATGTCCACATTACAAAATCTCTCCCAGTGACTCATAACTATAGTCAGTTACAACACTAGAAAAATAAAAATGATATCCAAATATTTGTCTATGAATGGCATTATTATTTCCTTGGTCTGTGTGACCAACCACACACTATAAATATATTGCCTAATCCCTGAAACAGCTTTAAGACTGCAGTACAGTGCAGGCCTCTTCCCATAGGATGAGAGGTCATGATCTCAAGCAAAGAAACAGTATTCAGCAACCACTTTGTGCTCCCCCAGTGAATAAAATAGAGCATCCAAGGTGTAGATGCTCAGCACTTAGTGACGCAGACAGAATCCACGGGGTAGATGGCCTGTACATCATTGGTTATTAGAGAACAAGAAAAGATCAGGAAAAGAAAATACAAGAGGAATTAAAAGAATCCCAATAAAAAAATAACTTAACAAAGATTATCTACTTTTTGTGGCCATTTTCCACACTTGCATGACTGTAAAATGGAATAATGTGGTTGAGAAGGGAAATGAAGTGACTACAGTACTCTGAAACAAAATAGTGCTCTCTGAAAGCAATTATCCTAGCTGAGTGATAAAAGACATAGTTTATTTTGAACCTTTATGATATGTTATAACTGAGACTGGAACAGAAATATCCACATTTGTCTGTAAGGGAAGAAGAGGGAAAACTGGAAATGAATAGGTAAGAGAAATTGGGATTGAGCATGCAACATTTTTAAGTTGACCTAGTGAAGGATTCTGAAAGTAGATCAAGTAGAGATATGAGAGGGTGAAAGTGGTGTACTTATTTTACTTTTACTGTACTTTTTTATCCTCTTCACCGCTGATCAGCTCATTAGCTGCTTGGGCGATTTTACTGCCTGCACATTCCTTCTTTAAAAGCTTGAAATGAGTAATGTAACTAAAGACTGGGTGAGTACAGTGACCCCTCCGTTAACGAACTCAATCCGTTCCAGAAGGTCGTTCGTTAACCGAAACCATTGTTTCAATGGGTTTTTGGGTAATTGGTTCCAGCTCACCGAAAATTTCCTAAATTCAACAAAAATGGTAGAAAAGTTCACTTACTTTGAGGTGTGTATGTAGAAGGCTCCTGGATGATGATGATGATGGGATTTAGAATGGGGGTGGAGGAGAAGGAAGAAGATAAGGCATTGGGGTGGAAGAGAAGTCACCCCATGGCACCATTTCACCCATAAAATTTTAGCTCTCTTGGTGTAATTCAGGATTATTTTCTTTAAATCAACACTGCACTGCATTATATATTGTCAATATGTAAAATATATTTCAAAATGACCAATAATTTGCTTGGAAACACAGAAAAAAAGCGTTTAGTTGAAGAGAGTCTCAAGCAAGATGTTACCTCCAGTGAAAACAGAGAGAGACTAACTCCTTTTTGCTGTGTTAAGAGGCTGGATGCCGTGCATTAAACTAGTCACTTTACCTTCAATTATGTTCAATAATTGTTAAAATGACTAAAAAATTGAATATTAAACTTTTAAAATTATTGAATAGTATAAACTTCTTGATATTTACTAAAATAGTAAGGAATTTAAGCCCTAGAACCGATTAATGTATTGGCAGACTGATACTAAAGCTGGTTGCCCGGTCAGTGCAAGCGAAAACATGTTGAGGTCGGTTCGTAAGAACTTCGTTAACCGAATTTTTTTTCGTTAACCGAATTGAAGAGCCTTATGGAAGGCAGTTCGTTAATCGAAATTACGTTAACCCAGGTGTTCGTTAAACGAGGGGTCACTGTACACTACATTTACAAAGATTTTATATGATGTATAGTAAATGTATCAGAGGTACCATTTCCTGCATGCACAAATGGATGTAAACTGCAGTGTTTTCAAAAGTACGATAATTAAATTTTTACCTATATTCTTTATGTCAACCATAGTACAGTACAGTATTTAATCATTTTCTTTCCCTCCACTTTGACCTGGGTCTCAATTCCACTTTACCTTGTCATTACTCTTATGTAAACTGTTTTTTCTGCTGCTTCATGAACCCCAAAATTCAGACTCATGAACCCAAAACAGTAGACATTGATGCATTATTCTGTCCATAAATGTTTTGGATTCACAAATCTGAATCTCGGGGTTCGTGGAGCAGAAGTGACAGGACTTTTGTTCATGACTCTAACATTTATTGCATGTCAGCCTTCCACCTTTATTATGGTACAGTAATCCCTTGCCAATTGTGGGGGTTAGGTTCCTGAAAAACCCAGTAGTTGGCAAAACTAAAGGCTTATGCGAAATAGGGTGTTACATTCCACGGGTGCAGAAAACACTCATCAAAACCTAACTAAGTTGCTGGTTTCTTCACCTGTATTGTATATTTAATTTAATTTGAGCCAAATACATACAGTGGTCCCTCGGTTAACGAATGGTTCGGTTAACGAATTACCTTCCATAAGAATCTTCAATTCGGTTAACGAACAAAAATTTGATTTACGAAATCCTTACGAAAATCACGTTTTGTTGTGAGCATCAACTGATCAGCTGATGGGCTAGTCTGCCAATTCAGTAATCTGTTCTATGTTTACATTCGTTTCCAATGGGGTAAATATCAATAAAGCTGTGCTCCTTAATATTTTTGCATGTTTTATATTAAAATTATTAGTCATTTTAACATTTATTTAACATATTGATAATATAGTATGCAGTACAGGGATTTAGTTGTTGTGCGCCCATCAGATGCGTGAGTCGGTCACAAGGCGTTAGTTGGGCTTTGAAAACAGTTTAATTTGGTATCTTTTAACAGTTTTATATACAGTATATATATATATACACCGAATACAAATTTGATTATACATTGTTCAATGAAATTATTTAACTTTATAGCTTATTAAAGGTACTTCGTTTGGGGTTCGGTGTGTTGATGCGATGCAAGCTACCTAACCACACACTAGCACACCATTTCTGTGAAAGTGGTTCATTGAGACATGCTCACCATTTTTCTTACAACATGTAACTTCTAATTTCATGTCCATCCTATAGCTACTACGCTTATTTTTAGCCAGTAAACCACCTTGCTTCGGCTACAAAAATAGTCCACCAGTGTCACCAAAGACACAACAAAGGCGACTGGTACTAGCATGCATAGTGTGGGTGAGAAGGATGTCCTTTAAGAGAATGGGAGGCGTGGTGGGAATTTCAGTTGCTCAAACACTTGTGTTCCCAAAGATTGACAGATTTCAGCCCTAGAATCCTCTTAACTGGGGGTACTTTTTACGAAGAGTTCCGCAATTATTTGACCACTTAAGTGTGAAACCACTTATAACAAGGACCCTATGTTTTTTTTTTTTTTTTTTACACGGGGATTAGCCCACCCGGGCACAGGTCACTGACCCAAATTGGGGCCTGGGGGGCGAAAATGTAATAATAATAATAATACTGTAATAATAATAATAATAATAATAATAATAATAATAATAATAATAATAATATTATTATTATTATTATTAATAATAATACTGTAATAATAATAATAATAATAATAAATAATAATCATAATAATTCATAGTAAATAAAATTTATGATAAAACAAACAAAAATAAAGTAATAAAATAATGATGATAATAATACAGTAACTGTAATAATAATAATAATATTAATAATAAAGAACTATAAATACAAAAATTAAAAAAAGATCAAAAGTGAGAAACGATATATGTATGTTGTGTTGTCAATGATAAGAGAAACAATTGAGACCCTGCAATTGCGTGTAAATGAAGCAGAAAGTCAGATCAGCAACCTGGGACTTGGTCACAATTTTCGTGATGCCATATGGCAGCAGGGTTTATCATTAGACAACACATTATGCTTCCAATATCTTCCCAGGCGGTAGTACCTCCCTGTTTGGTAGCTGCCTACTACCTACTACTTTTATTTACTGTATTTTATCATTCTATTTCTTCTTTTGTCTTAAATTAATTGATTTTAGATGAACTGTACATAAGGACTTGGGCTATGTTATACGTAGTGGGATTTTAAACATTGTTCTGTAAATACGGTATGCACATGTGTTCCGACTTACGTACAAATCTGACTTAACTCTTAGGCCCCGGGTGACGTTCCAGACCGTCTGCCTATTCCTGCCCCCCCTCTCCCTTTTGTAAAATTATTTTGGGAAAGGTTGATTTTTTTTCTCAATTTATCCCTGCTGGGAGTACTGCCAGCAGCACCCTAACCCAGGGCTTAAGGGTTAAGAACATCCTCAGGAATGGATCCTGTTCGTAACACGGGGTCCCCCTGTATTATCATTTTAATAATGTACCTGTAATGCAATATTATTATATTACTCGTACATTGCATGTGCATTACACAAAGCTTCCCTCAGGCACCTATGTGGCTTCAGTAGCAGTACTGTGTTAAAACTTGCCCAGTTTTTGTTAGTCATAGCTTCCAAGGAGCCTTCTGTTAGTATTATTCTTAAGAAGGGTGTTCAGTTTTATCATGTTTGGCTTCCTACTACCTATATACAGTAGTACCAAATATCAAAATACATCTCATAAAAATCTCCAATTTCTCTTGAATTGTGAGTAGAGTTGTGGCAAAAATTTTAAATTGTGTGATACTATAATTCAATATTTCAAGATAATTCAATTGACCCAGAGCTCTGATGATACAGTATTGAATCAGGGAAGGTTCAGTATCATTATTATTACATTACAGTATTATTATGACTGTACATTATTATTATTATTATTATTACAGTATTACTATTATTATTATTTTAATGATATTCAATACCCTTCAGTTAATATTCTTTAGACTTCCTGAGAAATTTTCTCAGTGTCTAAACTTCATAAGAATTAGGAAAATTCCTTTGAAGTGTAAACACTGCCTGGGACAAGGCACAGGACGAGGGACCCCAGCACATAGAAGTTTCAGACATATTTTAAAAATGCCAATATGCAAACACTGTACTTCAATTTGACAGGCAATTGGTGTCTGATAAAGCCATTTTCCGATATACTGTAGACCGGTGAGCCTGACCAGCAGGCTCTGACCAGCTGGTAGGTAGTAAGTATTAGGCAGCTACCAAACAGGGAGGTACTACCGCCTGGGAAGATATTGCAATCATAATGTGTTGTCTATGGTAGACCCTGCTGCCACATGGCATCACAAACATTGTGACCAAGTCTCAGGTTGCTGATCTGACTTTCTGCCTCATTTACACACAATTGCAGGGTCTCAATTGTTTCACTTACTATTGACAACACAACGTATATTGTTTCTCACTTTTTATATTTTTTTAATTTTTGTATTTCTTTATGGTTCTTTATTATTATTATTTTTATTATTACATTTTTGCCCCCCAGGCCCTGATGTGGGTCAGTGACCTGTGCCCGAGTCGGGTTATCCCCGTAAAAAAATAAAAAATAAAAAAATGTGTAAAGTACTTGAGAGTATTATCAGAGATGCCGCGATGGAACATCTACTATGAAACAACCCTGTAAAGGATTGCCAACACGGTTTTATGCCGGGGCACTCCTGCTTAACACAATTGCTCAAGGTATTGGATATTTGGACCCATATTCTGGAATGGGGTGGTAATATCGACAATATTTACCTAGATTTTGCCAAGGCTTTCGACAGTGTACCCCATGGAAGGCTGAAAATCAAACTGGAAGGGTACGGAATTCGGGGGAAATGTCCTAGCGTGGATAGAAGACTTTCTACATGACCGCAAGCAGTGTGTGGTGATTAATGGCACGAAATCATCATCTGTACCTGTCACAAGCAGGGTATCACAGGGCAGTGTATTGGGTCCGCTGTTGTTTGTTTGTTTGCTTGTTTCATAAATGACATGCCTGACGTTATTCACTCCTCCATACAAATGTTTGCCGATGATGCCAAGTTATTTCGGGAAATCAAGAACCAAGCGGACTGTGAAGAGCTGCAGAAGGACCTCTGTGGGCTCGAAGAATGGTCGAAGAAATGGCTGCTGAGATTCAATGTCACGAAGTGTGAGAGGATGCACCTGGGGCGTACCAACGGTAAGGAGGCGTATCATATGTCCCAACAGGATGAAGAAACTGCACTATTTGAGACTGAATGTGAGAAGGACCTTGGTGTGTAAGTTGACAATGAGTTGAAGTTCTCGGGCTATTGCGAGAAGAAGGTAAATCAGGCAAATAAATTATTGGGTCTTATAAGAAGGTCGTCCAGATATTTAGATGGTCCATCCCTCGTAACGATCTTCAAGAGTGAAGTGCTTTCCCATCTGGAGTACTGTTACCTCGTCTGGTCCCCGAGATATGCTTGGGACTGTCAGTTGGTTGAAAATGTTCAAAGGAGGGCCACCAGACTGGTGCCTGCACTTCGGCACCTCAGCTACCCTGAGAGGTTGGAGTGCCTGAACTTGCCTAGCTTATACTACAGACGGGCAAGGGATGACCAAATTGAGGTGTATAAGCATCTCAATTGGCACTACTCAGTTGAGTGTCCTTACTTGGAGCTGGCGGACGCTCGCCCCACAAGGGGTCACAGCTCAAGATTGAAGAAGCCGCAAGTCCAGAAAACTGTGAGGGCAAACTTTTCCGGAGTGAGAGTTGTGAACTCTTGGAACATTCTACCAGATAGTGTTGTGATGGCACCGAGTGTGAGGTCTTTCAAGACAAGACTTGACCAACACTGGAGCAGGTTCAGGTACATTCAGGAGCCGGTGCATGCCCAGTACTTGCCAACAGTGCGTAACAGAGACGTGACTGATCGCCCAAGTGGCTAACGAGCCGATCATTTGGTGAAGAGGATAAAAGAAAAGGAAGCGTAAAAAGAGAGAAACTTTAGAGTACAAGAACAGAACAAAGGACGTGTAAAGATTAATATACAGCCGAGGCAATAAAGCTCCTCCCCGACTTACGACCTACTCAACTTACGTCCACTCGCACTTACGACCTGCCTCAGTCGTACCAAAATTTGGTCAAATTACGTATTTTCGAGTCCCAAAGTCAGTACACAGACAAAATTTTCAGCTGTAATTCACTTTAAAATGGCTGGCAAGCTTAAAAGTGAGTGTTTTGTGGTGCTGAGAAGAAAAAGGGACCCCCATTTTCGATTTCTATGTATTATTTAAGCATTTCCGACTTACGACCTGGATGTCGGTCCCTAACCCCGTCGTAAGTCGGGGAGCAGCTGTATTGCTAAAGATTGTAGTTGACATCTACCATGCAGAGAGAACGAATCTTTTGATGAGAGGTTGACAAACTTATACTAGTGATTATGGAAAGATTGAATACCAGGTACCTGTACAGGTATTGAAATATTTTTTACAACACATACAAGTACTGTACTGTATAACATGAAGGTTAACAAAGCACTTTGTGCCATGTGGGGCTACTGTACAGTATTGTATGTGTTACGGGGGAGGCATCTAAGTTCTAGAAAGAATGGAGGTTGCAAAGATTTCTTTTTATACTGGAAAAAAATGTATATGGGCCCAAACAGAAAACAAATATCCACTGCTTCTATAATAGCTAAACTAAGATTTAAATTCTTTGCAAAAACTGTATAAAAAAAAATTTTCTTTTAAATCTTTTAACAATCAGTTGGTAATGATTGAACATATTGAATGCAATGCTTGGTTAGAAATCTGCATGTTGAATCCATAATGACAAGTATGGTAAGATGCATACATCTGGATATTGTTCATCTATGAGCAGTACTTGACACAAATCTGGTGGTAATATTATTACTGTCAACCTTAGGGCGAGCTTTCTCTTACTGCTTGGTACTGTATGATGCCATCCTAGCCACGGGGAGGTACCTTCTGCTCAGCTTTTAGATATGTATGGATATGAAATCTAAAATATTATTTATCTGTTTATTAACATATTTCTGTAATTTTACTTCTAGGCTTTTCATCATAATTTTAGTTGCGTTTTCCATTATGTGGATTCCCATTATCGAGCGGACTCAGGGCGGACAACTGTACATCTACATCCAAGCAATTGCTGCTTACTTGGCCCCTCCCATTGCAGCCATCTACTGTTTGGCTATAATATGGAAAAGAATTAATGAGTCAGTAAGTGTCAATTCACTTGTTTCTCCTATTATGGTAAACACTGTACTGTACAATGTAATAAAAGTTTAGTAGTAAATTGTTACTCTCAAAAAACATTATATGCTGTTGGCAAAGAGTGTTGTAGAGCTTATTGTTGTTGAGGATATAAGGAAGGTGTGTGTGTGCAGTATTTTTACTTGCTGTTACAAACTTTTCCTGTTATCGTTTACTTTCCTTGCAAAACTCTCTCTACTTCCAGTTTCTTTAATTCACCAAGTTTGCTTCCCCTGTTTCACCCATCAACATCAATGTTTCATGGCTATTTTCCATGCTTGCACAGATTAGGTGCAATTATCTGATGGCAGCTGTCCATGCTGCATGGTCTGCCAGGGTCTTAATTCCAATGTCATTTCTTACACTCTCCATGTCATTCTTGGCTTACCTCTGGCTTGCTTTCCTCCCTTCCACATTTAGGCTTGAGCACCTCTTCACCCAAATGGTTTCACCATTCTCTCCACATGTCCAACCATCTTGGTCTGCCTCTATGCATAAGTTCGTCAATGCTGTACTCTCAGTACTTCCTTATATTTCATCCTACATGATACTTTGACAAGCTTGAAGTTGTCTTGTGTTGGTAACATTCATTTCAAATACAAGTATAGTACTTGATCTGGGTTTACTCCTTCCATCCCTTTCCAGATTTTGAATGTCTCTATGAAATCCATCCTATTGTGTCTTGTCTGATGAGTTGTTAGTCATAAGGCCCTCGGTTGACTTAGATAATTGAGAAAATTTAGTTCAGGAATAATCCAAGTCACTCTGCATTGCAACTTTTCTAGGGACGTTGTGTCTTTCTGGAGGTATGGTTTCCATGCCTGTATACAATAATCCAAATACCCGTAGGGTTGTATGAGCGACTTATAAAGTTGAAGGAGTATTTTCTAATTTTGTATCTGAAGGTATGATTTATAACTTCTAAAAGTTTGGTTGCCTTTCTTTCACCAGTTACTGGAATGTTGGTTGATCATTTCTTTTTCATATGCTCTCTGTTAACACACACAGTCATCATAAGCTTATGCCTTTTCATTTATGTCCAGATTTAAAATGCTTGGATTCACTTGTTTAAGTAGGGTACAATACCCTGTGATGTCACAACCAAAACAATACCACCAAAGACTACAGTCCTCAGATTATTAATTGATTTATCTTCCCTCTGCATGAATGTAGGTTGCTATGCTAAAATTTCATGAGGCAGGATGGTCAAGACAGTCGAGTACAAGTCAATGTAATATAGATTATGAGATGTAGCAACATAATGGTGTGTAGGGGTGGGGATGAGTGGTGGGTTTGAGAGCTTTATCTTGGAGATTATTATTTTTTTTTCATTCTACAGGTCCACAGTTTGTTTAGTAAGTAACAATGTTATAAAGTGTATTTTATGCCACTTAAACACCTTTCTAATTACTGTACTGATGTTATAATTTCCACAAACAAACAATAAATTACTTGAACAACATCACAGGAGTAATTTTGGGTATTAAGTGTATGGTACTGTACTGCAGAGGGTAGAAATTGTGTGTATTCTCAATTCAGTGAGCAGCAATGGCTAATCACACTGAAAATTCATAGACTGGGCAGGACTTACAGTACAGTATAATTATATAGTACAGTTTTAATATATCCTTCCTGTAACAAATCATCAATATTTAATAAAAAAAAAATTTTGATGAATGGTATTAATGTATTTTAGCCTTTCATTGTCTTACCAAAACATAAGTTAACCCCATAATTTTCAGCTCACCAACTAAGTGATGTTAACTAAATTCCTAGTACTACTGTATATAATATATTATTTTTGTTTTATCCAACAGGGTGCATTTTGGAGTTTAATCACTGGCTTCGTAATAGGATTGGTTCGTATGATTTTGGACTTCTTCTATGGTGAACCATCCTGTAGTGAGGAAGATTACAGGCCTCTGATTCTGCAAAAGGTGAGTAACTTTTCATTATGTGCACTCACTCTAAAAAGTATCCTTACCATTTTGTGCGAGATAATATGACACAACGGACGAAGGATTTTGACAACTCTACTGAGACAACAGGAGCTGTGGTGCTCATTTTGAAATTCAATGACCCCCCCCCACCCCAGTAAAGATAGTTTTTGAGTGACTACATATACAACATAATACGGGGTCATTTTTTTATTCAAGAACCCCAAATGATTACTATATTTTAGGATGCACAATAAACAGGAATGTAAAAATCGGTAGGAATACAGTCTGATAATTATGAAAAACACCTATGATCAAACTTTATTCCTACTGATTTTTAGGTTCCTGTTTGCTACATGTCCTGAAATATAGTAATCATTTAGGATTCTCTAATAAATTACCCTGTACAGTACAGTGCTGTATGTAATGATTGTTTATCAGACCACAGCTTACAGCCCAAAGAAATACAATACAATACAGTACGTAGATGCCCACGTGGTAACCCACATACGTACTGTAGGTTGATACACCCTACAGTGACCGTAAGACCTGACCCAGGAGAGGTCACGAACAAGGTACCTAATTTAACCCGGCGTTATGACCATGTTACTCAAGAAACTACACCTGGACAAGCTGTCCAGACCTGACCCAAGAGAGGTTAGTCTCATTGACCCAGAGTTCTCACCACCACGCGATTAGCTTAACCGGGCGACATGACCGTGTTACTCAAGAAGCTACCCTCCAGCGAGTACACCTGTCACCTGACAAGACGCACCCAGATTGTGACGACACCTTCCGGCTGGAGATAGTCAATATATAGGCCCTGCAGCTCCCTCTCAGGACAGTCGCATTCGGGTTATTATTGTAATAGAGAGGGAGCCGACAGCTCCCCAAAGGGAGACTTCCCTCCCCAGCACCGCCTCTCCAGCTAAGCAGTCTCCCACAGGAGACATAGTTCAGCACTCCCTTCAACAGCACCTGCTGGGCCTCCCTCAGGTCACATGTGAGTCTTTGTCAGAGCGATCCAGGGGTGAGTTACTTACGGTGGGAAGTGTATCTATTTCATGTTTGTGTCCTAGAGTCAGTGTCTAGTAACTTCGATATCTGTATTGATCTATTAATGTGTCCATGCCATTCAGTTAATTAATAAATAGTTGTACAGTATTGAAAGTGGTGTTTAGAAAGATTCCCCCTACGAATATAATATACAGTTAAATAACTAACCGGCCAAGCTACCAAACTCCCTCACTTTATATTCCTACAAATATAAATATTCTACTTATATCTTCTTAACGAGTTTTGACTTGTTATATGTATATACATTCCTCACTTGGTCTAAACGTTTTTGGTATAATTATTTTTGCAGGTGAACAAATTACTGTACTTCTTAAAACCAAAAACTCAATGTATTACAGGTGTTGTTTACATTGAGTGAGCTGTCAGGAGAGTCATTTTACCCTTTCTAAGTTCCTAGTCAAGTTTAAGGCTATGGTGGCATCTCATAGATACGTGTCACAGCAGATATTTAATGCAGATGAAAATGATTTATTTCAAAAGAAGAGACTGTTTTAGGCTTTCAGGCAGCAAAAGATAGGCTAACACTAGCTATGTGGCTACTCTAAAGGTGATTTATTTAAGTGTAAGACTATTACTAATGTGCCACTCCCAGAATCCTTAACCCCTTGACTATAGGGACACTATTTTTAATATTGTATTTGTCTAATGCCAGATGATTTTATTCAACTCAAGAGAAAATCCCATACACAAGGGATTAAAAGGTCTTGGTCAGTGTGTCTTGCCAGTTTACTAGGGAAAAAGGAAGAAAATTAGTGTATGAGCTGTGTCTGTGTCAAGGTACAGCAATACTGTACTGTCCTGGGTTTAACATCACTCTGAATTTTTCTCATCATCATTACTGTTTTACAGCCATTTTCAACACTCATGTCGTTTAGCACTTGACACCCTGAATCATCTGCACCCTTATGGTAGATTGTTTCTGTTACACAACACCATCTATTTAATCCAGCCAATGGTTCAGGGTATCATAGTAAAGTTTATGAACTGTACTATATGGAATAAACTTCCACTTACTGAATGCTATTGAAGGACTGGACAAGCCAGTCACAAAATAATTTATTCGGTAGAAAGCTATACTGTGCTGATCAATGCAACTTTGACTCTTTTGCAGTTCCACTTCATGTACTTTGCAACATTCTTGTTCTGGTTGACTGTTCTGATAGCCTTCATTGTTAGCATGATCACCAAGCCCCCTCCAAGCTGGATGGTAAGTACTTTTGCTATCATGCACTGGTTTTCTCTTTACACCACAGTCATATTAGTTGTTTACATATTCACAAAATGTTAAACAGTAAACAAACCCCAATGATAAACACAGCACATTACTCTACGATATTTCTTACGAGCCTTTAACATACTGCATAAATAGCTCAAATTAATTTTGTAGGCAATACAGAAAAGTACAGCAATTATGAATGGGTTTTGTTCATATCTCTGAAAGTTCATAAGTTGAATGCTTTAATAAATACTGTACTGATAATGATTTTATTTCTTATGACAGCTAATTCGAACAACATTCTTCACTCGCTATGACCAAACTGACCGTGAAGATGATATTGAGCTGAGGGAGAAGGCTCAGAATGAACTTCTGCAAGACAGATCACAAGATCCAGGTAAACAAGTGTTTTGCTTTTTTACTGTTCACACCTTATTAATAGTCAGTGTTTTTAGTTATAACTACAGTTGAAATAGTATACTGTACAGTATAAATATGTGTATAACATAATAAAACTGGCAAGAAAAGGGTAACAGGAAGCACCTCAAACTCCCAAGTGTTTCATAATCCCAAAAGGAACTAACCATAAGCTCCATATGGTTACACAGTCCTGGGGTGCTTGGCTGATAACAGCAAAATTTGTCTATACAGTACTGCACCTATACCATTATCTGCAGGATGAACTTAAGATACCTGCCATCCATAACAGACACCCATAACACACTCACTTAGTTCCTGTGTCTGCTGAATGCAGTTGGGTTTATAAATATTTCCCACTAAGGTGTTCTGCAAGAGGTTACGGATGATTACCATTTTTAGTAAACTAAATGTCATCAAATACAGTAATCAACAGCTTAACATGTTCCACATACTGTACTGTATTGGGTAAAATATGTACTGTAGAAAGTTCAAAATATTTACAGTCTCTCCTTGACCTACGACAACCCGGACATACGACGGCCATGGTCGTATAAAATATTTTTCAAATTACGTATTTTCGAGTCCTGGCGTTAGTGATCGCGCTGTGTACTGACAAAATTTTCGTTTGTAATTCCCTTTGAAATGGCTGGCAAGCATAAAAGTGAGAGTTCTCGTGGTACTGAGCAGAAAAAGAGACACCCATTTTAGAATTTCTATGTATTATTTTCGCCTTTTCGACTTACTACCTGGTCGTCGGGAAGGAACCCGTTGTAATCGAGGAGAGACTGTAATGTACAGTGGTCCCTCGGTTAACGAGCGCCTCGGTTAACGAGATTTCGGTTAACGATTTACCTTCCATAAGATTCTTAACTTCGGTTAACGAGCAATCCCTCGATTAACGAGTTTTTTACGAGCCGACTTCAACATGTTTTCGCTTGCATTTGGCGGTCCACCAGCTGTAGTATTAGTCCGCCAATACAGTAATCAGTTTTAGGGCTTAAATTCCTTACTATTTTAGTAAATATCAAGAAGTTTATACTATTCAATAATTTTAAAAGTTTAATATTAATTTTTTTTAGTCATTTTAACAATTATTGAACATAATTGAAGGTAAAGAAACTAGTTTCTGGCGTGCCATCCAGCCTGTTAACACACCAGACAGGCGTTAGTCTCTCTCTCTGTTTTCAGTGGAGGTAACATCTTGCTTGAGACTCTCTTCAACTAAACGCTTTTTTTCTGTGTTTCCAAGCAAATTATTGGTCGTTTTGAAATATATTTTACATATTGACAATATATAATGCAGTGCAGTGTTGATTTAAAGAAAATAATCTTGAATTACACCAAGAGAACTAAAATTTTATGGGTGAAATGGTGCCATGGGGTGACTTCTCTTCCACCCTAATGCCTTCTCTTCTTCCTTCTCCTCCACCCCCATTCTAATTCCCATCATCATCATCATCATCATCCAGGAGCCTTCTACATACACACCTCAAAGTAAGTGTACTTTTCTACCTTTTTTGTTGAATTTAGGCAATTTTCGGTGAGCTGGAACCAATTACCCAAAAACCCATTGAAACAATGGTTTCGGTTAACGAGCAACCTGCTGGAACGGATTGTGCTCGTTAACCAAGGGACCACTGTATAGATAATGCCATTACTGCACCTGATTATACGGGCTAAAATTATATTACAGTACTGGGTATTAACATTGAGCAATGAGGGTAATATTGTTTACCCTATTATATACCGGTAATTGTCTAGCATCACAATTATGTAAGTCAGTACGAAAGTAATCCATTATTATTATTACCCTCAGATAACCATGAAGAAGTTCAGTGTAAGCTGTCGTGGTATGTACGAGCTTATAATTGGCTCCTGGGGTTTGATGACTCAGAAAAAGCACAGGTAATAAATGTGTGCAGTTATAGTATGTAAAGTATGATAGCCTTAATGCATATACGAATGAGATTGTTAGTTAGCACTTGTTTTATAATGGTATATTGTAGAGTACAAGGAAAACTAACTAACAGTGATCTCAAACAGTAACTTATCTCTCTCATTTCCACACACAGCAACAAGCACTAGCAATGAACGAGCACATTGCCCACTTGACCATCCTGCACCAAGAACCATGGGAAAATAATTTACTGAATGCTCTGCTGGTTGTCATCATTATTATCGCTCTAGTGTTTTATACGTTCTTCTCCATTAATCCATTCACTATTGAGGAAGTTCATGACATCCAGCATAATAAACTTCACAAATTAGGCTATGATAATATTTTGTAACACAAAAATTAAGTTCTTTTATAATGTAAAAATAATTATTACTGGGAATAATTCTTTGACTGACATTACACACAGACGAAACTAGATGTACCATACATTCTTTACTTTATTAGGGATGGCTGATTCCAAACACTGTGGTGCATATCTTTAAAAAAATCAAAAAATTTTTACATTCATTACTTTTCCAATACACTAATCAACTTCTCAAATCTAGGCTAATTCAGCCCAAGGTAGCCCAGATGAAGAGAAGTTGGGATTGAAATGATATTCCTTTGAAGCAGTCTATTATTGCTGCCACTTTCCCTCCCCTCCCCCCCCCCCCGAAAGAAACTAAATCATTGTACAGTATTGTATATGCCACAATGAGTGAACATCAAGTCAAGTGCTTGTCAACACAGAGTGACCATTAAATCATAAAGCAGAGAAATTTGACAGTTTACTGTATCTAGTACTACGGTACCAGTATTCTGCAGTCTCACTCGTGTCCAACCGCGTGAATTATATTTTTATTTTATTTTTATTTTTTTTTAATGGGCATTAGCCCACCCGGGCACAGGTAAATGACCCACGTCAGGACCTGGGGGCAAAAATTTAATAATAAATAATAATTATAATAATAATAATAATAATATCTATTATTATTATTATTACAACAATTAATAAAATTACAGTACTGTAATAGCAAATTGATACAACTAAAATAATAAAAACAATAACCATAAATAAATACAAAATTTAAAAAAATAAATCAAGAGTGAGAAATTATGTACATTATATATGTTGTGTTGTCCAAGTAAGAGAAACAATTGAGACCCTGCAATTGTGTGTAAATGAGGCAGAAAGTCAGATCAGCAACCTGGGACTTAGTCACAATTTTCGTGATGCCATATGGCAGCAGGGTCTACCATTAGACAACACATTATGATTCCAATATTTTCCCAGGCGGTAGTACCTCCCTGTTTGGTAGCTGCCTATCTACCTACGTGTGTTCCTGACTTTTCTTACACGCTATGTGGTTGTCCAGACTGCTCCAGGTGGTCTGGTTTGGGGCAAAATCCAGTTTCAAGGAGTTTCAGTGATGCTACCATACAATTTTTTTTAATTATTTTCCATATATACATACTGTTTACATGGGAATGCACTTACATATTCAGAAGCATTTCACTAATATTGAGACAAATATCAGTTTTTCTCAGTGTGTGTGTACTGTATATCTAAATTTATGGTACAGTTTATCCTCTCCTGCACATTTTATTAACTAATATCAATATTGTATAAATTACTTTATTTTTGTTCAATCCAGAATGCGACGCCTAGCTTATACCTAGGTATGTTAATGCCTAGCAATAATTTGCCAGGTCAACATACAGGCAATTAAAACATCTAATAATTACTTAATAAGAAATATTAGAACACGTCGCTACCTGGCATTTAATATACATGTAAATAGCTTATACAGTATTAATGTAGGCAATGGAGTACTGTACAGGTTTGTTTGTATTGCTGAAAGTTTGTAAGTAGAGGAGCACCTTTAGCCAGCTTATTGCTTTAAAGGGGAGGTGGGTGGATATGTGAAGGCCAAGTCATGTGGAGCTTATTGAGCACTAAATATAAAACAGTAGCTATATGGCAACTTATGTAGGCAAGCTTGATGTTGCTTTTGCTTAGATTTGCATAAGACAAGGAACAACTGCACTGAGAGACGGGAAGTGGTGCACAACATGAATTAACACTTTCACCCGAGTGAGACCAAGTTTATTTTTCACACAATGAGTTTCTGGTGGGAAAAAAAAGGTTCTTTCATATAGCCAAATTTGCATATGTGTACTGTACTGAGAAGGTAACGAACTACTTACCAAAAGCTCTAAATGATGTGATTAACCTCTCATTAGCAGGTTGCATCACTTTAAGCCTGAGAAGTCCCAGATCCCCTCCCATTGGCTTGTACCAGGCACAGCTAACTTATGTTCATAGAGAACTTGCTAACCCTGCAGCTTTATTAACCCCTTCACTGCGGTGGCACCACTTTTAATATTTTATTTGGCTAATGTTAGATTATTTTCCTCAGCTCAGAGGGGACCCCCATACACAAGGGGGTTAAACCAAAATGTACAGACCCAATTTTTTATAATGCAGTTGGTGTCACTGACTAGAGAGAAGACGAGATTTATCCAACTGTCGATAGTGCAAAAGGGTTAAGGTGTGTAAGGAGGGTAAACTTTTACCTCATCTAACGTACATAGCTTACTGGCTCAACTACATCTTTGTTGTTAAAATACTAAATACTGCACAGTACTATTGATGAAAATGAAAAAAAAATGATAAAAATACAACACTGTATAGTAAATAGTGTGTTGACTTTATCAGCGGACTTGTACACAGTTCATCATAATTTGTAATCTGCCTTATTTTGGCAAGGGTAGAGCCCCAATTATGGAGAAGTCACTGTATTTTTGAACTACTGTATCTACACCCCCTCCCCCTCATATTGCATAGTTCAGCATGGGCAATTATTTTCAGTAAAAGTATTTTATTGCAATAATGTATCATACTGCTCCACTAATCTTCTGAAACCTGTTACATAATACAATTTACTTCACTTGAAAAAATTTACCAAATTCTGTTAAGAGCAAAAAGATCTGCTAAATGAGAATACACTAGAGGAAGACTACTTAACTAGGGTTGCCATACGTCCGTATTTTCCCGGACATGTCCTCCATTTAGGTCTCGAAATCTTCATCCGGAAGTAATTTTTTAAATTCTTCAAAAGTCCGGAATTTCAGCTTCCACCATTTTCTCCACGGAAAGAAACATGAAATTGTAATGACGAGAGAGAGAGACTGTGAGAGAGTGGAGGTGGAAACAGTAGCGATCTTGTTCAGTTTTCGTCAGCTGATAAGTCACGTGTACGCCTGTACGGTGTTGTCAACTTAGCTGCTAGCAGTTTTTGGGGTAAACTGGAGTGCCATGTACTGCTTTTCCTTGTTCTTCAGCCATGCGCATTATTATAATTTAGTTCTTTGTATTTAGTGCTATCACAGCCATAAACGAAATGATGAAAGTACAGTATACCATTTTTCATTATGGCTTTTTTTACACTGTAGCATTTGTTTTTCTCGTCCTGCATTTAAGGCATTTTAGCGATTTTCAACCATAATCAAGCCACTTTCACTATATTATTTAGGTGTGTCGACAACTATGACGGTGACCGGTGGTTGGTCAGTCTTTAACCTGCAGTGACAGTGTTTGATCTTAGTCTTTGTTGTGAGTATGTCGCTTGGTGCCAGAGCTAGTGCTTACGATTTGTTGTACTTTTCCAGAGCATAAAACGGTCATGGCTGCATCAAGGTTACATAGCGCCAAAGTGTGTGCCAGGCGGGGGTATGGGGGGGGGGGCATGATGTCTTCGGGAACGTCCTCTTTTTTGAATGTTCAGATATGCCAATCCTATACTTAACCAATGCTACTAAAGGGCAAGCGTCGATATTGTCACTCTTTATTTTCAAATGACCTGCCTGCATTATTTTTATTACATCATAGCATAAAGCAACCAATAAACGAGATGACACGGCAAAAGATGTCATATTTTCCTACATTTTTAGGTGTCTAATTCAAATCACATACTGTACGTGTGTGGAAGTGAGAGGTCGTGTCTATTGCAGTCATTGTGTGAACTGAATTGAGTCGTGAACTTTTTTAACAGTGAGGGCCATTGATATCCACTGAAATATGACGAGTGATGACAACTGTGTTCAGATATAAGTGAAGGTGACTTTAAAATATCGAATGATGAAGGAAGTGATGGATGGGTTGGGGGAAATGAAACAAAGTGAGAGTGAAGATACTGAGGTTGGTCCAGAGACCCTCTGGGCACAACTATATGTCCAGGAAGACATTAGCTGAGGGTCAGTCTTCTACTTCTTGCACATAATGTAATGGATGAGCACTGTACTTTTTTCTTTTTTTTTTGTACGGGGATTAGCCCACTCGGGCACAGGTCACTGACCCACATTGGGGCCTGGGGAGCGAATATGTAATACCTGTACTATTAATATTAATAAATAATAATAATAATAATTCATAGTAAATAAAATTTATATAAAAAATAAAATAATAAAATAATAATAATAATAACTGTAGTAGTAGTAGTAGTAGTAATACTACTACTAATAATAAAGAACCATAAATACAAAAATGAAAAAAAGATCAAAAGTGAGAAACAATATACGTACAGTATGTATGTTGTGTTGTCAAAAGTAAGAAAAACAATTGAGACGCTGCAATTGTGTGTAAATGGGGTAGAAAGTCAGATCAGCAACCAGGGACTTGGTCACAATTTTCATGATGCCATATGGCAGCAGGGTCTACCATTAGACAACACATTATGCTTCCAATATCTTCCCAGGCTGCCTACTACCTACTTCTTTACATCTAATATATAACATATGGCTGGTACAGTGAACAGTGTGTGTATAATGCTTGTAAGTAGTCTGATGTGCTCTCATTCACCATGTCACTGTCACATAAAACTAATTATCAAAATTTTCTGAATTTTTTTTAGGGCTTTCTCAAATAAGTTATGCTACTAATTAGCATAAAGGCATTGGGAACAATACGTAAGTTTAAAGAACTGAGCAGCTCATAAGTAAAAAGTGACATGTACAAAAACTTTACGCTGATTCCTTACCCCCTTTTTTTTGTCATTCTATAGCTATTAAAAAATCAGTAATATACGTACTGTATTATTAATATACAACATCCATATATTATTAATATACAATATCCATATATTATTAATATACAATATCCATATACTGTATTATTAATATACAGTTCATCAAGGATTCCATTGGTACCAATTACCTGGATAATAAGTCAGGAATAAGCTGCATGTTGTTGCTGTTACAAAAGGCAGCGAACCCACTGCACTTCATGGGTTAATAAAGGTTGCTACAGTATGATGAAAATTCTCAGTTAAGTGATGTTGTAAGACGGCACTGAACTTCAGCCCTCTCCCCAGGCCAAGAGAAAAAGTAGTAAACACAAAGAGATGTATTTGATGTGTCACTCCAGCTATATGTTGAGACAAATGTGATACACCCCCTAGAGTTAAAGGGTTAACCAAGCACAATGTGCTATTCATAAATTTTTTGTATTTAAAAAAAAAGAGCTCCTTATTAATCCAGTACAGTACAGCATTCTAGTGAACATTTCTTGGTATCTTTAGTAGTTTTAGTTTGAGATTAAATACACCTTTTCTGGCAAATTATTTATACGAATGAATGATTTGATCTAAGTAAGGACTATATTAATTGTGCAAATGAAATCATGACACATGTGCAGTATTGTTTATAAAAGTAGCTTTTGGGGCTGTGACTGGCAAATAAGGTATCCTAGTGACAAAACTTAATGATGTCTTACACTTATTACTCTCAGAAATGTTGGGTGTTGCAATATTTTGTGCAACATGTTTGTTGGAGGCTGTTTGAAAGCAAAATGATGGTGGTTGTGTCACAAATGTGATCTGCTTCGAGATGAAGAGTTATCTCTCATGCTCACTTGGTCACACGACATTAACGCGCCTTTCTCCAATGTTCTTTCCAAATATAAATTGATTAAATACACAGTACATATGAGGCGCTCCGCGTCAAAAGGGGGTGAAGCAACACCCCGGCCAAAATGCATTTTTTTATGGATATCACTATTTTCACCCTTCCTCTACATGTTGGCGTTAGATGTAACCCTCTAGTTAGAATAGAAATATGGTAGAAAGTCCTTAAAAAATAAGGTGTGACTTCGCCTCAGGCCTGGAGCTACGTATCTGGCTGTGCGCTCAGTGCAAGAAAGTAGCAATATCCCGTTCAGAGCGAGAGGAGCGCGAGCCAATAACAGCGCGCCTCCCTTGGACCACACCCCCCGAGGAGCTGTGATGTCACAGCTCCTTGGCCAATCCACGTGCCCAGATGCTGCCTCCTCTTTAGTGTTGGCACGTATTGACACTAATGTATCACAACAAGAACATACAGACTGTGAGGAGGTAGAAGTGGACAGTGATGAGACATGCATTGACCTTGATAGTGATGAAAGTGAGCCTGACCCAATGAATGCTAGGGAAAGTGAGCTCATACCTCAGTCTTATAATGAAACTGAACTGTTGCCGGCATCAATAATTAATCAATGATTTAGTTGCTGAAGAATCTGTGTGGCGATTTTTAGAGAGGGCAGAGAAGACTTTGATCAGTACTGTACGTGATTGATTATGATGAGGCCATTAAAGTTATACTCACTCCTCAGGATTTACGTAACTTCAAGTTGCTACGATCTTCAGGGATAATAAAACGAGGAACTAAACAAAGTAAGATTGTAATACTATTGTCATATTACTGTTTTTACCAAAGATTGTGCAAACTTTCTCCGCCTTTGTATTCATATGTTAATCAGGAGGGGGGGGGGGATGAGTGTAGTGGTGTTTCCTTATTATTAAACACTTATAAATCTTTGGCTAATAATAGGGACGGAAAGATAAATACTGTACTGATAGGCAAATGAGTTTTTTATTATTATTGAATCTTTTGGGGTAAGACGAGTGCTGTTTTTTGTGATCATTAACTTGTTTTACAGTATTAGCCCACAATAATAAGAAATTTTGCAGAAAAATGCGATTATTGTTGGTTTGAAACTCAAACAGCTGTACATCGCGGGTAGTTATTCTCATTCATCTCGCAATAAAATAATAACTATTCACAGTACTAACTTCCAGTTCTCACAGTTTGCTAGGAGAGGGATTGAGCTGCACGATAAAAAAAAACCCCACTAGCTTAAAAAAAAAAGTTATGGTTGTTTAAACTTCGAAAAATTTCAAACGTGTTTTTCTCAGCTTTTTTAATTTGGCGCTTCACCCCCTTCTGATGCAGAGTGCCTCATATATAACCCTGGGTTATCTGAATCAATGTGGGGAAAGGGGGGTCCGGATTTACCAAAAGTTTGACTCTCGAAATGCAGTACAAGTGTAGCTATGTATATTAACGTATGTAAAAAAAACATAATAAATTTATTCAACCCAAAACAGTACTTACCATATTTCCCCCATATAAGACACTTCTTTATCCCAAAATTGTTCTCCAAATATCACCTGACATCTTATATGCCGAAGGTTAACCCTCTTGGGATGCAGTCACCAATACAGTACCCTGTACTGGACGAAAACCAAGACACCCCCATTTGACACACTGGTTCCCACATGACTCCAGAATGAAATACAGTACAGTAAAAAGTCCTAAAACCCAAGACCCTGGGAAGACTAAAAATATCTAAAGTAAGTGAAGATAATGGCAACACCTCGTCCTGTAGAGTAAAAGAATAGTAAAGAGCACGGAGAAAGAGAAGGAGGAGTAAGAGAAAGAGTATGAGTAAGAGTACATGTATGAAGAAAGGGTAGGAGAAAAAGAACCAATTTAAATATTTAAAAGAGATTAAAGGTTTGTAGACATTGAGCCCTTCACTATGGGGATGCCACTTTTAGTATTTTATTTAGCCAGATGATTTTCTTCAGCACAGAAGGGACCCCATACACAAGGGGTTAAGTGAAGTTAGAATTATCTCATAATCAAGGAGACCCACAACACTAAAAAAGACTCAAGACACCTACAACAGCAGGGTGGGTGTACCAGCATCAAAACATGTGAGTGATGCTTAAGTGATTCACCAAGCCATGTGATATACCAGTAATTCTGTCTTGATTGGCCCCCTTTGTTATCTGGTACTCATGTTGCTTAGATAGGTACAGTATTGGAGTTTTAATGTACAGAACCGGTAGCCTAATAGTCGCCTTAGATTGGAACTGGGATCTGCTAGTATCTTTGCTGAGCCATCAGTGATCTCAATCGAGGGAGTTTGGGTGCCTATTAAACATAGCTCTAAAACAGAATTGAGCTGCCTAACACTTACCTCTACAAAGTTCGATTTTCTGTTATCCCCCCCCACTTTTTCAGAACTGCGGCAGCCTTGGCCATGGCTATCTTGTGGTTCTCGAAATAAAGATAAGTATTTCAAAGCTACTCAAGTCGAACAATAGCCTGCATATCAGATGGTGACTATCCTTCACACAATGAGCTAACCAAATGCATTGCTGAAATTGTTATACTGGTAACAGTGGTGCTTACCTTTCTCTCCATTATTAGAGGAAAATGTTGCTCTAGTATGTATAGAAGACTTGCTGATATTGTTGCTATAGTTTTTGACAAAAGTTAAAGCCCACTTATGCTGTTCTTTTGCCTCAGTAACTGCAGATTGGGAAGCAGGAGCTAGTTCTCTGTAAAGGAAATAAGAAACAAGTGAATGCTTATGCCACTGGTAAATGTAGTGTAAACAACGCCATTTAATAATAATCAGTCTCATGTGCTGGTTTCCCATTTCTCAAATACAGAACTTGCAAAAAACTTAGCAGTGAATAGTGTAAACACAGAAGTTTGTGGAGACAATGAGAGCCAGGTCAGCTAACTGGCCCAACTAGCTGCTCCACAGACTCAACCTGCATTTATCTAAGCTAATGCAACTTATTGCAGCTGTTAAGTATTTCATAGCAGTATTTTTTTATAATTTTAGGCTTAATACAGTGTACTGTATAGGTTTAGCTTGGACTCATTGCATGATCACACAGCATTTATTCTGATGCAAAATGTAGTATTAATATCTAGACTTGGGCATGTGAACTATGACTAGCATGTTGGTCTTACCTTCTCAGTAATCAGAACTAATATGGGAGCACTGGAATACTTCATAGCAAAGGGTATACTCCTAATGTACAAATTTTAATGTTGATGTTTGAAGTACAGTGTGGCTCCATAACAAAAACGACTGAGGAGTTAGTTGCTTATTTGAAGAGATGAAGTCATACTGTAACTGTACAATACCTGTACAGTATTTATTTCCCTTGAACCTTTAACCCTTAAGCCCTGGGTTAGGGTATTGGTGGCAGTACCCCCACCCGGGGTTAAATCGAGAAAAATCAAATTTTCCAAAAATAATTTTTAACCCTTTAAAATGATAGAACAATAAAAAATAAGTAAGAAAAACTATATATTGACCCTTGAGAAATTTCTCTGGCCGCGCAGAGGGAGGTAGGAGGGGGAGAGATAAGGAGATAATGTTGGTTTGACAGCTGATGCTCGTGGTCCCTCGGCACTTAGCAGCTATTTTTAGCTCGCCGTTGTGTCCGAAGTGGCCAATAATAATGTAGGTATTTACTGATCTTAATAATTATTTGCTATAAATAATTCATTTAGAATATTTTATTTGCATAATTTTTCATAAAAAAGTGCAACAATCACCAGTCGGTTGCCAGTCTGCCTGGCTGTGTTTGTGTTTAGTAGAGCAAGTAATGCATAAAATAATAATAATTCCACAAATAAAAACATTTATACCATAATCATAGCATTGTTTTACAGTAATACTACCCTACAATACAACTACACAACTTTTATCAATATTACTTTGATACAACATGATGAAATCGACAATGAAAATGAAACAAACAAAAGTAGGTAATTATGTTCAGGAAGCTTCCCTGTCACCGAGTGTGTGGTGTGAGAGGCAAATAGTCACACTGGAACCTGATAACCCACGCTAGGCATTTAAACAGTGGCGGGAATAGGCACGCGTTCTGGAACGTCACCCGGGACCTAAGGGTTAAATAAACTCAAGTATTTATAAGTGACTAACTTCAATTTAGCAAAATACAAATTTTTTGATGACACAGTAGCACTGTACAGTAATCACTTTGCCCCATATTTTAATAGATATGAAGACTCTTGATGTGTGTCTCATGGTTCCTCCAGTGAGATGATATATTTGTTACTACAGTACTTTATAAGGACAAAACACGATTTATTTGGAGTCAATAATACTGTGGTTATTATAAATGTAAACCAAATAATATAGTAGTGTGGTTATTACAGTATATATGTAGAGTAAATGATAGTGTGGTTATTACATAAGAGGCAGCTTGTGGATCATGGGGCAAACTTGTGCTCCTTCATGTGGTATAATGTGCTACATTAAAAGCACCTTTCTTCCTGGGTGTACTGTGGTTTATTTTTCCATTGCATTTCGTGAGTGTTGGGTACAATTAACTCTTGCTTACTGTGAGGGAGAGCGTGACATCCAATGAGTGGGTGGCTGTGGGCCAATGAGTAATGCACCTCTACACGTAGCTATAGTTTTTCCATGTAACTCTCTCATGCCAGATGTGCTTAGCTATTTTTGCCTAGTTTCTCTCATCCTAATGAGTTCTAGCAGCAGTGAGAGTAGGGGAAGGGTGTGCACACTTGTAAGTGTGGGAAGCACTCTGATAAGTGGAAAAGAAAGCCGTGGCTAACAAGAAACAGATCTGCCTCATTGTGCCTTGTCTGAAAGGTTATTAGTCTGAAGGCTCTCAGTTTACTTGGATAATTAGATGACATAGTTCTGGAATCATCTTAGTCACTGCGTGTTGCACCTTTTCTAGGGATGTTTGATCTTTCTGGAGGTAGAGTTTCCATGCCTGTATACAGTAATCCTGACTGGGCTGTACATGAGCTTTGTACAGTTGTAGGAACAGTTTCCTGTCTTTGTGTTCAAAGGTGCACTTTATAATTCTCAAATCTAAGTTTACTGTTCTCACTTGTTGCATCATCTTCAGTGAATGTTAAAGAGCTACCGGGGTATTTACTCAAAACTAGCCTTTGGTGTGCTCGCTCTTTCTCTGCGAGATGCCTCATATGTAGGCCAAATGATACTGTGGCTATTATACATGTAGACTAAATGATAGTGTGGCTATTATACATGTAGACCAAATGATAGTGTGGCTATTATACATGTAAACCAAATGATAGTGTGGCTATTATACATGTAGACCAAATGATACTGTGGTTACTATACATGTAGACCAAATGATAGTGTGGCTATTATACATGTAGACCAAATGAGTGTGGCTATTATACATGCAGACCAAATGATAGTGTGGCTATTATACATGTAGACCAAATGATACTGTGGTTACTATACATGTAAACCAAATATTGACATTATCATATACCCAGCTGTACAGTATTATGAAAGTATAAATTTTAGTTTATTTTTTCATGCTGAATCAATGTTTTCTTTATAAATATATTGTAGTGAACTGATTAGTGTTTACTCTCTCTCCCTAACTGTACTGTATATCATAACATGTTAATAAAGACTGGTGCAAAAATAAAGAATACAGTAGTGTCAGATACAACATAGTACTGTATTATAAGAAAGGCCTGGGAATATCTAAATCATTCATTGTTGTTTGTATTACTGTTTCTATATGACATTAAGTACAGGTTGTACCTCTCTAGTCCGGCAACCTCGGGACCTGACCGGTGCCGGACCATGGAAATTCACCCTTTTCCTGGATAGATAGTGACTTGTGCTTATGCCTGGAAGCACTAGTACCACTTTCTCTGCATCATGGTCTCTTTGAAGACACATTGAAGGGTTAAATGTCGTATAGTAGCTTCTCAAATTTCGCGAGTTTTTAATTCTTAACGTATTTTATTGGAACACACAAAAAAATAAATAAATAAAAATTTTGACGGCGGAAACTTGAATTTCGACGGGTTTGAACGGCCCGCCAACGTGCAGACGACGTGCATAATCGTGTAAACAGCGTCATTTCTCTTATGTACAAAAGATTCATTATTGTTTATTACTGAATGTCTTTTTTATTGAATTAATGTTTATGTGTGCAAAATGAGCAATACAATTCATTAATAATACGTAGAATATTAAAACACACGAGGAAATGACACAGCATTGTATTCGTTGATTACAAAACCAGTGACTGACTGGTTCTACATATAAAACTGAAGAAAATAAGACCTTGGTTGTAGCTGTAGTAAAATTAATATGGTTGTTTTAAGTAATGTTATTTAATGTTAATAAATGGAACAATAGAAGTAGCTAACGATAATGGTAAAGAAAAAAGAGAGATCGCATATGTAAGTGCGCATGCGCACACGTGAAAACATATCATCATTACTTTACATAAGAATATGAAAGCAACACTTATTTACTGTTCATATATATTTTAATTAATGTTTCTGAATTTGTTTTTATTGAATTAATGTACGTGTGTGCAAAATTAACAATACAATTTATTAATAATACGTGGAATATTAGAGGAGACGAGACGGCTGCCGGCATTGTTTATGTTAAAGCTTACGAAACCAGTGACTGATTGGTTCTACATATAAAACTGAAGAAAATAAGACCCTGAGTTTAGCTGTAGTAAAATTAATGTAAAAAATGAATATGGTTGCTTGAAGTACCTGTAATGTTATTTAATGTTAATAAATGGAACAATATAAGTAGCTAACCATTAATGGTAAAAAAAAAGTGAGACTGCGCGTATGTAAGTGCGCACATGTGAAAATATATCGTCATTACTCTACATAAGAATATGAAAGCAACACTTATTTACTGCTCATATATATTGAAGGGTTAAATGTTGTACTCTGTATAGACAAGCAGAGAGAGAGAGAGAGCAGCCGAACTGCCGGATGTAAACAAACCTTAATTTCCCGCGGCTTTGTTTTTTAAGGGGATTAGCCCACCCGGGCATAGGTCACTGACCCACATTGGGGCCTGAGGGGCAAAAATTTAATACTCCTGTAATAATAATAATAATTCAGATAAGTAAAAAAAAAAAAAAAAAAAGCTGCCTATCTACCTATTGGACAAACTAAAATCGTTCCGGACCACAGAATGCCGGACTAGAGAGGTACAACCTGTATTATAACTGTTAATATAATACCACTAGATACTGTACCATGAATATTTATACTTTACTGTTATATGAATGCCATTAGATACTGTGGATGTACAGTTGGCCACAGGAATTAGTATACACACTGTAGCTGTAAGGTCCGAAAATGGTCTGGTAACGTTGAAACTGCGCATCCAGACTCATGATGAAAATCAGCTCCTCCCACCTATTATCTCTAACTATTTTCTGTTTCCCCTGCTTTATTCTTCTATTTACTTCTCTTCCTTCCTTTACTAATCCAAACATCAGTATAAAAAAGTAGGGCAAGAGAAAAATGGGGGAGGAGGCGGGAGCTGTACGATGACTGCAATCCCATTCGGCAACAAGTTTACTACCATTTGATACAATATATTAGTTGTAACATAAACACAAGACACTAGTAAAACATTCATAACAAATGTATTTATAACATATATAAGGAATAAAACATAAATTACAAGTCATTTTGTAATTGTGTCTGTTCAGGACAGTGTTACCAGATATTTTGTCTCAAACACGAACCGTAGGTGCATACTTATTCTTGTGGCCGACTGTACATTATTATCTAAGATAATATATTGTTTGTTACTGGAGCAGGGGGTTGAGAGTACAGCTGCTACTTAAACATGGGTACCTTCTTACTAGGATTGTTTGTAGTAAGCTTACATGTGTATGGCTGTAGCAGACAATGGAAATACTGTAAATGGATCTGAGAATAATCAAGATGTTGTTTGCAGGTCAGGTATGTCCCAGACTTACCCCCTTCCCCAGCAAACTGTATCTGCATTAGACTGGGGATGGTTAGGATTAGCGGTAGCTGTAATCTTATTGGTTTGGTTGTGGCTTTTTAGGACTGGGACTCCTTTGATTAGTCACCCCAAGTTGTCAACACAGATAGTACTCTCAGTCAAGAGCATATATTTAGTACAGATTGAATTAAGAGGAAACTTTTGTTCAGTTGCTATGAAATTGATTGAAATGGACTTAATGGATTTTATATTGCAATATCTAACACTAACTTAAAATTATTTCTTTTTACTATGTACCATACTCTATATATTGTCATTACTTCTTCCTTTCTATATGACCCAATCAGATACAGTATATACATGGCTTTAAATCATCCCTGAACTTCCTACACACAATCACTGTGGTAGGGATATCTTAAGTTGGAACAGTGGTAATGAGCACATTTCTCACCAATGTGTCAAGGGTTTCAGTCCTGCTTGGCCCAGACACACGAGAAGGGTGTTATCCAATGTGACCCTACCAAACATCACAGGAATCCTCCTGTACTAACACTGGATAGACCAACTACACGAACGGCTAGTAAGCTGATAAGTGGTTATATGACAAATTATGTTCTAGCTAGCTGTAGGTAAATGATGCCGTACGTTACAAAGAGAGAGAGCTAAATTTTGGTGGTTCAGACTCAGATCTTGTAGCTTTACTGTCACTGATGGGGAACATTATCATAATTCTTCATCATGAGTTTCAGAACATGAAGCACGGTGAGTGTAATGTGCCTTTTTTCTTTGATTGTATGTAATATTTATGAGTTACGGGACCTCCTCCACCCCAACAGTACCTAGAGCTTGCCATAAATTCATTTGATTTCTGACCTTGATTCCTGTAATCTCTTTTCTGTATATATATTCTGATAAAAAAAATTTTGTAACCTGAGACACTGTAAATTTTAGTACCTTTAGTATAATAGTGTGAGCTGCTGGAAGAAAGGGAGTCATTTTCATAGAGTACAAAAAGAGTAAGGACAAGAACTGAGCTTTAAAGGACTCCAAGATTGATAAGCAAGTACTGTAGTCTATGTGTAAGTGATGGTTGGAGAAAGAGGAAAAAATCCAGGAAATTACAAATATTAAGAAGTGTAGAGGATTGCGGCATTTTCAGAAGTACTGTCACTTCTTGCCTGACACAAGTCATCTTTTGAATCAATTTCAAATAGGTAGTTGAAGTACTCACAGATATTAACAGGAACCTCATACCAAATATATAAAAAAAAATACTCATATACATTTAACTCATTATACTGCAGTAGGATCTGCTGTACATGTGACTCCTGGTGCTAATAGACCTCTACTTTACACCACACATACACACATGGCTACACTTACAGCTTCGTCTATATTCTTAGATAACTACAATACCTGAGGGAATTATATATATATATATATATATATATATATATATATATATATATATATATATATATATATATATATATATATATATATATATATATATATATATATATATATATATATATATATATATATTATCTTTACAAGTGATTTAGTAATCCTAGGGCTGCTACGAACTAACAGATATAAACCATATTAAGTTTGAGAAGATGGCTCGACAGTAACTACAGACAGTATTGATACTTTAAACTCTACAAGGTCTTTTATATCCACATACAAAGTACTGCTAAAATCCAATGTTATTTGTTTAAGTTCTTGTGTTTACAACTCCCTGAAGGGTGAATGCATGCATGGACGTCAAGCATATATTTTATTCCAAGTCCTCTTCGTGAAACAGGGGGCACAAACCTGGGAGACTTACAACTATATTTAGCTCAAGAAATATACAGTATATTGTCAAAATCAACCAATGCAGTATTATCTAGTTATCTGACTGTCATAACCCATTAAGATTAGTTTTAAAAGGAAAGAAGAGGATAATGAGAGATATCAGACATGGTTTGCTAAAATTTTCAGTGTAGTGAGTTGGTAGATATCACTTATCAAATGAAGTTAATATTAAGTTAGCCAGGTTTGTTTAGTTTGCTGATATTCACAAAAAGTCTTATTAAAATTTTGCTGAGTGAATAAGAAGCAAAAAAAAGAGAATTAGTGTCCATACATCCTTGTGACACTAATCTGTTAGTTTGTCATACTAGAGAATAACAATATTAACCAAACTAACCAAACAGACCACTATTTGCTCTTTCATTTTTGAGAGCATCTCCAGAATTACCTGCTTATACTTATAAATTGTTTTGGTTATATTAGTTAGGTTTTAATGCTTTATCTTTTCTTGTAGTAGAATTCAAAGTGAAGAATCATGGCCTCATAAGATAATGTAACATTGATCTGGTCTTCAGGTGAGCACGCTGCCAGAGTACACAAGGAAGAGGTTTGGTGGGCGCAGGATCCAGATGTACCTGGCTGTCCTCTCACTCATCCTCTACATCTTCACTAAGATCTCGGTCAGTAAACCATCAAAACTTTGCCTTTTTGACAAAATCATTGAAAATTATACCTTGAATGGATAAATTTTGAAATCCAATGTTACAATAGTTCAGATTTCAACTTAAACTTGTACTCTTCTGCCCGCCTTTTCTGAGAACATAAAGTTATACTTTCCTTCCAGGCCATTTCTTAAAACATATAAAACTATAAATTATTGCCATACCCCATCTTTTGTGCTACAGGTAAACTTGTTCTCTGGTGCCATCTTCATCCAACAAGCATTGAAAGTGAGTAACCTGTATGTGTGTATCATCTTCATGTTGGTGTTGACGGCGGTGTGCACGATGGTGGGGGGCCTGGCTGCCGTCATCTACACGGACACCCTCCAGTTCTTCGTCATGATTGGTGGATCTTTATTTGTCGTTATCAAAGGTATACAAAAGAGAGCCTCCTCTTAAATCTTAGTTAAACATCTTGGGATTTATTTTGATTTTTTCAATGTTATTGTCATAGTAATGTATATCTTTTATGCTCCTGCCAGTTTTAATAAGGGTGTATCGTATAGCTTCGGTTTGTCCATTCATATTGAAAATACCATACCTTCCAATCAGAAACTTGAGAAGTAAATTTTTGGGCTGATATAAATTTGGTCTGCAATTCTGTATCACTGTTATCCATGATGTAATAAATATCAAGCATTAACCCATACATAAATGCTACAATTATCACCCTTGTTTAGCCTAGAGATAGAGGTAAGGAAATATATCTCCTTTATTTACTGGGTGGTTTTAAAAAACTTCAGTTTAATATTTACTTATTTTTAGCCAATGAGACATAATGAAACTTAATATTTACCTGATCTGGAGATGTCAGCTGGGCAATTACGAAAACACAGTTCAAGTCCTTGAGTCTGATCTTCCCCACACTCGCTGAAAGGAATGTTATGTAAATGAACAGAACTTTAAGTTGCAGCAATTTAATAGTTGTGTAAGAGGATGCTTGGTTTAGGAAGTCTGGAGGACCTCATGGAGTGACATGCTTTATCACACTGTATGTTCTTATATACTACTTTATGTGGTCTTGGAAATTCAGTACTTGTGTATGGTGATAATACACACTTCCATTTATGTGACTGGTTAAAGTTCGAGAAGAAGAACAGAAGGATATTTTTCCATCCTTAAAATGACTGATAAAGTTCAAGATGGGGAGCCACGAATTACCCAAAAGTACCCAAAAGTATAGCAAATAAGGGTAAAATCTTAACGAATATCTGTTATACATACACAAAACATGTTTAATAATATTTTTAGTGTAATTTTGTAAAAGTAATTTGTAAGATGAAATAATAAACAGTGAAAAACATTCAGTATTGGCGAACGCTAAATTCCAAAGAGTTCGTGAACAAGGGAGATAACTCAGATCCATCGTGATGCACTTCGCTAACCTAACCTAACCTAACGAAAAGTAAATCCTACGGCTATGTTAAATACCCCAAAGTAACAGAAACATCGGTAATTATATCTCCATTTTGGATCGGTGACTCTTTGGAATTTAGCGTTTTTCGCTGTTTATTATTTCATTATTTTGACTACAAATCAATGAAAACATTATTAATCAGGTTTTATTGATGTAAAACATATATTCGTTAAGATTTTACCCTGATTTAATATACTTCTGGGTACTTTTGGGTAATTCGTTGGACCGTTCAAGATGTAGTACAGTACTGACATGATGCAATACGTTGGTGTGGGTGAGCTGGAAGAGTGGATATCTATAAGGAACAGCCACAATTGAGTTAGGGAGGTGAAATTTAAAAAGATGAGTGCCAAGTGCTAAAGTAAAATGGACGAATAGTGAGGTTGTAGACAAGTGACAGAAGTGTGAACAAGGAACTTATAGAGAGGTGTGAAGATAGTGGCAGACAAATCTACAAGACCCCTTCTGTAACACCTCTACCTAAAACCTCGTCTACTTTCAGTTTATGATCACTTTTTTGTGTAAGCTAATGAATGTTTTTCTCAGGGTTTAGGTGTCTAAAAAGTTTTATTTCATCATCATCACTGTTTTATGGCCATTTTCCACACATGTGTGGGTTAGTCATCATTACCTGATGGCAGTTCTCCCAGCTGGATGATCTCTAGCAGCTTTTCATCATGTTCTTATATTTGACGCAAAATCCTATAAATGGTAAGGCTTACTGTTTCAGCCATAATGTTTTTTCTATCAGCCTACTTCTGTGCTAAACCCCAATATCTAGCAGCCATATTACCTCTGAACTGAGTTCCCTGTTTATCAACGTTACATTACACATCAACATGTCAATACTGTAATTCTTTACAAACTGCCATCAGGAAATCATTTATTCATAACTACAACACAGGTTGGTAATTATCTCATGGAGTTGTGAACCTGTATTGCCAGTTAATGGGCAATTGGAAATCTTACACATAATGCTCAGTTCACACTCTGTCATACCATTAGGTAGTAATCCTTAACCCATGTAAGGATTGAATATGGCTGTAAATTAATTATAACAAACGGTGAAAAACCATGTGAATAAGACTAAATAATTTATTAAAATTCATCACAACATTAAGTTACTGTTCTTCCAGGTTTTCAAGAGGTGGGAGGATATAACGAACTACAGGTGAAGTACCTCACTGCCATACCTGAGATTTTGGTTGAGAATAAAACTTGTGGGCTGCCTCGTGTTGACTCTTGGAGGATGCTGCGAGATGCTGATCCCACTATCAGTGACCTGCCTTGGCCTGCCTTCCTACTGGGCCAGATCCCTGCCTCCCTCTGGTATTGGTGCACCGACCAGGTTGGAAGGCCACTGTCACCTGTATTAATAGAGACTTAAGTCAATGTTAAGCTCAACATTTTAGATTTATTGTTTGATTCATGTCATAACATATAAATGAGATAATGTAATGAAACACAAAAAAGTTTATATTATTTTGTTTGATTAACTTTATTAGACTAAAACGAAATATTCTCATGAAGGTTCTAGGACGATTCATCACCAGTTTAGTATACAGGAAACCTAACCTACCTTATCTTAACCTAACTATGGCCTCCAAATAAAGACATAATTGTCTAAATTTAGTAAATATAATTCAGTATTCAATAGACCAGTAACAAATTACCCAGTGACGAAATGTCTGCACACCTCTTATGAAACACTGACAGGTTACACATTGTATAAGGAAGGGTTTTGTTTTTTAAAACTAATTAATTACATAAAAATATCAAAGTTACTTATACAAGAAAAAGATAAACAGTATCCTTAACCCTTAGGCCCCGGGTGACGTTTCAGAACATCCAACTAGAGGGCCCCGGGTAACGTTCCGGAACGTTCGCCCATTTTTCCGCCTTTTTTTTTATTTACTATTTATTTTATTTTAATTTTTTTTTCCTCGATTTATCCCTGTGTGTGTGTAATAATAATAATAATAATTAACGGTTTATTGAAAGAACATAGCAGCCAGAAGGCTGAAAATGTACAGTTACATAATTGGGGAATGGGTTTCGATTTACAAATAATATACAAGTAACATAAGTGATACAAATAAGATATATAATAACTAGATGGGGAAAAGCTCAAACTACAGTGCATTTCAACATATTGAGAGTGCAAGAAGTAGGATTTACTGGGAGTGAATACACTGGTTTATTACAAGTTATTGATAATTTTTACAATGGTTGGGACTGTGTGTGTGTAGGGGGAGGGGGGGGATTTACTGCCAGCAGCACCCTAACCCAGGGCTTAAGGGTTAACTACCAGTAACTTTCCTACTCGCCCATAAAGTAGTTGGAAGAGACACGACCGAACGCCCAAGTGGCTAACAAGCCAATCAATGACTCAGTGGATAAAAGTATAAAAGTAAAAGTATGCTGATAAATAAAATACAGTACTGCAAACCAGATTCATATCATGAGTGAAAGTAGAATGGTGTTTGATTCTAAATATAAAATACATGATTTTCTTTGGTCGGAACAATAATTCGGTTTCCTAGCGAGATAATTTCAGTAGAGGTAATGTGTAGTTTTCCTTCACCACAGGACAATGTTTAATATGCCATTCTCAGTGTACCAATAGATGAACTACAAATATTGAAGTAAATATTTTTTTTTCCTTTAGATTTATGCAAGTGATTCAAGATATTCACACGTTTTCTAATGATCCCAAATTCAGATGATGGTGCAGCGTGCCATGGCAGCCAAGAGCTTGTCCCATGCCCAAGGAGGGACCCTCTTTGCTGGCTACTTCAAGATTCTTCCCATGTTCATTATAATTCTTCCTGGTAATGTTTTTGCAAGTCTATAGTATTTGTACAACTATAGATAACCATAGTCTGTTAATATTTTAATAGTACTTTCTTTTACTTGTTAATATTAATTACAGTATTTGTATTACAAAACCTTTTCCTTTGATGCAAGTAAATGAATCAAGAGCAACACACATTCACTCATTTATCTATTATCTCTTATAACACATGCATTCAAAATTGTTCCATCGTATTTGTACTGCTTTAAGGAAATTAGTTTTGTAACCTCCAACTTATTGACTTACCAGTATCTAAACCCATTATTATTACATTATTTGATTCAAGGTGGCATAATATTTATGGAAATACTGTAAGCATCTGATGGCTTTGTCAATTATCCTTAGTTAAATTGCCTCACTGCTTACTATTATTGTATACCTGAACTGTCTAGGTACAGTCAGTGACCCCACCTTGGGAATCATACTTGAAATTTTATGTGGCAATACTTGGTAAAGTAAGGCTTTATATAATGGTGATTGTGATTAGTGGATCTATTTTCGGCTGTATCACTGTCAGGATAAATAATAAACAAACCAAAAGTAAAATTTTTATAATAATAAACTTTTCATCATTATTTTAGATCATGAGAAGTTTCAAAATGTTCGTATATTTGCTTAAATAATGAAGAAAAATTGATGTGAGAATCTTGTGGCACAGCGTAATTGACGTTTTTAAACATTCTAAATGTATTTAATTATTTCAAGTCTCATTAATTAATAATAATTACAGCATTATATTATTATTTTCATTATCCTTTACTTCTCATACACAGCTTCTTACTCCTCCACTTTTCCATTTCACAGGAATGATATCCCGTGTGTTGTTTCCTAATGAAGTTGGCTGTGCAGATCCTGAGGAGTGCTTCAAGTCCTGTGGATCACGGGTGTCATGCTCCAACTCTGCCTACCCTAGGCTAGTTCTCGAGTATTTGCCAACTGGCATGCGGGGAGTTATGCTGTCAGTTATGCTCTCAGCAATCATGAGCAACCTAACTTCCATTTTCAATTCAGCATCAACTCTGTTCACGATGGACATTTGGTCATATTACCGTCCAAAAGCAAAGTCTAGGGAGCAGTTGTTAGTTGGAAGGTAAGATTAATATTCGATTCTTTTTTCCATTCTCAACTTAGAATTCTTCTGTTCACAAGATATTAACCCTTGCACTACAGAAATGCCACATTAGTATTTTATTTGGCTAGAACCAGGCAGATTTTATTCAATACAGTATGAAACTAGCTAATTTATTAGTGAAAATTTACTTAAAATACCTTACCATGAATATATCACTGTGCACCTTGTTATTTCCATGTCACTTTTCTCAGGTTATTCATTGTAGTGTTAGTGGGAATCTCCATTCTCTGGATCCCAATCATTGAGCAGTCCCAGGGTGGCCAGCTGTTTGTATACATCCAAGTGATTGCAGCCTACCTGGCCCCACCCATTGCTGCTGTCTACTGTCTGGCCATTACCTGGAAGAGAATGAATGAACCAGTGAGTCTCTTTTGTATTATGAGATGATAATGATGATGATAATAATAACAACATCAATAATAGTATTAATTAATATCAACGCTGAAAGCAACAACAATAACAGCAACAACAACCACAATAATAATGATAAAGTTAAAGATTCTAATTTATTCTAGTATCTGTGGTACAAAACTGAAGAGTACTGGAAACAGATTGCTTCCTTGTTTCAGTCTACTCTGATCACAAATTTATGTGTTAACTTTGTTTCCCACTTGTATGCAACAGTTGTTTTCTTTACAGCAAACCTTTATCAATAATATCACTTGTTAGAGTTCCTTGTAATGAAATAACTATAGTACAGTAAAATAAGCCAACCACTCAGGAACAAATACCCAGCTATTCAGGGACCAATACCCGGCCACTCAGGGACCAAAACTGGTACAGTACTTTATCTTTTCCAGGGTGCATTCTGGGGTTTGATGATTGGATTCGTAATTGGAATGGTGCGAATGGCTCTAGACTTCTACTACCATGAACCAGCCTGTTACGAGGATGACGACAGACCTCTCTTTATTAAGAATGTAAGTGGCTTCCTAATTACTGTACAGTTCATCTTTGCAAAGAATAAATTTTTTTAAATAATAGAGAATATTATAAACTGTTTGATGCAGAGAAGAGGTGAAGCTATGTTTAGTTGACAGGTAATTATAGTTTTCACACGACCCACGGCAGAAAATCCACATTCATTAACTATGTTTGACAACAGACATAAGCATTCAAAAAATAGCAAAACGTTTTCCAATAGTTATCCACAATTGTAGACCACACATACATACATACATACACTTCTCTTTGGGTTTCAAATGTGACAGTTTAAGTCTTTGAACTTGGTGAACTCTTCCATGAAACTTTTACTTGCAGAGACAAACAAAACTTTCAACAAAGAACAAGATGGCTTCTTTCTAAAACCTCTCAAACCATTGGCATTTTTTGGCCAAGAAATTTTGAGAATTTTTTAAGACAATGGCACAACAGGGCAAGAGTGCAGGTTCTCCAATTAGATTTTGATGCACCTTTCAAACTTTTTGTTCACTTCAGCGGCATCTTGTTTGAGTGTGTCCAAATCAGACTGAGAACTGGTAATTCTGATCAATTGTAATGTCCTTACTTCAGCAGTAATGATGAAGTTTTCAATTACAGATTCAGCCTAGTAGGAAATACGAGTGGCATAAACAATATCACAAAGCCTTCACACTGCAGACTCATGTTTAGTTGTGCCACAGTGCTGATAGAATAATAGTAATACAGTATAGTAATAATATTTTTAATTATGTATACCTGTATAAAAAAGAGGGGAACAACACAAAATTGACATGCACAGTTAGCATAGAAAACTACACTTTTGCATCATTAATGTTTCATAGTCATTTTCCACACGTGTGGATTAGTATCAAAACAGTTAATCGCTGACATGTTCTCCATGGGAACAACAATCACATCAAAGGACTTCGCTTGTGCTGTACCAGTCTCATCACACTGCTGAGACTTGATGACTTGCTGCTTCATAATCTTAACTAGATCCAGCAATTACTGCATTTTCTTTGGACTCCCAGTGTACAGGTCATAAAAATGTAGCAATACAACAATCACTGGCTGGAATATTGAGTCCTTAAGAGCATCCTTCAAGATCAGCTCAACCTATAGTTAAAGCAGTGAAAAACCACAAACCAGGGAGAGAGGGGATTTACTTTAGGGATGCAGTTCCCAGGGTTCAAGAGCTTCCAATCTGGCCCTGTTGATTGGCTAAAAAGAATGTTACAAAACAGTGGGAGGGTGTCAGTGGATCACGTATATTAAAAGTGCCTTACAGTCTGCTGCAAAACATTGTTTAAGTGCCCTGTAATCAAAACACAGTACTGTATAGTCTTGATTTACGCGGATTTGGTTTACGCGTTTGGTAATTTACGCGGCACCTTGCCAGAATGAAAATTTTTAATTACGCGGTTCATTGCATCATTTACGCGGCGAGAGGTCCAGACGCGCCGCGCCATTTATTATTCACGCGGTACATTCTTGACCATACGCGGGAAGCGGCGCGGGGAGAGTGCGCATTAGGTCGCTCTTACGTTATCGCTGACGTCATATGACGTATCGGACTGTGATTGGGCCACGCATCCTTACCTCCCTCCGCCGCTAGCTGTGATTGGTCTAATGTAACATGACGTGCCCTGCCACCAGAGGGAAGAAGTCGCTGACCTAGCCGGGCCAGTCTCATTGTTCTCAGTCACCGCGTATACTGTTCTCTCTTGTGCCCGCTGGACCCCCACCACCCCCAAGAAACCTTGAACTACCTGGACCAAGCCATGATTATGTGAAGGAAGTCATCAAGTTGGGGGAGAAAATCAAGCTCATCCTTGACAAAGACACAGTCAAGCATCGGTAAGAAGTGTCTAATAACCTTCTGTCAAAAATTATGGAGCCGTATGTCCAGATGTATAGAACAACATCAATGCTAGTCGTCAACGTAGTATTACGGACTTCTTCGCCCGCAACTCACCACAACCACAGCCAGCCCAAGTCAGTGATAGTGACAGTGAGGATATGGACTTTGAGGGGTTTGTCAGGGACGCCCTGCAAACCTCTGTGAATAGTGATAGTGATTCACCGGAAGGCAACTAATCTGCCCTCTGCCTCGGAACCAGCCGCCATCCCCGTTTGCCGACCCATCTCTTCTACTAACGTAAGTGTTAAACACGTTTATTTGTACAGTAGTGTAGTTTTTTATTTAGATATTATGTGTGTGTCAATACCATCATAAAATTATGATGTTATTTTTACTACAAGGTACATATTGTGTCGGAAAAAGTGGAGTTTGGGAGTCGGCCCAGTCTCTATTTCAATTAATCCCATATGTTCTGTTATTTCGTTTACGCGTTTCTCGTTTTATGCGGACCTCCACGGGTTCAGTTGACCGCGTAAATGGAGACTATATTGTACTTGAATGTCAAAAATACTGATTCACAATGCTAACTAACCACTGCCGGTTTTCATTAACAATTAGGTATATTTTAACTTACATTTTGTGATGCAAGGCTCCATTGTCCTTATTGAAAATGTTCTAAAAGGAAGTGTCCTAAGTGAAGGCTACTTTTACTACTGTACTGGTAGATAAGTTTCTTTAATCAAATTGTTTTGTCTTTCACTAGTTATTTGATCATCAATTAAAACCTCTGTCTTCTGTAAACAATTTAAAAAAAATAAATAAAAATAATAATTTAATTTTTTCAATCTAACATTTATCTTTTGCAGCTTCACTACATGTACTTTGCCACAATAATGTTCTGGGGTACGACATTAGTGAGCATCATCACCACTTTGCTGACCAAACCCCCTGAGCAGTGGCAGGTAAGATTATGTACGGTATACACATGCTAACACTCATACTGAGATAACAAGAGTATAAATGCATGAATTAAAATAGTTAACTTAGTATGAACAGTAGTGATATGAAGCAATGAAATTGTTGTAGAGATTAAACCCTTCACCACGGGGATAACACTTAGAATTTTATGTGGTTAATGACAGACGATTTTATTCAGCTCAGGGGTGACCCCATACACAAGGGGTTCAAGAGTTCACTTTGTATTAGTGATGTTAAGTTGAGAATGTGAAAATGTGTACTGTATGTGAAATATTTCTACTTAATGTTGTTACTCTTTTCTGCCGCTTTCTTCACTTTAAATACACCATTCTCCCATTCCATTCAACATTTCTGCAGCATTTAGTGATTCATGACTGTTCTTTTTTTACCTCTTTGGTTTTTATCAATACTGTATCATATCAGTTAAACAACTCTGAATATCAGCATTTATTAGTAGGTATGATCAAAGTTCTTGATACCTTAGGATTTTTCTTATAATAAATATCAAATCCATATATCAAAATGTCTTTCCTTTTTGCCAGCTCATCAGGACAACGTTCTTCACAAGGTTTGATCGCAGGGATCGTAGAGATGATGTGGAAATGAGAGAGAGGATTCAAGGTGAACTTGAGCAAATGTTAGGAGAAACAGGTAACAGGGCTAGGATAAGTCAATTAGTAGAACTGTGAAAATATACTTGCACATATCACTCTACATACAAAACGATGAAATAATTTCCTCAAGGATTATATAATCAAGATACCCTGTACTGCATATTGTGTATCATCATCTCTCTCATCTTACAGAAGTCTCAGGAGAGCCAGAGCAGCGAGTCTCCTGGTATCATCGCCTTTACAATGCTGTGTTTGGTTTTGACAACTCTGAGGCAGCCCAGGTGAGAAGTAGGAAGTACGGGGGCATGCAAGAAATATTAACATGCCATATCAGTCAATTACGGTTGGAGTTTTATCACTGATACATACAGTGCTGTGTTGATTAGTTTTCAAAATAATAAAAATCATTACAGTATAACCTAAAATAATACAGGTGGTCCCTACTGAACTCATTCACTACGGGAATGCCACTTTTGATATACTATGCGGCTAACGTCAGACGATTTTATTCAGCTCAGATGGGAGCCCGTACACAAGCAGTTAACAATGAGGTTCCATCACTGAGAATCAATAGTTAATCAATTCAGTCTAATAAAAAAACAAAAAAACATCTAGCATCAGGGTATTGTACTGTACTGTATCTGCCAAACAATCAATACCGGTAAGTTCTCCAATGTAACTTAAGATATCCCTACAGAGAGAATAGTATACAGTATAGTACACAATAATGTTTAAGTGAGAAATGAATTGAGAGTGGAGCCAAGAGACAATGCTTGGTTGTTCATTTTACGAGTAAATTAGGAGTAAAATGGTCCAAAAATGTCACTAGGTTAAGAAGAGGGGGGCCAGGTCAAAGTGACCTAATCTACCATAACCTCACCTAACCTAACCCAATTAAAATCTTACCTTTATCTGATGGTCCACCAGTCACATCAAGAAATAATAAGCTTTGACCTAATCTAATTTGACCTAGGTGTGTATGTTGACAATGAGCTGAAGTTCTCGGGCCATTGTGAGAAGAAGGTAAATCAGGCAAATAAATTATTGGGTCTTATAAGAAGGTCGTTCAGATATCTAGACGTCCGTCCCTCGTGACGATCTTCAGGAGTGAAGTGCTTCCCCATCTGGAGTACTGTCACCCATCTGGTCCCCGAGATATGCTAGGGACTGTCAGTTGGTTGAAAATGTTCAAAGGAGGGCCACCAAGCTGGTGCCTGCACTTCGGCACCTCAGCTACCCTGAGAGATTGGAGCGCCTGAACTTGCCTAGCTTATACTACAGACGGGCAAGGGGGGACCTAGTTGAGGTTTATAAGCATCTCAGGGGGCACTACTCAGTTGAGTGTCCTTACTTGGAGCTGGCGGACGCTCGCCCCACAAGGGGTCATAGCTCAAGATTGAAGAAGCCGCAAGTCCGGAAAACCGTGAGGGCAAACTTTTTCGGAGTGAGGGTTGTAAACTCTTGGAACAATCTACCAGAAAGTGTTGTGACGGCACCGAGTGTGAGCTCTTTCAAGAGAAGACTTGACCAACACTGGAGCGGGTTCAGGTACATTCAGGAGCCGGTGCATGCCCAGTATTTGCCAACAGTGCGTGACAGAGACGTGACCGATCGCCCGGGCGGCTAGCGAGCCGACCTTTTGGTGAAGAATATAAAGGAAAAGAGTCGTGACCGATCGCCCAAGCGGCTAACAAGCCGATCAGTGGCGAAGAGGATAAAAGTAGTAAAGTAAAAGACAGTTGTTCCATTTTCCGAGCACCTCATTCAACACGAAGTCGAGCATTCACACAGTCATGAGAAACCCCAAGAAAATTAAAACTTTGAATCAATAATCTTCATTAGTTGCATCAGACAATAATTATTTATGAACTCACTACTTCTGGCAAATGTGGTGACACTACAAGCTGCTGGGATGTAAACAAACCCATTTTACTCACTTTTAGAGAGCTCTTATATATATATATATATATATATATATATATATATATATATATACATATATATTTATTATATATATATACAGTGACCCGTCGGTTAACGAACTCAATCCGTTCCAGAAGGTCGTTCGTTAACCGAAAAGTTCGTTAACCAAAACCATTGTTTCAATGGGTTTTTGGGTAATTGGTTCCAGCTCACCGAAAATTTCCTAAATTCAACAAAAATGGTAGAAAAGTTCACTTACTTTGAGGTGTGTATGTAGAAGGCTCCTGGATGATGATGATGATGATGATGATGATGACAATGGGGGTGGAGGAGAAGGAAGAAGAGAAGGCATTGGGGTGGAAGAGAAGTCACCCCATGGCACCATTTCACCCATAAAATTTTAGTTCTCTTGGTGTATTTCAAGATTATTTTCTTTAAATCAACACTGTACTGCATTATATATTGTCAATATGTAAAATATATTTCAAAATGACCAATAATTTGCTTGGAAACACAGAAAAAAGCGTTTAGTTGAAGAGAGTCTCAAGCAAGATATTACCTCCAGTGAAAACAGAGAGACTAACGCCTGTTTGCTGTGTTAAGAGGCTGGATGCTGCGCATTAAACTAGTCACTTTACCTTCAATTATGTTCAATAATTGTTAAAATGACTAAAAAATTTAATATTAAACTTTTAAAATTATTGAATAGTATAAACTTCTTGATATTTACTAAAATAGTTAGGAATTTAAGCCCTAGAACCGATTAATGTATTGGCGGACTGATACTAAAGCTGGTTGCCCGGCCAGTGCAAGCAAAAACATGTTGAGGTCGGTTCGTAAGAAATTCGTTAACCGAATTTTTGTTCGTTAACCGAATTGAAGATCCTTATGGAAGGCAGTTCGTTAACCGAAATTTCGTTAACCGAGGCGTTCGTTAAACGAGGGGTCACTGTATATATATATATACAGTCAACCCTCACATTACGCGGTCCCGCATTCCGCGGTTCACCGTTAACGCGGTGCCTTGCCAGAACCTCACGTGCTCACATTACGCGGTCGTGAACCCCATTACGCGGAGAGTGTCCGGCGCTATTTTAGATTAAGCCCACCCGCCTCTCCCTCCTCCTCCCTCGCTTGGAGCAGCGTAGCGGTAGGTTGCGCGGTGTGTCTTTGTTGCGTTTTCACTGGCGTCATATGGCGTATCAGACCTGTGATTGGCCATGCATCCCTACCCCCTCTGCTGCCTAGCTGTAGCCAATTGGCTTAAAGTATTATGGCGTGTCCACCGGAGGAGGGAGGGAGGAGGGAGAAAAAGGCGACCTAGCAGCGGCAGTTTCATCCCTCAAAGGCCACTCAGGTGTAGCAGCATCCATTGTTCAAGTAAAATGGCTTCGCCCGGTTCACCACCCCAGAGAAACCTTTCCTTACCTGGACCCAGCGGCACTAAACCAAGAACCACGGCGTTCCTTAAACTCACGAGGGTGAGTATAGCATCATCAAGAGTTGGAGAAAGGAACAAGGCAGGATTGATTTGGCTGGCGCCAGCATGGCGTGAGAGCGAATCTACGATCGGAACTATAAAGAAGAGTTCAGCCAAGATAAAGGAGCACATGAAGATCACAAAGTCTACAAGTGCTTCTATGATCAAGTATTTTCACAACCAGGTGCTTCTCAAGACAGAAAAATTACTTGTGAGGTACTTGAGTTAACGTCGAAGCGCTGACGGAACATGGCGGTCGACATGCGGCTCTGTTAAGGACTCACGCCCGTGAACTGTATGGCAGTGTACGAAGATAGAACTTCAAACCCAAACCCTTTAATGCTTCCTCTGGGTAGTTACAGAGGTTTAAGATCGGAACAAGATCACCAATATAAACATTGGTGGTGAAAAGCAGTGCTGATGATGGGTGCTCGCATTTCGAGGAATTTCCTCCGTTTTCGCATTGAGATTATGGAGGAAGGACAGTACACGGCGACCAGGTGTTTAACATGGACGAATCTGGTCTTTCTGGAAAAACTACAGCCCAAGTCCTTACGTTGTGAAAAGAATGCCAGCAGGATTGAGGGCGAGGAAAATGCAGAAGGAGCATCACCGTCCTGTTTACCACCAATGCCTCGGTACCTGTATAGCTCAAGTGCTCGGTGATCACACAGCCACGCCAAGCCGCCCAGCCTACAAGAGCATGGACATGACCAAGCTAAATGTCCACTGGCTGATAGCCGTAAGGCATGGATGTTCTACACTGTCCCTCTCCTGGTTTTGATGACTGTTTTGTTCGATGTAAAGAGATTCTGTGGCGACAGAATGTCCCATTTAATATTTTGTTGCTGCTGGACAACGCACCAGGACACTTTCGCCCTATTGTTAGATCGTCACCCCAACGTAAAGTGGTCTTCCTTCCTCCCAACACTAAGTCTTTAATCCAGCCCATGGACCAGGGTTGATTTGCAATGTGAAGCTGCATTCTCAACAAAAAATTTCAGCTCCTGAGCGACTACACCAACACCAGGGAAGGATGCGTAACCTGGTGACTTACCACCACCACGATAGCAAGGCGGCGAAGAAGATGAGGATCAACAGTTAGAACAGCAAAAATACTCTTCAAACAATTCTGGAGAGTATTTAACATCAAGAAAGCTGTGGACTTCTTGGTGGAGTCATGGGATCCAGCTGTCTATTGCTACAATTCGTCGCATGGAGACATGTGTTGCATGTGGAATACCAGGTGAGAGGGAGGGAGTCAATCTGTGACTGGTGAGGGTTCAGAATATTTGCAGTAGCAGTGGACCTTGCCAGAGAAGCTGCGCGAACTGTTACAGTTCAGGCTTCTCGAGACCACCAGCGACGCGACATCTGGAGGTGATCAGAGATCCTGAAGTGACTGCGGCAGATGTTGGAAGAAGAACACGTCAGTGAAGAGGAGGAAGAAGGTCGCGTTATTCTCCGAAGAGTACAATTTAAGAGATCATCGTGATAAGGGTGCCATGGGTGTGCAGAAGATGAAGTCCTTCCTTTCCCATGACAATAGCGATGACGCTATGAAGTCTTCCATACCGGCTGGTGCGAGGCTATGGGCCGTACATCAAGGTGTATCGCGACAACATCAGCGCCAGCCGTCAGTAAAGCATAACAGATTTCTTAGCCCTCAACCCACCACAGCCAGCCCAAGCCAGTGATAGTGGCAGTGAAGATGACTTTGAGGGATTTGTCAGGGAAGCCTGACAGCTCTACTAAAGTGACAGTGATGGTGATTCACCTGTGTAGTGATTCACCTGAGGTATTAATCTGCCCTCTGCCTGGAACCAGCCTCCATCCCGTATGCCGACCCATCTCTTCTACTACACGTAGTTACACCTAATTTTTAGTTTTTCTAACCTTACCTTTATTTTTTTCCTATGTTAACCTTTATCTTTCCTAACTAACCTCTTCTATATTACTTGTTTTCATACCATCATAAAGTTAAGAGAAAATTTTACTACAACATAGTTGTGTGTAGATCAAAAGTGGAGTTTGGGGATGGCCGGACTCATTCAGTAATCCCATATGTTATGTTATTCACTTTCTGCGTTCCTCACATTCCGGTACCCTCGGGTTACATTAACATGCGTAAAGTAGAGGAGTTAGCACAATAATATAACAACTTATATATATATATATATATATATATAATATATATATATATATATATATATATATATATATATATATATATATATATATATATATATATATATATATATATATATATATATATATATATATATATATATATATTAAAAAATTATTTAAGCAAAAAAAAAAACATTCCACTGAGAGCCGGGGTAACATGGATGATCCAGGAAACCAGAAAATCCAGTCTTGGTCTAGGATTTGAGGGTCTACACTTGTACTATAGTAATAATTTAACTAATACTGTACAGTATGTACTACTGTATAATAAAAATACTAAAAAATAATAGTAAATTACAACGCATACTGTATTAAGGTAGTGCCCCTCCTCTACACCTTTTTTTCATACAAACTGTGATTCAATGTGTCACTCACCAGTACTTCCTCCTACAGGAACAGGTAGCAGCCATGAACAAGCACCTGGCTGAGGTAACGGACCTTCACCAGGAGAAGGAGGAGAAGAGGCTCCTGAACACAATGCTGGCAATCATCCTTATAGTGGTCTTGTCTCTCTTCATCTATTTCTCCATCAACCCCTTCACTGAGGAAGAGGTGCATCACTTACAGAGGAAAAAGCTAAAGGAACTTGGCTATGAAAACATTATTTAACCCCCTGAGGGAATCATCAGGTTTCCTGGACATTCTCTATTTGGTACTGTAGTTGCAATTTTGCAATGAAAAAGGGCAATAATATATCTTGAAACTTTTTTATAACTTGACATATCTAAAATGTATGCAATTTCCATTTTCGGCATTCATATTTCTTGGAAATATAATCTTATCATCTTGTAAAACAATGTTAAGTCATTTTTATAAAAGCTGGTACTGTATTTGCTCACCTCTATTGTTTCTAATGGGGCAAAACTAAATCAGAAGCAAGTTTATTATATAACACATCATAATTATATTCAATAATGTTGCCAAGTTTTTATTTACAGAAAATGGTAGATTGAATACAGTATGAGAGGATTTTTTTTAACTGTCTAAAAGTAATGTTGCTAAAGTAACAATGATGTGACCGTTACACCCAAAGGGTTAATGCTGTTGTGGGGTATGGGATGTTTGGTTCTCACTCAGGATGGGATGGAGAAAGGAAACTCACAATGTGCTCTCTGTATACATGTTGTATTGGATGTACAATGCAGCTTGGTGCTGGGAAGTGGCAGCGTGGTTACAAGCGTGATGTAGAGAGAGCTGGTTGGCGAGGATGCTCAGAGGAGGACCAGCTTGTGGGTCGCCATGCTCGCCGGCGGGAGCGAGGACCGCCAGGCAGCGGCGGAGGAGGTGGTATAGCTTGCTGCGGCTGTAGCTAGAAGAAGAGAGAGCTGGTTGGTGAGGATGCTCAGAGGAGGACCAGCTTGTGGGTCACCATGCTCTCCGGCGGGAGCGAGGACCGCCAGGCAGGCGGAGGAGGAGGAGGTGTTGCTGGCTGGTTGGTGTAGGTAGAAAGAGACAGGTCACCACGAGGTCAGGTCTTTTATAGCGAAGGTAGGCGTGGGTAGATAGTTGACCCCCGCTCCGTGGGCGTCGCTGGTTGACCTAGACCACGAGGCATCCACTGGGGAATTCGCGGGGTCGGCTACGCAGCGATAAACAGCGTTTGTAGGGGAGAAATCCACTACAATACTCCCTCCTTCCCTCCAGGCAGTGTAGGAGACTTGTTGTCTGCAGGGGTGCATGGCACATGTGAGGCAGAACGGGCGGTGCATGCCACATGTGAGCCATAACTGCAAGGGCGTGGATGAGCCGGTGGCTAGAAGAGACAACTGTCTAGATACACAATATCTGTGGGAGTAGAGAGGGAGAAAAAGGGTGTGTGGAGGCGATGAATGTTGTGCTTCCCTCACGGCAGGTACAGAGTCGTCAGATGCACCTGTTGGGGTGTGTGGGCCTGGGTCAGGAGCAGGGGCTGCGTCAGCAGAAGCGGATGAGGGCTCGTGACAGCAGCTGGGTCCACTACAGCAGCAGGGTACAGGACAGTATCAGGGGGGTACCTAAGGGAGAAAAGAGGGGTGCGTGGGTCCGCACTCAGACGCATGGGCCGCGTCGGGAGCAGGGGCTCCATTAGGAGCGGCAGGGGGTACTGCTGGGCCGGGGGCGGCGTCTGAGGCAGGACGGGTGTGTTGGGGTCGGTAGGACGTGGTGCTTGGGGCAGGAAGAGGAGCTGGTGTCTGCTTAGAGAAGCAGTGCTGCTCGAGGGTGTCTAACCTGCGGTGTAGAGCCGATGAGAGCTGCTTCTGGGTGGATAAGCCAGTCTTCCATGTTGCTTGAAGACTGGGAGAGTGATCGGTTTCTCCTCCATCCTATGTGAGTGCGAATCTCCGGGGGTCACCATTTGTGGGGTATGGGATGTTTGGTTCTCATTCAGGATGGGATGGAGAAAGGAAACTCACAATGTGCTCTCTGTATACATGTTGTATTGGATGTACAATGCAGCTTGGTGCTGGGAAGTGGCAGCGTGGTTACAAGCGTGATGTAGAGAGAGCTGGTTGGTGAGGATGCTCAGAGGAGGACCAGCTTGTGGGTCGCCATGCTCGCCGGCGGGAGAGAGGGCCGCCAGGCAGCGGCGGAGGAGGTGGTATAGCTTGCTGTGGCTGTAGCTAGAAGAAGAGAGAGCTGGTTGGTGAGGATGCTCAGAGGAGGACCAGCTTGTGGGTCGCCATGCTCTCCGGCGGGAGCGAGGACCGCCAGGCAGGCGGAGGAGGAGGAGGTGTTGCTGGCTGGTTGGTGTAGGTAGAAAGAGACAGGTCACCACAAGGTCAGGTCTTTTATAGCGGAGGTAGGCGTGGGTAGATAGTTGACCCCCGCTCCGTGGGCGGCGCTGGTTGACTTAGACCACGAGGCATCCACTGGGGAATTCGCGGGGTCGGCTACGCAGCGACAAACAGCGTTTGTAGGGGAGAAATCGACTACACTGTCACCTCCTGTAATTGTATTACTACTGCACGCAGCCCCTACATATGGAGTGAGGGTGTAGTGTAGTGTCACTCTGGATGAGGAGCCTGCAGGCTGCAATAGGACTCATACAGTGCCTGGGTAGGTGGGAGGGCAAATACAAGGAAACAACACTTCTTTACAGAGCTCAAGCTGTGGAATCAAAAAAGTACTGGGCTTCAAAATACAGTAGTCCTTGACGAGACTATCAAGAACAATGCAGGGATCCTACATATGAGCCACTGGCCTTCTTCCCTTGACATGGCCACCCCTAGTTTGAGCAGGCATTAGGTAAATAAGGTAAAAAGAAATACCTATATTACATACCACATTATAGTAAATCTAGGTACAAGTGAAGGACACTTTCATAGCCTTGTTCCAATAAATTTTAGGGTCAGGGTGGCTGTGAAAGTATCACCTTTGAGGAATACATTACAAAGTAGAACATTTGCATACAGTGTGTAATATACAGTAGGAGTCAAAAGTGTTAAACACTTAGCAATATCTGGCATCTACTTCTGAGTTATACACATATGATTGGGATATACTAATAACACTACTTGTCATCACATGTTATGCCTGAACCACAAAATGGGATAAAACTCTCCTTAATACTGAAGACCTTCGGGTACTTACATGCCAAATACTGTCAAGTGTTTGAGACTTTTGACCGCAATTGTACATTGCAGCTATTTATCTAATATTGTAATAAGTAATTTGGTATCTTTGTATGTCATGTTGATACAGTAGATGTTCATAATGGACTTGTGTCTACAATTTTATATGTAGTGGGCATAAGTATTTTGTATTTGTCCTTGAGTGTGAAGGCTGAACTACTTTGTGTGTTGGTTGGTTGCCACAGGCTGGTGTGCATAGGTTGCCAGATGATGTGGTGAGGTTAATTATATATTAATGTGAAGCACAGTGAAGTGTGTGGTGTTAACTATCTGTACAGTTATTAATATTCTAGGTTTAATAATTTGAATATTTATTCAGTAAAATCATCATACAGTACTGTACAAGTTGATTGAAAATATCTAGAGGTGCCACCAGACTGGTACTTGTACTCTGGCACCTCAGGTACCCAGAGATTAGAATGCCTGCAATTCCTTTGCTTATACTATAAGCAGACAAGGGGTAACTTTATAAAAGTCTATAAGCACATCGGAGGACATTACAAAGTCGAATGCTCATTCCTGAAACTAGTGGATGTCTGCCCCACTTAAGGTAACAGCCTCAGGTTAAGGAAGTCATAAATTCAGAAAATTGTCATGGCAAACTTTTATGGAGTGACAGTTGTGAAGTCTTGGAACAATCTGCCAGAAAGCTTTGTGATGGCACCAAATGTGAGCTCATTCAAAAACAGACTCGACCAATATTGATGCAGGTACAGATACATTCTGGAACCAGTGCTTGCCCAGTACTTATCAATGCTGTAGTGCGTAATAGAGAGTTGAACGACTTCCCAAGTGGCTAACAGATGATCAGTGGCAGAGAGAATAAAGTACAGTAGTGCATAGCTTAGGTTAGGCTGCATCAACCATTTGAATTATTCCACAAAAATGCACACAAAGTAAGAGCAACTGCCCAATCCACTAATTTGTTGATAGAAGATAGACTAGTTCAAGGAGGATTTTTAAGAAGGATTGTGTTGTGAGTGACAGCAGACAGTAGTCAATCTTATTCAAGGTCCGACCAACTATACTACCGAGTACTCTATAGAATTTCTTGTATATTTTTATATCCACCATGAATAGTTTTATTAGTACAGTACAGTATATGTTTTTGATGCATGTATCATGTGTACAGTCTCATACTGTACATCATTCATGGGTAAGAAAGAGCACCACAGTACGTATTGCAAATATCTATTTATTTGAATCATGTTATACTGAACACTTAGAGAGCTGCTTCTTACAGCACTATTTTCCAAGAATGTATACAGAATGTTAAGATACAATACATACCTAAGTTGAATTAGTGCTACTACAATTTTATATTTAAATGAAAGCTAGTGATCATCTTACAAACCTGCTCTCTCAGCTTATGAGTACTTTGAAACAAGATAGCAGCTGTGACATGATGCATCCAACTCATACCTAAAAAATTGGTTCTATAAACACTACAGGACACTCATCTATCAAGCTACACCATACTACCACTCAATTTTAAAACCTCTACAGATGTCCTCTATCATCCTTAAGAGGGCAAAAGACTAGATACCAAGATTCAACATTACAGAATTCAAGAGGATTTATAGTTGCCTCCACACGAGCATACCAAAGTGTATGTGAGGGCTTGGGTACGAGATGTAGCAACACAGCACTAGTCAGGGCTGAATGAATGGGCGTGAAACAGTGAAATTACCATTTGAGTGGCCACACATCAATGCTGAAGCACACTTATCATATGGATGCTTTGCAGTATTTGTTTGTCATTATTGTTTTTATATTACTTATTAAACTATGGCACTGCATTGTCACATCTTGTACTTGTGCCCTCACACACTCCCAGGGCATGGCACATTCACATGGAGGCAACTGTACCTTAGTTTTATTAATACTACAGTAATATCAAAGTGCACTATGTGACCCAACAAGTGACTCAGGTGGTTTAAGGCGATTGTATTCCATTGTTTCTGGAACTTTAACATTAAATCACTCCTTCTGATGGTGTTTTGCCGGTAGAGTACTGTTGTCTTATCTAAATAGGAGGCTGATAACTTCATTACCAAATACTTCATATGGAATTTGGAACTGCATTGCACACGAAGGAACCATGAAGGAACCTTAACCTAATGTTCGGTTCGAGCCACCTTCATGTTCTTTAACAGCATAGCAGTAAAGAGCAATACGTGTGCCCGAGATATCTATGAAGTTTGGACGACAGGGGAGGGGGTTATCCGAAATTGTGCCATTGAGGGTGCAAGTAGCGTTGAAAACAGTCATGTTGCCCACAGTCACACCCTCGAAGGTGAAGGGGCACTCCGTTGTCCAGCTTGACTGTAGGCAGAAGTTCATTTGGATTACCCAACAGTGGACTTTGAGTTTGAGGTCAACCAACCACACAGCCTTTTGTTTCACAGGTTAAAAAGCAGCCAATCAAAAGCGAGCACACGAACAATTTAAACAAAATTAACAGTTTCCTTTAAGTCCCAGACTGAAAAATAGTCAATCACATACTGTAACTATGGTACAACATCTATTTTCTGACCTATTCCTGGTTTAGAATATTTGGCCTTAAAAAATCCCTTGAACATGTGTGGAAGGATTACAGTAATTGGCAGTAAATTTTTGTTAGAATAGAGTGACGAGGCTGTACAGAAATGACTGTCCGAGTTCTTGCAGTATCACTATACTGTACTGAATTATATATGGTAGACTACAACTCCACCATGAAAACCTATTATCCAGTGAGACTGTGGATATTAAGGCAACGAAATGGCCCCAGGGAGGGAAGTTGTTGCCACAGAGGAGGGGGGGGGGGGGAGGCTAAGACAAGTGGACTTCCCTTTCCACCAGGGTTTATAGTAGAAGTGTGTAACAAGCTGTTAGGATACAGTAAGTGTACAGTATAATAACTGAAATGGGGATACATAGAAAGTACAATAGGTACTACAGTAATTCTCAATGCAATTAAGTGACAAGGTATCTACCGAGATACTAGTACGTTGCATAGCAACTGACCCAAAATTGACTATGTTACAGTGCAACTAAGTGAAACAGGGGCAATGACTAACAATACAATTTGCTAATTACAAAAGTACAGTCACCCAAAAGTGAACTAACCTGAGGGTTGCTGACGTTCCATAAACTTTGCTGGCAGTCAACTGTAGAGGATCAGAATCAGATATTTTTAGCAAAAGAACATTTACATGTACAGTACAAATTTAGATATAGTTACTGGTGTAGCAACTTAAATGTGTTAATAGATTGATACTATATGCTACCCATCAATTATCAGCTAATGTTGAAAAGTTTTCTGCTAACTTTTCCAGAAACTAAGACTTATCTACAGCATTTAAAGCTGTGGCTCTTATACCCAAGGTATATATGGTTGAGGTTAATTTACAGATCATGCTAGAAAAACTGTGTTCTCTGCTTCAGGGATAGAAAATGAGATAACCTAAAATAATCTAATCATACCCAAGTAATTAAACGTCATCCTACCCAAGAGAATCCAAACCTAGTACATACCTTCCTTCACCCACCCCAAGAGGGAGAGGTTCTACATTTACAGTACAGTACTGTACTGTACTACTGTATACTAATTTTCCAAAAAAGGTGCACTAAAAGAACTAAATGCTATTAAAAACTGGCTCCTATACAGCAGGTGACCTAACTTACTACTCTATGTCTCTTGATACAGTATTAATTAATTAATTTAGTTATTTACCTGTATCTATCATTATGTCTCTTTGCAGAAACTTTACCTTATTCTGAACACTGTTTGAGTAAGGTTAGAAATATTCTTATCCTTCTTTTTCAGTAACAAGTTGTGAGTTTGTTGAGGTTTCAAAAAAATTTGTAGGATACATTACATCCTAATGTCATCCAGAAGTGGATAGTATATTTTCTTATATTCCAGAAATACAATGATCGCCCAAACAGTTTAATTTTTCTAGTCGAATCATTGCATCCCATAGCCCAGCACCTTTACATAACTAGGTTAGGCCAAGTTAGGTGAGCCAATTGCGCATGTTATGAAATTGACACATTGGTAAGATTTACCATATGAATTTACTGTAAATTATAAGTTGGGTTAGAAAGTTGTGCACGTGATGAAATACACATTGATACAACTACATTGCTAAGAATTACCATAAAATTTACTGTAAATTATAGGTTACCAGGTAGGTGGGCTGGACTTGTCTGATTTGTCTATGGCCCTGCTAAAGGTCCCTGCTACAATTTTCCCACTACTGTATAATGTTTGTTACTAATCACATAAAGTAAACATCAATTTTATTTATTTTGTTAAACATTTTGGGTATGCAGTACAGTGCTGCATGGTAATACCAAATCTATATACTGTACTTTACTTAGGGTATACTGGATGTTAAAACAAAATCTATACAGTACAAAATTTCTTCAGCTCATCAATATTATTATACCATCATATTTCCAAAAACACCAAATTGGGAATACTGACCAGTTACCATGAGAAGGCTGTATGGGTCTGGGAGTTGTATAGTACTGTATAATGTAGATATCTACCGAGCTTCAAGAACAAACCAGTACGTACTGTATTATTAGTATCGGTATCTGGCAAGTAACACAAATTGGTATGCACAAGTTATGTAATTATATTACCTCAAGAAAACAGTACAGTATTGGAGTGCAAGAAAAAGTACTGTATTAACTTTTGGTATAAAGATATACTATAAGACAAAAAGGTAGAATGAACTCACAGGGGATTGGAAGGACTTGGTGGAAGCATAGGAAAATGATAAGGCTGGCCAACCCCACACAAGTCTGTTATGCATATGCATCTGAAAAAAAAAAAATTTCATTCAAGAATAAAAACGAAAGAAATATAAAGTAAGAATGTTGATAGAGTAAAACATAATAAATAAGAGTTCAAAACTATAATAATGTAAGTGTATTCACAACAGCAGACCATTTTAAGACAAGTACAGTACAGGTACTTTTGTAGTGGACTCCATCCCCTACAGGGGACGACTGAGCTCCCGCGCGCCTACCAGCCAGCGGTGCCGGTAGACCTACTCTCCAGTGCAGAAGCACACGTAGCAACGCTAGGACCAGAGTGCCGGGTGTGCCTGGCCTCCTCCTCTGTGATTGGCCCTCTCGCTACGCTCACCCCAAATCCTGATCCTCGTAAATTGTATAAATACGGCCATGGCTGGCCAGGGAGACTGGGGGCGCTTGTGGTAGAGGCGGTACCGCTCTTGCCTCGCAAGCAAGATGTCACGGGTTTGATTCCCGGGCAGGCGGAAGTTGTTTGGACACTTCCTAGCCCCCCTTAGTCCTTGTTCACCTAGCAGTAAGTAGGTACCTGTTGTAAATCGAAAGGTTGCGAATTCGTATTCAGGGAAAGTTGTTGGAGCTTCTAAACTTCTAAACTTGAACTGAACCAGGGAGACCATTCTACTCTGACCTACAGGACCAGCAAGATCTCTCTCCAGCACCTCACCCCCCAGCTTCCTCAGAGAGCTCCTCGCCCTACAGGAACTCAGAGCAAGCTACTCCTCACCTAGTAACTCCTTAGCACTGCTCTGTACAACATATATATATATATATATATATATATATATATATATATATATATATATATATATATACAGAAAACGCATTGTGAGTTTTTATTCTACCTCATTCCTGAGTGTGAGATATCTACATGTACGTACGTTTGTGTGGCCATACAAAGAGAAAATAGACATCTAAAGATTGACTACTAGCCACATTACAGTACACTACACTTTAACAAATGAATTGTTAGGTAAATCAAGCCAAATACACAGTAATTTATATAAAAAATTGTATATATATATATATATATATATATATATATATATATATATATATATATATATATATATATATATATATATATATATATATAAAATGGTTAAAGGTTCTCAAGAAAATATACAAACCTGTCACCCAATATATGTGTCAAATTTCATACTTTTTACAAGAGGAAACCGAGACTACTACACATGTGCGAATGTAAGGGAAAGGAGGGGGGGGGGGGATTAGGAAAACGTTAAAGGGAAAAAGTCGGTCAGTTGGACGGACGGAAAAAATACTGATGGACAGGACCCCAAAAAATAGAAAACCTCTGGTTTTGAATTCTCGTAACACATGCAATAGTAATTTCTATTATCATGGGTACATTGTCATTATATAACATTTAAGGAAGGACCAGTTACGTAACGTAAAATCGTGTTCTCATCAACACGTTTCAAAAATTATTACTATTTTTTTAATTCTGTGATTCGTCTTCATAATGCTGTAATGTTTAAATCGCCGATCTGTAACTTACCGTAGTAGTTTGTGGAAGATCAACAGCGAATAAGTGTTCCTTCAAGATTACAAAGTACAGTGGTGTTACTTGGAGGATTCACTGGCACTACTTGCAACTTAGGAGCGAAGGTCTTCCCTGCTCGCGTGCTCTGGAGCCACTGATTATCGTAAGCACTAAGCTGGGCCATTATATCTCTGTCGTCTGTCGACCATAATTGTTGACAGATAAATGACGTGTTCGGTAATCAACGACTATTTTCGTATATTTCTATAATTCTTTGACCAAGAAGTATGAGAATAATTAACAATTTACGTTATACTGCAATTTCATATCGCCTGGAACTGTAAAAGCTAAAAGAAAATAAGCTTTACATATAAATCTAAATATCAATGGAAACATTCGATTTTCTCCATGAAAAATTCCACTTCCACTCGGGGTTTTCTCTCGAAATATCACACACCAACGTCATTACCGCTAACTTTCTGATAGATTGCTGTAAAAATGGAATCGGATTTTTATCTACTAAATTTAATTACTAGACCATGACGTATTATCTTTCCGCAAAACAGTCTGATGTTGGTCACGTCGTTGCTGCCATTATGCCATAATCAAAAGTCCTGGGGATATGGGATATACAGTATACGTACAACTATACCAGTGATTTGTGATAAGGGGAAAATACTAATCCCAATTACTCCCAATCACAAGAGATTCTCACCTCAAAAAACCAAGTCACTTAAATTCCTATAATCAAATGTTGGCACTACCACCTTGATTGGTAGAAATCTGACACGTTTTTGTATTTCAACACCGCCCTCAGCTTCAGCAGTCCCAGGGAAACTTCAAGGGAAAGTTACGTTCATACTGTACCAAGTCTGAGCTCTTGTTAAAAGTAGTTTTGGGCGGGCTAGTTAGCATGCTAACCAGCTCCTTGTGATGTATTTGTCAATAAATGTTTTGAATTTGAATTTGTACCAAGTCAATCCCAGGAAGTTAGCGGACAAATGGCGAAGAGGATGAAATTATTCAATATGATCAACTAACTTGAATTACACACACAGATACTATATACACATATATTATTATGATTAATTGTTATTTCTTTTATCTTATTTCACTTAAGAATAAATTTTACGGTTGTAATAATTAGATGTTTTAGTTAAAGAAAATCAGAAAAACTCGAATATAGAAGATTAGGACATAGCAAAGATAGTTTAAAAGATTACTCAGAATATAATGACTAAAATGGAAGGCCATGAGAATATTACTGAGACATGAAACATCAGATTATTACTAAAATATACTGTAGTTTACAGTTATCATGTTGTACGCATAAGAACATAATCAAAGGAGTGGTTCTTAACTATTTTGGAGTTGGGGGCCTCCATGATCAACCTTGAATCCATGCCACCTCCCGAAACTTACTTCCCAAATTATGAAAGTTTGACAAATCCCTTTAAGTTTTTTAATTCAACGAGGACGTCAATACACTGAGATCTTCACATACACAGTACATCTACATAGTTATTCCGGAAGTGCTTAAAATAAATTGGGAACCCCCAGGCTCAGGTAAATGTCCCAGCTCAGTTAGCAGAACTGCGGATATATATGCATTCAAACACCAGCTTTGTTTTTGCATCTAATTTTTTTCATTTTTGTTAGTTTTCTGCTACTTCTTTATATCAGAAAAATGTTAAACTATCCTCGTGGGAACCCCCTTAAATAGAATGCCATCTCTAACAATACTACAGTACATGAAGTTAAGATCAAGATTAATGAATGGTAAGTTTTCTTTGAGGGACGCTGCCACGCCACTTTTTAAATTATGAATTTGTTTAATTGGGAATACATATTCTGAGTGAGATATATGTTCAATCCTTTGCACCCCTCCTGATAGTTATAGAGCGTTAGAATTTGTTAACATATTTCCTTTAAAATACGTTTTGTTGTAAATTGTAAAACAACGGTTTTTTTTTAATATTCTTGTTGAAAATAATTATAGTATATAATCAGTGGCCAAACATGCTATGCTTCTATTCCAAGGTCTAATTATTTGGCCAATATACCTCTGGTACTGTAAGTACAATACAGTTGGCTCCATTCAGGCTTTTACCACTCTTCTTTCTCCCTGAGGTTTGAACGCAGAAATCAGAAGTGTGAATTCGAAGCATTCACTAGTGAGTGGGAGGGAGAGAGAAGGAAATTATTTTAATTGGTGTCTGGGTATGTGGGGGGGGGGGAGATACTGGAGGTGATGACGGAAAGTGTATATCAGTTGGGAGAGATTTTTGGGGTAGGGTTGTTTGGTTCACACTCAGGATGGGATGGAGAAAGGAAACTCACAATGTGCTCTCTGTATAGTACATGTTGTATTAGATGTACAATGCAGCTTGGTGCTGGGAAGTGGCAGCGTGGTTACAAGCGTGATGTAGAGAGAGCTGGTTGGTGAGGATGCTCAGAGGAGGACAGCTTGTGGGTCGCCATGCTCGCCGGCGGGAGCGAGGACCACCAGGCAGGAGGAGGAGGTGTTGCTTGCTGGTTGGTGTAGGTAGAAAGAGAGAGGGCACTACGAGGTCAGGTCTTAAATAGCGGAGGTAGGCGTGGCTTAGTAGTTGACCTCCGTGATGTATGGCGGCGCTGGTTGACCCAGACCACGAGGCATACACTGGGGAATTCAAGGGGTCGGCTACTCAGCGACAAACAGCGTTTGTAGGGGAGAAATCCACTACAATACTCCCTCCTTCCCTCCAGGCGGTGTAGGAGACTTGTTGTCTGCAGGGTTGCATGGCACATGTGAGGCCGAATGGGCGGTGCATGCCACATGTGAGCCATAACGGCGATGGCGTGGATGAGCCGGCCGCTAGTGGAGGCAACTGTCTAGACACACAAGATCTGTGGGAGAAGAGAGGGAGAAAGAGGGTTGTGGAGGTGATGAATGTTGTGTTTTCCTCGCGACAGGTACAGAGTCGTCAGATGCGCCTGCTGGGGTGTGTGAGCCTGGGTCAGGAGCAGGGGCTGCGTCAGCAGAAGCGGATGAGGGCTCGTGACAGCAGCTGGGTTCACGACAGCAGCAGGGTGCAGGACAGTAGCAGGGGGGTACCTGAGGGAGCAAAGAGGGGTGTGTGGGTCCGCACTCAGGAGCATGGGCTGCGTCGGGAGCAGGGGCTGCATCAGGAGGAGCGGCAGGGGGTACTGCTGGGCCGGGGGCGGCGTCTGAGGCAGGACGGGTGTGCTGGGGTCGGTAGGACGTGGTGCTTGGGGCAGGAAGAGGAGCTGGTGTCTGCTTAGAGAAGCAGTGCTGCTCGAGGGTGTCTAACCTGCGGTTTAGAGACAGTAGTTGTAGAGCCGATGAGAGCTGTTTCTGGGTGGATAAGCCAGTCTTCCATGTTGCTTGAAGACTGGGAGCATGATCTGTTTCTCCTCCATCCTGTGTGAGTGCGAATCTCCGGGGGTCACCATTTTTGGGGTATGAGATGGTTGGGTTCGCACTCAGGAAGGGATGGAGAAAGGAAACTCACAATGTGCTCTCTGTATACATGTTGTATTAGATGTACAATGCAGCTTGGTGCTGGGAAGTGGCAGCGTGGTTACAAGCGTGATGTAGAGAGAGCTGGTTGGTGAGGATGGTCAGAGGAGGACAGCTTGTGGGTCGCCATGCTCGCCGGCGGGAGCGAGGACTGCCAGGCAGGAGGAGGAGGAGGAGGTGTTGCTTGCTGGTTGGTGTAGGTAGAAAGAGAGAGGGCACTACGAGGTCAGGTCTTAAATAGCGGAGGTAGGCGTGGCTTAGTAGTTGACCTCCGTGATGTATGGCGTCGCTGGTTGACCCAGACCACGAGGCATACACCGGGGAATTCAAGGGGTCGGCTACTCAGCGACAAACAGCGTTTGTAGGGGAGAAATCCACTACAAGATTACAATGTAGGATAATGCTTTGACAATAACGACGGGGTTTCCTCAGTGCTAGCCAGATGAAAATACTAGTTCCAATAGGGTGAATTGATATAAGGTGTTCCTTTACAAAAGGAGGCATTAACCCTTTCGCTGCATTTCCCTCACTTGCCATTTTATCCTGGCTACCGCCAGACGATTTTATTCAGCCTCGGGTAACCTTCCACAGCCAAAGGGTTAATGAGCACATGGATTATGGATATGTTTGAATCAATATATTGTAGAAGATAAGTTTTGTTTAACCCCTTGACTACTCCAGCTGAATAAAAGCGTCTGGCGGTAGTCAAATTAAAATAGATTAGAAGATATCGTAGTGAAGGGATTAATAAGCAATCAAAACTACCAGGAAGTAGACACCACATATTAGTTGTACAGTAGAACGTCAATTTAAAGCGATTCAATTTAAGATTATTGATTTAAAGTGACACCCACAACTAAGGACAATGTTTTAATTTAAAGCGAATCTTTCCTACATTCCTATGTTTCACGAGTCAATCTGGCGCATCATATTTAAAATTTTGCGCCTACTGTTTTCTGGGCACGCTACACTGTCCTAAGGGCAAAGCTGTACTATACATATATTCAAAATAATGTACTAAATGATTAATAAAATTTTTGTCTAGTGCAAACTACAGCATGTATATATCCAAATTAAAAGCTATCATATAAGAATTCCAGCAATGTAAATTAAATTCTCCCTGGTCACTTCTGTGACATGTTATAAACAAAAAACAAAAACTTAATCTAAAGGACAAATAAACAAATAAAAACTTCACTAGACCTTCAGCCCCAACTGTCAAACTGTCACTGTCACTCCCTCCTACCCCCACCATCTTCCCAGCCAGGGTTGGGTGGTTTTAGGGTTACAGTTTTTATCTTATATAATATCACAGACTAAAGTTAGGAGAATACAATTTGCATTGCTAGAATCCTTGCAAGACAAAGAATAATTTGAATATAAACATCATATATTTTGCACACGATAAAAATTTTAGCCCTTTGTAATAAAATTAAGTAGAATATGTCAGTTCAGTGACATTTTATAAAAGAAAAACTTAAAGTCACTCTTAAGGACAGATAAAAAAATAAGCACTAGACCTTGGCATCAACTGTCAAACATATCACCTTGTAGTGGATCCTCTCCCCTACAACTCCCAACTGAGCTCCGGCCGTGCGCCTACCAGCCAATCAGCGTACAGTCAGCTACGCTGAGAGACTAGGTCTATGCAGTGGACGTAGGGGTACGATCGCCGACCTAGTCTCGACCTTCAACCTCCAGCTCAGGATCAGAGCGTTTCACACCTTACGCTTAAGCCGCCGTGATTGGCCCTCGCGCTACGAGCACCTCATATCATGAGTTTCCTAAATCACATAAATACGGCCCCGGCTGACCGGGGAACTCATTCTACACTCGGCTACCGGACCAGCAACATCTCTCACATCTCCTCACCACCCAGTTTCCTCAGAAACCTCCTCGCCCTACAGGACCTCTGAGCAAGCTTCTCCTCACCTAGTCACTCCTAAGCACTGCACTGTACAACAATATATATACAGAAAGCGCATTGTGAGTTTCTATTCTACCTCATTTCTGAGTGTGAGATATCTACATGTACGTACGTTTGTGTGCCCATACAAAGAGAATTGACAACTGGCCACATACAGTACCCTACAACCTCACCTCCCCCCCGCCCCTCCTCCACCATCTTCCCATCAGCTGATCACTAGTAAACAGACCATTTCACCTCCCATAATTTTAGCTGTGTTGATTTATGAGTGTTTATTTTAATATAATACTACAAAAAACAATGTTTTGTTTATTCTAGGAGATGGGCTGAGGTGCATCTGGGTTGATTCTCAGTCTTTTTAGTATTTTGTATTTCTTTCAAGTACCAAACTAAATTATTCCATTGAAACAACACTTTGATTTAGTGCGAATTCAGCTTAAAGCGACCTCTCTTGGAACATAACTGTTATATTGACATTCTACTGTAATACAAATTTGATGTGAACAAAAACAGTTCAGTTGGTAGCACAGTCTTATATAGAATCAGCAAACCACATAGTTCAGTGGAGCTAATTGTACCTACACATACCGGGAACCTCCTGATTAGGCAAATGCCACTACCATGATTATACCAATGCCTCAGTGGGTGCAGGAATCAAAATCCATTTTAACTTTTCTATGATCAATTTCCAAAGTAACGCAAATTAGTACAGATACGGGATTGAGGTAGAACAAAGTGCGGGCCCTCACTCAGGACGTCGTATTTGCATTACAGTACATACAGGTACAAAGTTTTCCCACGTGAGGTCTGTTACTGTAATCGGTTACGGCTTTATATTCTGTTAATTCAATAGATGACGGTCTAACCTAAATTTGTCTTAACCTAATTATGCCTTCCAATAAACAAACCGGTGAATTATGGGTGTATTGGATTTTCCGTGCACGTATTATCATAACTATTATCACAACAGAACTGAACTTCACACTCACATAGAGAGTCAATGATCACAATGTAACCATTTGCTTCTACCCAATAATCAGGATGTCCTTCTCTGGCAAGCAATGACAACGTAAAAACAATGACAGCGGCTGACACTAATTACATCATGTTCATAACAACAATGGCAAAAAGCACTTTACAGTCACAAAAAAATTAGCAAAAATCACTTCATAGCCACTCAAACAGAGTACAATGTGAATGTTAGTGATGTCTTCTCACTGTAAGGTATAAAAAAAGAGAAAAGTAACAATACTGACCGATAATAGTTGAGCTACATGATCACAGCCATGTACGATCCTCATAGATTGGGACTGCAGTGCTCTGATTGGTCGCGTGGCAGCATGCAGGTAAACAGCAGCTGACAAGTGCAGTGAGGGATGCGTTCCATATTCCACGCATCAGAAATTTTGGTTGGACGATCACCATCGTTCATGCAAATTTCTTCTATCATAAATAAGGGGGTGGTCATAATACATCACCATCATTCAAGCAAAATATACTAGATATGGAGATCGTAAATCAGGGGATACCTGTACAGTACTTTACAACATTGCTGTCACAATAAAACATCAAGACAATTGTATATTTTATTTAAGAACATATGAATACATATCAAAGATGGGACTGGTATGCTAGCACGAGCTGGAGAGCGTACAACTTGGAAGCTATCAGGACACACACGTCATGGCTTAAATTTAGCAGTACAAATGTATCACAACAATCTGTTTTAATGTGGCTTGAGAATAGAATGGGAAATATGATTACCAGTACTTGTTTTTACATTAATTTAAGATAGTTAACACTATCCAATTGTGGAGTTGTGATTGGATGACTGATAGGCAAGGCAACTTGTTTATCAGCTGGGTGGTGACATCCATGTCCTGACACTTGCCTGAGATCACAAAAGGTAACTTCACTGAGCAGTGCCCCCTGACTGATATGCTGCTACTAATACTGCCAAGTTAATCCTCATAGTTGGGTAATTCATCATTCAGCACTGGTATATATATATATATATATATATATATATATATATATATATATATATATATATATATATATATATATATATATATATATATATATATATATATATATATATATATATATATATATATATACTTACTGTATAGGGTTCATACACTTTCACAAATAATTAAGTTTCCATGGTATCTAAGCAAATTTCCATAAACAAACAAACAACAAATGATTTATATTTTAACAATATATAGCATATAAAATTTTTCTACTGTAGCTTTACATATCTATCAATTAAGTAAATCATTTACTAAAATGTAGAGTGCAACCATTATGTTCATTGGTGTGTCCTGAAATATTAGACTGGATTTATTCATAATTCCACAGCCCTGACAGGGGGAACATATCAATTAGTTTGTCTATGTAATTATGAGATCAGAGACTTGCAAAAATAAGTTGGCCATCAAATTAAAAAAAAATCAAAACAATGTAAAATAGTGTACATGGATAAGTGATATGCATACATTACTGTATACCAAAATGGTTTTACTCTGATAATTTTGTACAGTACAACTATGAGCTGGAGGATATGACATGGCATCTACTGATAATTTCATTTGGTGAATAATTCAGATTTTTATAACTTTCTTGCCTGGAAATCTTATCCAGTAATTGATTTACCATGAGTTAACAGATGTGTATGAACCCTGTATACCTGTGTAATATATGTACAGTAAATATATATATATATACAGTATATATATATATATATATATATATATATATATATATATAATCACTTGGCAAGCTGTATATGAAGATGGTTATGAATTTTCTATTTATTGCACATAAAGTTTGTGTACTCACTTATAATCCCAATGACACAACACTGGAATCCGGGTATAGGTTGATCACACACATGGCTCTTTTCATTAGTGTTGATCATCACTTGTGTAATAACTTAAGGCTTAATCAACTTTCCATATCCTGTCCCACAACATTTTGGTGCAAGTCCTCAGTGTGACCATGCTGTTTTAACAAACATTTCCTTAGTTCATCTTTAAATATTCACCCACACATTGACAACTTCAGCCTCACTAACATTTGTGCACAAAAAGCATTTATTCAGACAATCATTTGCTGGAGGAATATAACCCATAATATAGGGAAGTAATTACTCTGCATCACCTTCAACATTCAACACTGTCTTTTTCAATAATATTAACATACCAAAGATCAACTCCATTATTCATTATTATAAACACATACATTACTTGGATACAATTAAAACTATATATAAAATATTGGGCAAATCTGCATTTAATATACAATTTATCCTAGGAAAAAGCAACATAATGTTGATAAAAGAGTAGAAAAATGGATCAGCAGGATAAAATACCATCTAACAAGGCAGTTCCACATTGGGCCTACAGTACAACTGCCATTCATAAGCAATGGTTACAACTTGAAGGTAGAGGAAGATGGGTGACCCTTAGTTACATTATATGATTTATCTCCCATGACCATTACATGTGTAATAATAACACTAGTCCTCACACATCAAGAGCCAGAATATTATGCTTCAAAGAAGTAAAACCCTGTGCTCTTAACAAGTGAGGGTTACAACAACTTTGGTTTACTATTTTCTTCTACTACCCCTTAAAGGCTTCATAACACTAGTACATATGGCAGTTTACAATCACAAGGTGTGTGTGTGTGTGTGTGCGTGTGTGTGTGTTATCAGTCAGTCTAGTCACTAGTCACAAACAAAAGTAACAGGTGCACACCAGGATGTCACATGAAGTTTCCCACAATCATAATATCAGAATAAATCTGATAAACCCTTCTTGCATTTAGAGCAGGATGACCATGTAAACTCCTCCACTACATGTTTAAGGTGAACATCACAGATCCAACAACAACATTCAAAATATCAGCTGACTAATTCTGGATATTGGTTAGAATATCACACAAGTGAAGCAGTTCACTTATTGCCTGCACTGTATACAACACTTAATTGCAATTAAAATTCAAGCATTCAACATACAGTATCTGAATTTTCTAATACACTTTTATTTAATGTCTGTGGGTAAACATGTCCTCAGTTGATTGTGTACATCAAGGTTGTTCTGTTTGCTTAAAAAGGTTACTATTTTGTGTTATTTCCAAAGGGTATATAAACAATAAACTATGGATGAATTGGAATGTGATAGTGATAATATGTAGTAGTCACAGAGATGATGGTAGTATGGGCAGCAGTTAACACTAAGATATCGAACTGTAATAACAACAGTGTGTGTGTGTGTGTGTGTGTGTGTGTGTGTAGAACCACATAAAAATGATAAAAACATATTAAGACAATGATAATACCTTTCTTTAATATAATTTTCCTCATGGTGTAAGTACTACATCAGTTATATTCTCGTTATTTAAAGCTTTAATTGACAACTTGCCACTCATAAGCATATCTGGGGCTTGAATGTGTGAATGCTTTGTAGATATTTTCTCATTAGTGTTCAATGCAAGACTGAATAGCAACTACAGTATTATAATATTTTGTACAGGCTACCTCGATCTTCCATTTTGAGTTGACTGGTTTTAGTCAACTATGGAAGCACTGTAATGGGAGAAGTGTTATTTTTGTCCTTGAATTTTTTTATATAACCTTGACTACATACCACTGTCTCAATCTCAAACACTAATATATCCTTCAATCGTCGCTTAGTTTCTTTTAATTCTTCCCCATCTTTTTCATTCTTACTTGACCTGCCTTCTGAGGCAACCTTCTTTTGTATTCATAATGCTAAGTGCCAATTATTTCACTAGTTTAACAGCCAAACCACAGCCCGGGGATTATTATTTTTTAAAGTAAGGCAGAGTAATCTTTTTCTATACTCTAAGCTACTTTGCTACACCAACACCATTTTTGAGCAGTACTGTGGGTAGGCAACAACTGAGGAGGTGAACTAATCAGTAGTGAAAATGTATGAAGAGTAATCTTCATGTACCGTAGAGTGAGACAACATGATGTATGTAGCAAAAGATTGGTAGTTACACAGTACTGTACTGCACTGTACTACAAATGGTTTACAGTATTATACTGTACTATCTTGCAATGTAAATGAGCTGATAAAGAAGCTCAGTTTCATCATAAAGTGCATCAGCTGGGAGCAGTATATGAATCTCCAAAAAGTTCAGTTATATTTAATTATTCCTTTAAACTATTAAAGCAAAAACCATTTTAGTTAATTAATATGATGTGTCAACAAAACATAGGTCTATTGATGCTGCTGTACTGTAATAACAGCATGATGAAGCAGAATGGAAAATAAGATAAATTACAGTACATGCACTGTATATACCTTTCCTCAAGGCAAAGCTTTCTGGCATGTGCTTACAACTAATAAAGGCTTCTCATTATCCCAATTTCACCTCTTAATATGTTTTTTGTAACATAAAAATATGTAGGAACGTGACACACCTGAGTAACTATTTAACAGCACTCTATTTTAAAGTGATGAAAGCTGCAATGATTCTAAACACATTTCTGTATGTTTTATTGAACTTTTATAAGTTCTTGGTTAGTTTAAATTTATACTGAGAAGATGTCAGAATCCTGATAATAATAATGCCAATTCAAACCTGCAGTTGCTACATACCATCATCTGAATAAAAACAAAACAAAAAACAATCAGTATTTGAATGGACCCTTAAATAGAAAAATACTTCAAAGAAATAAATTTCAGTATACAGTAATTCCTTTTTCAGTTTTCAATCCACCTGAAGGCTGGTGACTAGTGGTGGTGAGTACAATCCAAACTTCTCTCACACAGGCAACTAACTGCTGCAACCTTGTGACTGTATTCAACCAACAGTGTGATGGAGTCTTCAAATTCTCCTTAACCTGAATACAGTACATTTCATGATGAAAAGGGACCTTTGGATGATATATGCAAGACTTCCACATAGTGAACAATTCTTAACTAAAAAGTTCAAACAACCATACTGTTTTCTTTTTCAAAGCACATATGTTCCTTAGTTTTATAACAAATCCTGACTTGCACATCTGCAGACTCAGGCTAAGAATCTTCCTTCTAGTAGAGGTCACTACTGTGGCTCTCCTAGAATGGTCATCTTCAGTCAGAACCCCCGGCCAGGCTGTCTTCCTCTTATGCAATATTTATGTTAATCCACTATGTGGCTATTAGTAGTTCTCTCCATTAAAATTATGGCAACCTGTCTTTGCTTCCTTATCTAAGTCTTAAATAATCAGAAGGTAGAAGCTCTATTTAATGTACAATACAATATGGCATATTTTCTCACTTCACTCTGACAAAGACTGATCAAACAACAAAGAGCATAATGTGATTCCAGCTACTGTTAAATAATAAGATATTAAACAATACAGTATTCCTTTCAGAGTTCTACATAAAATTAAAGATATTCTTATTATCATGTTTCAACATTATCGTTAAATAAAATGTAAGCACTGCAAGTGATAATACATAGCGATATAATAAAATATGTAGCATCATCAGCACAAAGTCAGTGTTAACTTTTGTACAATACTTCAGAAGTTCATGCTTTCTATTTAACAACACCAAGAGAATAAGAATTCCTGAAATAAGGTACACGACTGAAAGACACTAATAATGCCACATATACTCACCAAGCAGCACAGGTTCATTAAGAATGTAGCACGACAGCATGGCTAGTCACTTTTTTTTTTGAGTCACCCTTAGGGAAAAAAAAATACACACACACACATGGGTGTCACGAGTCTTCTCCGGAGTCTTGACTAGATACCAAACAAACCCTGGTATTCCGTGGTTGGAGACAGCCTGGCAAGACATACAGACATCTGCACTATTCAGGACTGCGTTTGTGAAGCGTGCTCCCGGGAGGTTCATGGCTACATAAAATCCCCCCCTTCTATTTCACAAGTTCAAGCTGTGAAGACTTAATGGGGGAATTCACCATGTTGTTATCATAAGTTAATTATCAATCATCTATTACAATGCTCCTAATAATGGTATATAAAAATTATTATATAAGAGCACGATTCAAAACTCAAGTCCAGAGTCTGTTCAGCAGCATAGGTGAGCAAAGACCACAGAAGCACTAGAACTAACATTCACCACTGTATCTACATCTTATTTACAAAAAAAATTGTATAATTTCACCATCATAATCATAATATATGCTAATGTGGCATAGTAATAATTCCATGATAATGCATAAAAAACACCAGCAAGAGTATGAAACCCGACACTGTACTAAATGCAAAGGCTCATTAGGTTCCTGGTAGTGGATCCTATGGGCCCTACCGACCCTGGCAGGGAGGGGTATATATATACAGGGGAGTTAGGAGTGCGAAGGGGGGCAGGGCTTGTACAAAACTTGAGACCTTGGGATAGGCAGTGTGGCTGTCATATACATTCCATATTAAAGCACGTGAGTTAAGAGTGTGGCTGTACAAAAGTAGTTGAGAAGCCAATACTATGAATAAATTATTTTCCCTACAAAAATGCAGCTGATGCACCAACTCCATGCAGGTATTGGAGAGGGCAGCAGGAGGTGCACCATTGCCCAGAGGGTTGTTGGCATCATAGTGCTTATCTGCCTGACAGCACATGTAACACAATTGAGTACTGTATGTTTGCATGGCTTAGTCATCACTACATCTTTCACTACATCAAGTCACTTGAGCTGTACATTCATCACTTTTATAAACTTCACATTTTGTCGTTAAGATTTTTGTTTTATAAACCCGAACTAAAAAATTAAAAGGCCTTAGCAGATAACTGAAATAATATTGGTAAACAGTGATCTGCAGTCAATAGTTCCTGATTAACTAATTATTCATCTTAAGGCAGCAAGCATCAGAGCCACCTTGCTTCGTGTGTGGCATGTGACTAAAATGCCCCTGTGCCATAGTGGATGACTGAACCACCACAGTGCGGGGTTCTACATCATCATACCAGATATATATATTATCAACAGCCAGAATCCATATACAGTACTTTACTGACCACTGCAACATCTCCACACAGTAGCTTCAACAAGTTCCTCAAATCACATAGAACTTTGTGGAGTTTTGTTTGTATTTTATTTTTAAGTGTGATTATTTTACAATTCTGCACCAATAATAGAGTAAAAATGTAACATTAAAAAATCATCTGGTCTGAATAATAATTACAATGAAGATGATAAGAACAATGATGAAATAGTAGATATGAATGTTTACAAGTTTGCACCTACATATAGTATGAGCATTGTCAAATGGTACCAATTTCTCCAGGTTTCTTGTTGTACCAAAATTCCATTCATTAAGTTCCTCTGCCAAGAAGAAATATAAGTGGTCCCTAAATCATGAAGCAGGCCCTGCAATTTGATTTTTTTATTGAATGCCACAATTTCCCTCAAAGACCTATAAATTTGCTTTTCTTTGACAGGTGTAGCACACTTATCTCCGGTTAAGCTCCATCTTGACAGCTGCAAAAGAAAAAGTACTATGAGGTTTTTTAAGAAAAATTGCTACTGACCTTCCACATAGTGGCAAGCTACATTCAAAAGGGCATTTCTTTTATATTAAAATTGAGGAATGGGATGTAAACTATAAGATAAATGGGAGAGGAGTAGGGAAAAGGTGAGAAGAGTGAGGGAGGGGAGGGGAGGTGAAACATTACTTCAGGGAGAGGGGGGGGGGGTAAAACATCAGTTGAGGGAGAGAAAATGTAAACTATGTTAGGTTTTCAGTGTGATATATACTTTAATGGCACCATCCCCCTTTAGCAAGATCATAAGAGTGATTGAAGAATTGTGTACACCACTATAGAACAGTCAATCTAAGGCACAATACAGTACTCTAAATGTGATAAAAAGGGGCACACTGTATCCCATGAAGTACAGCAAGAACCGATTCAAGCAATTCAAAAGCGTAAATATCCAACTATTAATGAACGGTACATTCACAGGTAAATGAATTGAACAGGTGCACCCCTTAAATATACTCTGTATTCCTTGCACAAAACAAGGTGCCTACAAGAGGCTCAGGTTAGCTACTTTGTCCTTGGGGGCTCAATCCTTCAAAAAGATGCTGAAAAGAAATTTTCTAAATAAAACTACAAACACTTTTTCGAGGTAAAACAATTAAGCTACAACAAATCCTCCACATCACAGTGCGGTGGTCAACATTTCATCTTTTTCCTGGTTGGACAGTTTAAGTACCTTTGTTATATCACTTTTGTTTAACCTTGAATTCCATTTATACACCTTGATCATATCGCCCCTCACTCTACATCTCTTACAGTGCAGTGGCCATTCTCTGAGAGGGCCTTCTTTAAAGAGATAACCCTCCTCTAGTAGAACAAAACACAACCATGTTTGTTGTGAAGATTTATTTAAAAGAAGTTGGGAATGGTTGGTTGTGGTGATTTATTTTGATGGCGGGACAATCCTACAGTCATTTGCACTAATTTTTTGGGGAAAAATAAAATAAAAATACATAAATAAATAAATGAAAAATTGGTACTGTACAAGATCTCAATACAGGTACAGTACTATACTGTACTCCTCAACACACTGAATAAGATTATTGAGGTGGAAATTTTGAAGGCAATTAAAAATATCAGTGCTCCATGAAAGGTAATCATCAGCAGCTGCATGAACGGTGTGTCATGCAAGGTGAGGCCAGAGGCATGTAGTGACTTCCGTGGGTTTGAGGATGCTGCACCTGCCCTTACAAGTGACAGTGTTCAGCTGCCCAACCAAATTGGGCTTCATGAAGTTGACACAGACAATGTGGAGGAGCTGCTGCATTCTCACAGAGATCCTTACTAAAGAAGTGGTAGATGAGCTAGAAAAACAGAATGATGTAGAAAAGAAGGAATACAATTCCAAGGAAGCTCCATCAAAAAACTTGACGCCATCCCTGAGGGCCTCAACGGATTCTCAAACAATGACACTGACTGGAAGTGCAGCAGTGCTGCCAGGAGAAGTGTTCAAGCAGGCATCTCTTGCTACCAGGAAATGCTGCAGGAGAAGGAACAGCAGGCAAGGCAGTCTACCTTAGATGCCTGCTTCAAGAGGCCAGCAGTTTCTGAGGATGAGCCACAACCTGGCCCATCCTCCCAGCAGTAGCTCCACCCATCTTGTCTCCCACCGCTGCCGTGTAGGAGTAGGAGCAATGGCAGATAGTGGTAAATGTACACAAGCTCCAACCAAATGCACTGGTGAGGTCAGTACACATTGTCTTTTTTTCATTATCATTAAAAACTAATGCTCTCCATTATAAAAAAATTTCATACATTTATCATGCTTGCAATATAATTATTAATGCTATTACCAATACCTCAATAAAACTGTTACAGTATATGTAAGATGTGAAGCTGCATGGAATGCATCTCCATTAGAACAATGTTACAATGTCCTTTTACAGTGCTTTTTCAAACAGTACAGTACTCTGTTTCCATGGAATGCATCCTTAGCACTATAAAAAGTATGACTGTATTCCAAATATTGAAGATTTCCCTAAATCTACAAACTAAAGTAGAGATCACAGTTGTGGTATGAATGCTAAATGAAACTGATTTGTCATTTTCAACTGCTGTACTGTAATTTATAATTTCTTTTACTCCTTACCTATTCCGGCTGTGAGCAAACTTAGCACAGTGCCAAACTGAAAGTCTGAATTACTTTGCTTTCTTTCTACTCCAATGAACACTTATTAAAACAGCTTATGTTACTCACCATCAATGATCTCCTGCTTAACTTTATCAAGCTCCTTCCTCATTTCATCCATAATTTCTTCTTTAAGTCTCTCTAAGTCTCCCAAAGATGCTCCTCCTCCTCCAGAAGACTCGCCAATACCATTAACTCTCGGGGCACCATCTTCTGACGTGGAGCCAAATCTCTTACGTTGTGGCTTGGGCGATTCTGGTCCAGTCTTGCCATTAGAGGAAGAAGAAGTGTTACCAGGACTTTTTTGTGATGATCTAGGTGGGTCCTGCCAAAAGGGAAGGACGTAGTGACTGAGATGTTTATTGTTTGCCAGTACAGTACCAAAAGATACTTAACTTTAGTGACAAATGATTCAATCAATATTTTTTTTTTTTACTGTATACTCAGAACCAGACAATTTGAGTCTTGAAAAGAAAATACAAGCTTGAAATAAAGAATACCAACTACGAGATGGATCATAACATTGGAAGCTGTATAACCAGGGAGCTAAATGTTCATTTGAATTTTTTCTCCCTACTGTATAGTTTATCCCTCTCAATGACATCAGGCAACTTACTGTAGTATCACCAGCATGACCATCCCCATTAACCACATGATACCATGCTCTCTGGGTATTCACACACACATACACTACTGCTCACTTCTAGTAGTCTTTTACTTCTCCTCTCCCTCTGAACATCCACTTGTGAATTATACAGTACTGTACAGTAATCCCTCACCAACCGACCACCACCGCCATTGGTGGTTGTATTCTACAATTTTGCTGTGGTTGGCACGATCTGCGTCTAATAAGAAATAAGGAGTCGGGGGAAAAACCCAAAGAGACATACCTAAAGTGTTATAATGTATTGCACAGATCAAGATAAAAATAAGTACAGGGTGTGTTCAACCAACTTGGCTGCCGAGCCAGTTATACAGTATGTCAATGCCACATGAGAAAAAAGAATCACTTTTAAATCCTTTAATATTTTGGCTAATTTTGGAAGTTTCTCAGGTCATTTCTTAATTTTCTTTCTGTATCCAAAGGGTAATACAAATAATGGAATGTATTTGTGCATAAAGAGTACAGTACTGCAAAACTGCATAGGCTTATCTTCTTATTGACTAATTACTGTTACTATCCAATAATAATTGCTACAATTAAGGTAAAATAATACATGTACTACAGGTAACTTGTACAGGTATGGTATACAGTAGTCAGAAAAAATTCTAATTCCAATAAACCCTCACCAATTTGGACCTTTTATCTTGGACCCCCATGATTCTCAGACATGAGGTCAACCAAAGACACTTTTCCATCCATTTTGAACAATATCCAAAATGGATGGGCATGTATGGCTGCTCGCTCAAAAAACCACAAGTCTCCCCCAAGGTTCTCGAATCTCCCTGCATGTCGTGGGGATACCAGCATCTCCCAGGCATTGTTTATCAGTCTCGCTTGGGTGTTCATTAGTGCAAAGTGTATTGTATTTATCTTTAATTATCTTTACAATGTCTTTCCTATTGTTATACAATTAGGTTGCATCTATGTACAGTAGAACCTCGTTAATTTTAACCAAAATTTAAAAAAAAATATGTAAATGTAGTTTCCTCACTGCTTACCACAGACATAAACAGACAGAACCCAATTATTATGAAGTAAGTGGTGCTGACCTGTGACTGTGTTGGTGAAGAAGGTGGGTCCAATTTTTTGTTGGCCCTACGTCGTGCTAGTGTGGCAGCCATTTCATCCATCATGCTCATCATGCCTCCCAAAGTTGGCCGTTCACCAGATCCCCGACCAATACTGCCTCCCGAGCTGCTTGACCCTGTACTCTCACTATCGGGAGCACGGGTTTTGCGTAATTTGGCACCTGCTATTGCAGAAGCAAGCCCACTGTTGCCAGAAGGTTCATCTGACGAGGGCTGTGATCTGGCAAACCCACCTGGTGGAGGAGGTGGAGGTGGGGGAGCACCACATAAGGGGGGTGCAGGGGGTGCTGGAGGAGGAGGAGGGCCACCTAATGGAGGGGGAGGTGGTCCACTCACTGGGGGTGCTGGAGGGGCAGGTGGGCCCCCAATGGGAGGTGCAGGAGGTGCAGGGGGTCCACTAGGAAGAGGGGGAGGTCCACCATAAGGCAAGGGAGGGGGACCCCCTGCAGGAAGAGGGGGAGGGCCACTGGAAGGAGGTGCAGGAGGGGCTGGGGGTGCTGCAGGTGGGGGATTGGGAGCTGAATTAGTACGGTGATGGCCAGCAGGTACTGGCGGTGGTGGGGGAGCCCCCATGTTCGGTTGACCAGTCATACGTCGCTCCTGCATCACAGCTATGTCCTCCCGAGTCATTGTCCTGCAAGAGGAATTCCAAAGTTGGTGCACAGAATGATAAAACACTGTCAAATTTAATCATGTGTTTGAAATTCTTCACCTTTACGATATACTTACATTCAATTAAGAGAAGCATGCTGCAATCAGCTAATAAAGATGTTACAAACAAAGGTTCCATTCTAAAACTCAAAACTGGTTAGGCTAACCTACTGTAAAAAGCAGACCATGATATTTTTTATACTACCTTACTGCAAAAATAAAAGAGCAAACAAAAGAAACAACAAAAGAACAAAAAAATTAAATAAAAAGATACCACCACCAGCGGTAGCCAGAGAACCTTGGAGACCAACTAGTACTCTAGCAGCACTGTAGAAAGACTGGACTACAAAGATCGCTTGATGAAACATACAAGGACTGAGAGCAAGCCAATATTCACCTCTGCTCTTGCATATTGCTATTCCTCCTCTCTAAGTTTTTAGTTATAAATCATATATTAATAATTATAGACTCAATAAAAAATAAGGTTCCTGAACAGTTGCCAAATGCAAGTGCAAGAGGTTGGCAAGCCCTATTTCCTTCCGTTAGTGAGAACAGCTGTGAGTCAGCATCAACGCAGCATCAGTATACAGGTAGTGGTAGTAGTGGTCCCTCGCCCGTGCACCAAGAGAGAGCATCAACAGCCCGGGCAGGATGTGTGACGAGCCCGGTCTTTACTTTACCGCGTGTCATGGTAATGGTGATAGTTGTCGTAGGTCCTGTCGTAGGTTTTCTCGTAGTGGTTGTTGTAGGCATGGGGATCAGCATACCTGTACCCCATGTCCTCCTCGGTGTAGAGCTGGTTGTGGTGCTGCGGCTGGGAAGGCTGCTGTGGCTGGGTCATCATTGGTGGCGGCTGCTGTTGCTGCTGTTGCTGCTGTGGTTGCTGCTGTGTAGGGGCTGCAGGTGGGGGAGGTGGGGGCACCTGCCGTACACTTCCCCCATTGTTGAGCACCTGGAAGAATGAGTATATTCAAAATTTACAATTATCAAAAGAGAGGAATCCAATTAAGGAAGGATAGGTGGGATACTATAACAAGGTGTACTGTACTGTACTGTACTGTACAGAAACACCCCGGTCTACAAACTATCAGGTTACAAAAACTTTATTGTAACAAACAACCCTTACATAAGCTAACTGGCAGTACGTATACAAATGCTCCCCGAGTTCACAAACTACTGTAGTTTACTGGTGGAGGACTACCCCTGCCCTCCACATGGCTGTGATGCCTCTCAGCAAGTCATGGATTAGGGTTAGTTGCATCATCTGCATTGTTCATGCCATTTTCCGAAGAAGACCATTGATTCTTTACTTTTTCTTTTTCATATTTAGAGCTTTGTCTGAGCTCCAACCACAACTGATAAGGTAGGTATAAGAGTGAACCTACATCACCATCCTCCCCAATGTAACGAGCCATCATCCACTCCAATAAAACCCACACATGTCCAGTGAGCACAGCAACAACAGGAACCAAGGTAAAGTACTGTACTAAACACATACTATAATTATGAAAGTCACAGTTATAAGCATATCTTTATTGTAGGCAAAATCTGTACAAAATTTGGATTTTGTCAGGCAGTTCAGAAACTAATCCCCCCATAATAACATTGTACCTATGGACAATCATGTTTTGGGTTTTAGACAACCACTTAACAAAATGGTCTTCAATCCCTAACTTCTTCGCTGAGACCGGGGTGTCCCTATATATGTGTTACTGTACCCTGAAGTAGATGATAAAGGAGACATAAAAAGTGAGCAGAAACAAACATAAAAACCATTTGACTTATGGTAACTTCCCGAAGTACCACTCTATAACAAAAAACCCTACTATTATTAATACTGAAATTTAAAGGACTTGGAATTTGTTGCCAGTTATAGTAACAAAACCAGACAGATTCTTTCACCATATTCATCCTGCAGCAACACCTGACACACAACTACTGTATCTACTGAAATAGTTCTTCAAACAAAGGAGGAATTATTAATAGAGATATAAGTGTAATGGTTAACATGACAAACATCTGAAATACAAAACTGTTGTTAAAGCATCATTACTCTGAGGTTTACACATTTTTAAAGAAAATTGGATAACCAATAACAACTGTCACTCACCTCCAGGGCTTTGAGCATAGCGTGTGCAAAAGCGTCAGCATCATCTTTGCTGGAGAAATTTAGACCATACACTTGGCGATTGTCCCTCCACTGGTGAAAAGTGACTGTTGCTTGGTTATATTTGAGGCCCTTCAGGATGGCACAGTTTATTACGACCTGAAACAGAGTTAATTTCACAGTTAAGTTGTCAGTTGCTGTACACACAATGAGCAGTGTTCAACTTATAAAGTAAAAACATTTCAGAACCTGAAACATAATTATTAAATAATAAAGTTTGAAAATTAACTTACATACATTTAGCAGTCTTGAACAAGTATTTGATCCATATTATGCAGTGTTGAAAGAAACACCTAATTTACAACAATCTATTTATCAATACAGTACTTCATAGCCTTTTATCAATATAAAGGTCCAGTACATTACAGTATGTCATGTATATTTTTAGTCATGCATTTTAATCACTGTATGGGATATAGAATCGAGGTGGGTGGGTCGGTGGGTGTGAGAGAGAGCACAATATCTTGAAATGTTAGTTTATAACCAAACATGGTCTCTAAACATATTATAACATAATGTATGACATGTTCAATAAGTAGTGTTTAAAGTGGCAATACCGTGCCCCCAACTGGCCCTCCATTGGTCCCATACCATTTGCTGAATCTGTCCCAGTTGAAAAGCACCAAATAAGAGTCTCTGTAATTATTTTTGTGCTTTTTTTTCAAAAGACCTTGAGTGGGAAATGTTCTACAAGTATTCCTGCAATCTCAGTTTTATTTTAGCGAGTACTCATGTTTCCATGTTAATTTAATTACCTATTTGTGTTCTGTATTAATTTATTTAATTTCTGTCTAATATTTATTCAAGAGATGTATAATTATTCTGTGTTCTGTCATTAGTGTTTATAACAACGACCTCTGCTTTTTTTATTTTGGGCGAAGTTGAGGGTGGGAGGGTTAGGGAAGGCAGATTGGAATGGATGAATAAAATTAAAAACTGGGTTCCCGGAAAGAGATACAAAACCTTGGAGGATTGGTAAAAACAGCCCGTACATGTTTAAAGTGGAGGACTGTGGTCGCCAACCCTCAGATATGAGGACAGTACTCTGATGCCGTGGTGGGAACAAGGCCACCTTTAGTGATACATTTGACAGAGTTTAAAGTGGGTGTAAAGAGTTAATGCAATTTCCTTATTGTGGTGTCAACTGATGGCTGTCAACCCTACCTAGAATATAGAAAAACCTTATAGTACTGTACTACAATGAAGGAGTAAGGCGGTAAGTTACCTCGTGGTCTTGGAGTTTCCTGCCCACCACCCTGAAGGTGTTGTTGACCGTGTGTTGGTAGATGTGCACCTTAGAGAGCCCTGTTGACGTGCCTGACGGTAGCCACTTTTTATTGACGTCATCATATATCATGACGGAGGCCCGCGCACTGCACACACTCTGCTCGCTGTCAAAGATGAAACAATGTTAATTATGTGCAGAAAACTGATATATGTTTGGTATTTACGATATTAGAGCAAGCTACTTCAGAGAACAACAACATATTGGAATGAAGACACGAAGACATATGAGGCAAAGATAAGTTGGATTTGCCTGCAGGTTGTGAACAAAATAGGAATAATTTATGGTGAAGGATAAGTAGGTAGAAAATATGACAAGGTTGAGCAAAGGAAAGGGAGATGAGGGTAATGTGTGAGCTCCCACAGCCCAGTCTTGAGCATGATTAATGCTTGCCAACAGTGTTCAAGACAGAAATGAGTGATCGTTGAACCTGCTAGCAGACTGTCGAGTGGCGTGCAGGATAATGTAAGGCAAGATATGTGTTAATTCAACAAGACCAAAATAATGTTGTCATAGGAATGGACCTTTCTTATAAAATAAATCCAATAATTCTCAATGGTTCACCGTGAACTCCTTTCCTCACACAATACAGGTAAGTGTCAGCTCACACCTCACAATATATGAGTACTGTATCGCCACATTGTCCTAATCCGCCACACAGAATGATCACATAAATCACTTGCACCTTGATACTATGTCTAGGGGATACTGGGGGGATATACAAATAAACAAATGATCATAGCTAACTTTATTTACCTAACCAAACACTGTTCATTGAGAGTCCTATTGTAGATCGGGTCATGATACTTCTTGTCTGAGTCTAAAAAAAAGTTGTAACAAAGACGACACACAAACACTAAACACTGCTATTAGGGCGAGACTCCCCTGCTAATGGAGAAAGATCTAATAAGTCCCCATCACAACACCCAGCCACACCCTCTTTGACCTCGACCTCCCCCACCCAGCATGGTAGCGTGACCCAACATAAACATGAACTACACACGTACACGAGAGCAGAATTACCCCTCAGTATATTAATTAAAAAAAAGAGCCTAGACACAGGTACAATACTAATTGAGGTACGAGGTTCTCAACAAACAGCCTATTGTCCCCAGGTCCCAGATCCCAATAGGCTTATCCCCGAAAAAAAAATAATAAGTCAACCAGTTTTTGGGATACTGGTTGATAAACACAAATTATCCAACTCGGTCAAGATGCTTGTTTAGATGTACCAAATATCGAACTAAATCCCAATAATTGTTTTTTTTTCCTCAAGTTACTGAACGAGCATATTGGACGGACGGACGGACGGAGGTAATAATGATTAACCCCCAATTCCTTTCAATACTGTATTCTGTAAGTGTGTGTGTGTGTGTGTGTGTGTGTGTGTGTGTGTGTGTGACCTTACCCGTTTCCAACTACACAAATGAAGCTTTCTGAAATAAATCCCAGAAATCTAACCGTACTGTAATGTTGTTCTCCAGCTGGTGCTACGAGAACCTAACTAGTTCAGGTAGTCTCAGGTAAGGAGGAGTTAATTAACTGTTTAAGGTGTAACTGGACATAAACAAGTAAGAGACGAAGTTAACGTAAGAATCATTGAGGATCCGAGCCTTAGGGCGCTGATACGAACAAAACTAATAATAAATAACGTTTGTCCCAAGTCTTACATAAGAGTATTTTACCGTTAACACACACACACACCAAGGAACCTTAACCAAAAAAGGAAAAATATTTATGAGTGAGGCCAACGGGTAAGGGAGTTTAGGAGGGAGGGGAGGAGAGGAAGGGGAAAAGGGGGGGGGAGAGGGAATCACCATCCCCCCCCCCCCTTACCACAGTGGGTGACCTGTTAGGGGGCGGTGTGTGGTGTATTGTTTTCGTTTATATTTTATGTCACCGATTTGGTATATATTTCCCCAACATGTCTAATACTGAACACTGTACCCAGGTGTAAGTGGGGTTGGGTTAGGTTAGGTTCAAGAATGTCTCATTTACTATCAACACGGTATTCTTCACCACGTTTGTATAGTATTGTAAGGAATTGTGTATTGTATTATCTCTATTGTATGGTATCTGTAACCCAATCTCAGGAATACAGTAGAGGGTAGATATTATTATTATACACGCACATAAACTCTCCTCACAAAGCAGTTATCAAACACAAGTATTAAACCCTCCTATTAAATTACGACCCTCAACACAGACAGCTGGTGACGTGTGGCAGCTGGCCGTGACGTCAGAGGTATCCAATCCGGATATTAAAACGTCAGCCGATACAAAGTTGGCGAGGAGCAAGAATTAAGAGGGAGGGAGGGAAGACCTTTATAGCCGGAGTGTCTAGCCAAACTACCGGATATTTTACACAATATCTCGATGTCTGTGCGAGTGTTTATCGGGAACGACAACCTTTAAGTCATACGCCTAAGAAAGGCTGTTATCGTTGTTATCTGTTTGTGATTATATTTCGCTAAACTGTTCTAAGGTGTAGAAATTGGTCAAATTAAACAGTGTACAGTACAATACTATTTGTGTCATGTAAACACTTACCTTCAGACATTGAATTTTAACCTAATGTTCGAACACACACACACACACACACACTTTGTTAGCCCACACTGATTAATCTTCAATTAGAATATGACGTCCAATATATATGAACCACTGTCTTGCATGGCAGTGAACAGTGACATCACCCACATGAATCTGACCTATATATACTGTTAATGAATATGATGTATTTCTTTGTGTACATGAACCTCTGTCCTGCGTGACAGTGAGAAGTGATACCACCCTCAGTGTCAAGACCTGACTGAATTACTCAGAATAGGCAAACTGTACTCCCAGCTTTGTCAATAAATTTGTTAAACTAAAAAAAACAAAAAAACAAAAAAACACACACACGCCGATTACAATAACCTTTAGGGGTCGTCAAACAGGAAACAGAAGGTTGAATCTGGGGCAGCCAAGACAGCGGAGACGGGACCCTCCAAATTATTTCCAAGTGAATTCAAGGTTCAGTAAACACAGCTCACCAGAGGGCTTGGAAAGCGAGGCTTACAACATCTTTACATTTTAATCCTGATAATGTGAGAAATAATCTGACTGACTCACTTATGTATGATGAAAAAAGATATATTATATGGCGTCAAAATTGCCCCCAGACTCTATCCAGGTTGGTTTTCACAGCAATAATTGGAGGGGAGTGCAAGACCACTGTGAACCCGTCAGTACAGTAGAATATGTCGTAACGGGAGAATTAGCTTAAGAATGTGTCAGTGACTTAATCTTGACCACGGGAAGGTAAACACCGGTACAAGTTCAGTCACGAAGTTCACTGCTTCAGTTACGTACACATACTGAGGCGGGCCATCGTGTGCACTGCAATAATATAGAAACTTTGTTATTACTGAACGTTACACACATGTACCCATGAGAACCTACAACACTATCTTCACCCCCCTTCCCTTTACCCCCTCTTCACCCCCCTTTCCTTTTACCCCCTCTTCACCCCCTTCCTCTCACCTCTTTTTCACCGCCTCCCTCCAATACACTGACACACACAAGAGAGGAATGCTGCTCCAAATGGCGCAATGTGTGTGTGTGGAAGGTGTGTCTGGTCCCCTGGTCTGGTCAGCTGTTCTAGTCAGCTGGTCTGGTCCTCCTCACACACCACGACCCACGTCAAACTGACTCCTGAAATGGCATGGGGCGACGTGTGGCGGCGCGCTGTGAAATATCCCGTCCTGTTTAATATGGTCTCGACGGATCAATCTGCTGGACTAACCTAACCTAACACCCCCAGAACACATCGCCCTGGGGAAAGGCATCAACAACACCAATCTGCCGCCGCTGATACGATCAAGCTGTGATGTAACCTTGATGTCAGGATGCGCTTCACAACCCATCCTTCTCAACCCGAATTCACGGACGATCTTACGTTAAATATATTATATAACCCGACTGGAGGTGTGAGAAGACTGAATCACTTACCGAACAGAACAAAGATGGCGGTTAGGTGAACATCAAGATTACGTTCTCATCCCAAAACTACGTTCTCTTTTTTTAGATTCATTATTTTTCTCCAGTGGCAAAAATAACGGAATCTTAGCGCGTACTGTACCAGAACTTTTCACGTAAACATCTCACTCGTGTTACTGGAACTTAAGGTTTATTCAGAGTTCTTTAGTGCCGGTACTTTATAGGGAGTGTACCGTATAAGTGTATTATACGAGGTGACGACGACACAGTCATCACTACACCTCTACACCTTCACCTTTTCATACTAATTGCCGCAACACCTGGAACTTTGGGACCCCATGAGATGTGACCACATTCTCGTACGTCACACAGCTGCGTGAGTATCGTAACATACAACGAGAAATTTTCCGAGACGTAGTGAAAGTGGCATCGATCAGTTCAACCAAGAGACACTGCCCGTGGGAAAGTGTCCGCAAGTGACCAAATTCACGGTGTAATTAGGTTGACCCTGAGAGTGGTGTAAAGTGACGGATGATAGTAATTATCAAGTCACTGTCCTGGTAAGTACACCCCGCTACAGAGATACGGGCCTATAATTTTTCCCGTAACTGAGTCGAGATAAGAGATTATGTCGTTTCCCTACAGTCTATAGCTAACCCGATAAGAGTCGAGACTGCCAGCACCTCGATTTAGTATCCATAACATTAAAACAATCCCTCGGTGTTAATAGGGAGGGGAAAAAGTGGGAGGGAGTGAGGGAATGGGGGAGGAGGGAGTGAGTGTGAGGAGTGTGTGAGTAAGGAGTGTTGGGGGAGGTAGGAGGAAGGGTAGTGTGAGAAGAACAGGAAAGAAGGAAAGCGTATGTGGAGAGAATACGAGGAGGGAGAAGAGATGGGGGAGGAGGGAACACAAGGAGGAACGAGGGAGGGAAGACGGGGGGTGAACCTACACCACGGACAAGGACAACAAACTAAGAAGTCCTGTAAGAGAGAAACAAGGACACATGCTCGACATTCCTGCCGTCTCTCTCTCACTACTGCTACCACCTCCCTCACTACTGCTACCACCTCCCTCACTACTCCTACCACCTCCCTCACTACTCCTACCACCTCCCTCACTACTCCTACCACCATCACTACTACCACCTCCCTCACTACTCCTACCACCTCCCTCACTACTCCTACCACCATCACTACTACCACCTCCCTCACTACTCCTACCACCTCCCTCACTTCTCCTACCACCATCACTCCTACCACCTCCCTCACTTCTCCTACCACCATCACGACTACCACTATCACTCTCATCCCTTACTACAACCCCTTCACCTCCCCTAGCATCACCACAAACACCCACCACCACACAGGTAAACAAAAACAAATATCAATAACCAATACCACAACAATAAACACTAAAGGAACCCAAACCCGTTTTCTATGCATGAGAGCGTGAGTGACCTAGAGGAGATACTTATGTACTGTACTGTTATATGTTGTTGTATCTTTACCAGCAATAAGGGTTATAGAGGTGCCTAAAAATGGTTATACAAATTATCTTCCTCTCTCACACGCACGCACGCACGAACGCACGCACGCACACACACACACACACACAAAGTATGTCCACACTCACGTAGGTCCACCAGTCCTATGGGTGTCACCCCAACCACCCCTACACCTACACCCCCTCTTCACCCCCACTACAACCCCCTCTAAACCCCACCACACCTTCCTCTCCACCCCCACACCCCCACCACACCTCTCTCTACACTCCCAACACAGTGCAGTAGTCAAACACCGTCTCTACGTCACCGCCCTACACCCTCCCTTGGCAGGAACTGGTCGAGGCATGAGTGTGGTCCTGATGTATGCACTATTGCTCACCAGCGTGGGCGACCCGGTGAAACGCCCACGGGGGTTGGTAGGTGAGGGGAGGGGGGGGAGGGGGGACAGGGGAACAGGTATGGGTGACTCAAGGATCCTTCACCATGAGTCCTGCCCAAGTGACTCTCTCACACACACACACACGACCAGGAACCAGGACTCGGCTTATCTTCCACCCACGGGTCTCGGTGAGATAAATATATGTCACCACCAATTGACTTTCAGATGCAGGTACAGAGAATTCAAAATGATAAGTTATAAAAACATTACTGTATTCCGAATCTCTATATATACTGTATTAGCACAAACACGCCTCAAATTCCATTACTATCACAAATTGCTGTTCAGAAATCTACGGGCGACTTTACACCAGCTCGGGCCTGGGTTAAGAGAGGGCCTACCCCCCTCTTATCAACACCCGGGGGGGGAGGGTTGCTTCACCTTCACCATCCATCAGTATAATCATCGACTCAGTGCAGTAATAAACAATCATCCCTCTACAGCCCTTTATTGCCAAGTCCAAATCACCATTGATCAACTGCCCCGCCGTACAGATCAACAGTATGAGGGCGGGGTGAGCCAGGACAGTGACCCGCCGTCAAGTAAGGCTACGCATCCTCAACCTAGAGTTACAATTGTGTCTGACTGAATTACCATGACAATCGCTCATCAGAATCAACCTTATATCATTATTAGAAAATATTTACATTATCACAATCATTAACAAAGGTCAATTGACGTCATCATCAATACAAACACAATACACTAATTAGATTCAACCTAACCTGACCTGACCTGACCTGAGACGTGGTGATTGGTGGCTGGTTGGTTGTGTGGTAAATCCTCGTGCAGTTTAATATTTTCTCCCGCCCGTGTGTTGTTTCTCTCCCTCACTTTCTCTCATTATTTATGTACACCATTTATCTGATTTTCTTTGTCAGTTTCTTTTTTCATTTACCTAACATCACAATTTATATTTTTCTTCATATATCTATTCCTTTCTTTATCGGTCTTTTTGCTATTTCATATACGCTAACACATCTAACAAGCTCATATACCATCATGCACCGGCAGACAGCTCATTACCCCCCCACCCCCGTACAGACAAGTCAGGCTCAGGTAGGTAAAGGAGGTAAGTGAGGGGGGGGTCGGCGGACAGTGACCTGAGATGAGGGAGTTATCCTGCGCGGGACCACCACACGCCGCGCCGCCGCCAGGGTCACTGAACCTGGCTCCACCAAGTCAGAGGGGTCCTATAGATTACCTGTAGTTTACCTGGAGAAGAATACAGGTCCCCTACCGTGACTAAATTCCCCTAGTGACTGTGGTTAATTTAGTTGTTACTGTCATTGACCCCCAAGTCACTTCACACGTAGATAAATATACATATATGCATACAGATACACAGGTACATCCAATCATATACATACACAGGTGCACCCAATTCTATACATACACAGGCACATCCAATCGTATAGCTGCATACACAAGCACACTCAATGAAATACACAAAGACACATACACCCAGCGCGCGCGCACACACACACACAAATCAGCCCCACACTGTTTCCGGGTTGCTCAAGCGCTGGGGACACTGACGAGGTGGGCCAGCAGGGGCTATCAACCACTCCCTCCCACCCAGGTTTTACCCCAATTTTATGCAGGGATATCAGAGTCAGTGGTGATCTAAGTCGACCTCGCCCCCACACCCTCCAAAAAGATCTCACTCGCCCCCCACACCCTCCAAAAAGACCTCACTCGCCCCCACACCCTCCAAAAGACCACTGCCCCACCCTCCAAAGACCTCACTCCCCACCCTCCAAAGACGTCACTCCCCCCCACACCCTCCAAAGAACTGCCCCCCACACCCTCCAAAAGACGTCACTCCCCCACACCTCCGAAAAGACCTCACCGCCCCCACACCCTCCAAAGACCTCACTGCCCCCACACCCTCCAAAAATACCTCACTCGCCCCTACACCCTCCAAAAAGACCTCACTCGCCCCTACACCCTCCAAAAAGACTTCACTCGCCCCTACACCCTCCAAAAAAGACCTCACTCGCCCCCCACACCCTCCAAAAAGACCCCTACAACTCCCGGATGAATAGCTGAGACTAGGAGGTGTGCATGGGAGTGAGGAAGGGAGGGAAGGGCTTAAGGCAGAAGTATGAGGGTAGAGAGGAGAAGCCTTCATCAACAGAGGAATGTTACAGGTTAATGAGTGATCACCTATTGACGTTAATTAACAAGTACAGGTATTACAGGTGTGGTGACAGGAGCCTTAAGGTGTTTGTTTGTTTGTTTTAATTCAATATCGAATTTTTTTCCTAACCTAACCTAATCTCAGATACTAGATGAACTGAAACAAGAAGAGAAAAGTGGATAAGGAGGAAGAGAAGAGTGGATGAGAGGGAAAGAAGGAGGAAGAGGAGGGTAAGAGAACTGACACCAAGTGGAAATAAGACCATTATGGAACGGAAGGTGGAAAGGATTAGGTGAGAAGAGTGCCAATGGGAGGGGAAGGAAGGTTAAAGAGAGGTAAGGCAAGGGAGGAGAGGAGGCAGGGAGGGAGGTGGGAGGCAAGGGAGGGGAGAGTGGGAGAGACAAGGGGGTGGAGACAAGGGAGGGAGTGGGAGACAGGAGGAGTGGGAGAGACAGGGAGGGGGTGGGAGAGACAAGGGAGAGTGGGAGAAGCAAGGGAGGAGAGTGGGAGAAACAAGGGAGGAGGGGGAGAGTGGGAGAGACAAGGGAGGGGGAGTGGGAGACAAGGGAGGTGGGAGAGACAAGGGAGAGTGGGAGAGACAAGGGAGGAGATGGGAGGGTCTGGGGCGTTGTCGATTTCCTCTCCCAAGACCCCCCTCCGGCATCGACCAACCCCCCTCCCTCTCACACACTCTCCCACGCACTTGCTCTCACACACCCACTGCCCCTCACACTCACACATAAACTCTCCCCCGGGAATGTGAGAAAGAGACTGTGTGCCTGCTCTCTCTCTCTCTCTCTCTCTCTCTCTCTCTCTCTCTCTCTCTCTCTCATAAATACATCAACCAATAAACCAATAAGACAATATATAAGTAAATAAATATCCAGATACAATAACAATCAAATAAAAATAATTCAGTAACGACAAACTAACGAATAAAATAACAAATAAAATTGATCAATAAATAAGTCAATAAAAATACCCAATAAATAAGAAAATAAACAAAATAAACAGCGTAAATAAAATATAAAAATAAATAAAATATATAAAAATAATTAACTATATAAAAATAACTCAATAATATAAATACCAGAAAAAATAATATTCCAAACTTGGGTCGACTATTGACGCTGAGGACTAGCGAGCTCAGGTGACCCAGAATAAGGTGAAGTGGTGTGTAGGGCGGCCACCACACACCTATAATGACCTGGATCGTGACCCCTTAACTAGTGCCGAGTGAACGTGTGTAGTTTATTTCCTCTAACAGCTAACTAATATTGTCTCACTGTAATTATGATGTCATTATATGTCATTAGTTAGGTTAAGGACTATTAGGTTCGGTACACAGAACTTGATACACCGTGACAAGTCCTGGAGGTTGGAGGGCCTTTCTGGAGGGTGGAGGGCCTTAACTTTCAACACATATACACTAACTTTACCCTCTGGTCTCTCACCCTAAACTCAACTACTGGAAGCTATATGACCTGACCTAACCTAATTTCATGATACGGAGACTCCTACCAGTAGATACATCGACCTTTGGCTCTGTCAGTAAACATTGCTTCTGACGCACGACCATGGCTCATGACACAAACACTAGTGACGCTACACAAACATACGATTCTCATCAAATTATTCTACGAGGTTCAATAGTCATGGACGAGGCACAGCTGTAGGACGAACACACACACGGACGAACACACACACACGGGCGAGAACACAATGACAATCCAATATAGTCCGGGATAAAGATATTGCCGAAGACATACTAAGATCCTGACAGACTGGAAACACCATGTGACACAATAAGGTAAAACTCGACAACATGATGATGAATATCCTTTTAGGTATAAACTTCCCGAATCTAACCTAGAAGTTTGTGAAGGTAAACGTTTACAACACGCAAAATGACGCGCCATCCTCACTACTTTAACCTTTGACACACACACACACACGAGGGTACAGGACCTTAGCTTCAGCAGTGAGGATCACCTTAGCCAGCCAGCCGCCACCACACTTACCTGGAAAACAAAACAAAACACATTAGTAACACGTTTACCACCTGGAGTGTGAACTTTTAACTCTAAACTTAGGTGGTTCAAGAAGAAAAACTTAACAACCACCACAACACACTTACACTTAACAGCCCCCTCAACACACTTCACACTTCCTGTTAGGGTTCCACCTCCCCCACATCAAGGTCAATGATCATGCAAATTTAACCCATTTAACCTCTCGCATTATTCCCAAAGTGATTCAGGTCAACCTTCATTAACATATCTTGCAGAGTTCACCAGCTCCCGGCACTATAACATACACAGTGAGTTTGTTTACAGTGTTATAGGTTTATAGCTCGTCTTGTTACTTCCAGGCGAGAGTTGCATCCGGGGAGCTCCAGGCGTCACGGTCGAATTACGTCCACCTGGTGTTGACCTGGCGACTCCCGCGGCCCGGTCCCCCCCCCTCCCCGGTCACCTCCCCCTCCCGGCTCTTTCACCCCTCCCCTCCTCGGCCTGGTTACTCCTCCAGCTCCCAGGTGACAACAAATACCACAGGACGCTGACGATTAAAACACCTGTGAGAGATTCCTAATTACATTTACCTATCGTATCAGGTCATCGTTTCCCACACTTCTCTACACCTGTATCCAAGGAAATAGATCATTAAATACCACCTTTTTATCGTAATTTTAATTAGTAGAAAAGTAAGTCTGGTAAATTGTGACAAATTAAACGGTCCACACAACTACCTCTTGGCCACCACCTCACAATAACTGACCCGACGAGTAAAATACACAAGACAATGGCGCCTTTACACACGGTTGCCTGTAAAGGAAGGTGGAACAATTTAATTTAACTGTCACCATTGTTAGATCCAAGATAATGTCACACTGAATAAGCATTATACATAGCCAAATGTTAGTCATCTTCTTCCTCTTAACTCTATCTTCTACTTCTCTTATATAATTCTAATACTTCTTCATCGTTTAATTCCTCTATTAATTCAGATTTAGGTATATCTCGTGGCCTATTTTCTTTGACTTATTTTCTAAAGGTATTTCATCAGCAGTAACGAGTAGAGTTATTAATACTCGAGACTTAGACTTACCGCCCCACGAGGTTAATTACCTAAAATACATAATTGACCTCAAATTAATCAGAAGAAAACGTCTAAATCAACGTGTTTTATGGAGTGAATTAAGTGCTGCTGCCCCCTTGGCTCATAAAGATTAAACTGACGTACTAACTAAAGATAATTAATCCTCGTAAATAAAACACAATATACTAACATTTAATTACACAACCAAACAGACGCTTTCCTAGGTCAACAAACTCGACCTCCGGGATTGTCCAAACTGCAACTTATGGCCGCTGGATGCCTCCGTTCTCTCCAATATTTCACAACATTTCCTCAACTTTTGGTCAAATTTGGTAGATAAATTCCTTTACCTTAGGCAGTACGAGGATGTTTTGTTTACACCTGTTGGCTGTCCCACGGCTCCTTCCTAACCAACCCTCACCTTACCTAACTGTATCATGAAACATTAATTAATTTTCTTCATATATTAACCAACTTTCTATTAATTAATCTATTTTTCTCATTTATCTACTTTTTGTTTATTAATTCATATATGTCATTTTTACTGATTCATTTTATGTGTATCTTGTAATTCAATAAAAATCATATAAACAATACATTTTAATTATTCTTTATTTACTCTTTTTCCTCTATGTATCTATTTTTACCAATAAACAGTAATTACTCTTTAACGACACATTTCCGTTGTGTTCAGTGACCGTGAGTCTCACATCCGTCCACAGTGAGATTCTGACAACTTTCCTCCCGATGGTGTGAGAGCATTGAACTGGCTCACTAACCTGACCTAACCCTAACCTAACCTAACCTTGTAGAGATGGTATTAAATTGTTAGTCCAGTATTTTACAACCAAGAGTCGAGATCCACTTCTATGACCAAATCCACCTCGAGCGGCAGAAGCGGTATATGACGTAAACAGGTTATGTGGCCTTTCCGGCTCTTTAGCTAAAATAAATTGAAGGCTTGAACCGATAATGGAAATTTACGGCGTAGTTCTTGACTTGAGAAAGTTTACGAAGAATCCGGTGTGTGGGACTTAGCTCCATCACACAGGGGCCAGAAATATACCGAGGGTCGCCTGCCCTGGGTGTAAACAAGGGAGGAGAGGAGGAAGGATAAGTGCCACACACACACACACACACACACACACACACACACACACACACACACACGGACATCTAATTCTAATATAAACACAAAACTCTCATCACCAGCGGCAAGTAAGTAGAGAAAAATAACTCAAAATAAATAACTACAGACATTACCTGGGTAAATATTACACCTGTGAACACCTAGGCACTTACAGGTAGGACGGAGTGGCGTGGATATTAACTTAATTACTGAGCCTTAATAATTATGGTAACGAGGGGTGTGGCCCACCTCCTGCTGCTAGTATGATGGTATAACACACACACACACACACACACACACACACACACACAGCTGGTCTTCCTAAACTGTTTCCCGACAACCTCAGTTTTTCTCAGGTCTCACACACACACACACACACACACACACACACACACATCAATTATTTTACCCTTTTGGTAAACCTTTTTGTTACTTTTTTCATTTTCCTCTTCCGCCTCTTTTATTTTCTTGGTTTATATTTCGTCTGGCTCCTTTGTTTTATTTTCGTCCTCTCTTGGTATAAATTATTAGATCATTGTTTCGTTTTACCTCCGTATTTATCTTTTTTCTTTATATTTCTTTTCATTTTTCTTTTTCTTTTATAATTTCGAGCCGATTTTATAACTTTTCGATCATTATTTATCTTTTTTCCCCCAACCACTATTTTCTTTTTTCTATCTCTTGTTTTCCTCCTACCACTATTTCTAGGTTTGTTCTGTTGTGCTCCACGTGTTTGGTTCACTCGTCGCCACTCTGTGTTTTTCACCCTTGTTATGAACCTTGACGCGGGTATTTTTAAAGGCTCGGTCCCTCCCTTAGTGAAGCTGTAAACACCCATGTGACCCACACTCCTACTTTTGTGCTATGATAGATGGACGGATTTACAGAGTCAAAGGTTAAGAACACGGATTTACAGTCTCCTAGGTTAAAATTGCGATACAATAACGGATTTACAGAGACTCCAAGGTTAAATTGCGATAGAAGGACGGATTTACTAAACACATTTTTTCATTCTCAGTAAAAGGAAAAAAAATCAACGGAGGAACCTTTTAAGAAATCCTCACCCTGACGTGGCTGCTGTACCATCTGGGCAGCTCACCCGTTACGGTTGGGTGAAGAAACAAAACCAAAAAATAAATAAATAACTAACAATACAAAACAATGACAATAAATAACAATAACAATAATAAATAATAACAATAAATAGCCGTAACAATACTAAATAACAATATAATTAATAATAATAATAAAAACCTAAATAAATTAATACAATAATTAAAATAAAAAAAATAAAAATTATAAATCTCCAGAAACTTGAAACCTTCTGACCTTGATCTTGACCTTCCCTCACCCCCCTCATACCCCCTCTCCTCGCCTCCCATCACCCAACTAAAACCCCTCACTCTCACCCCCACCCCTCCACACCACCTCACGCGAGAATGTCTTCAAGAGAGGCGAGTCGGTCACACACACACACACACACACACACACACACACACACACACACACACAAACAGTGAAACATGTAGCGAGAGTTCCTAGAGTGTATCATGTTGGCCGAGGTGACCCTAACGGTGCCTTGGCCCTGCCTGTCTCGTGCAGCATCAACGGTGGGGCCCAACCTAACCTAACCAGGCTTAAACTAACCTAACCAGAGTACATTTTGCTACGGTAGAGTTTAGTTGGGATTAAGATGGTCATATTTTGATAGCAGTGTTTACGTGATTGAGTGAGTGTGTGTTGTTGTTGAAGGAACAGAAAGAGAGAGAAGAGGAGGGAGGAAGGAGGAAGGAGGGAGGGAGGAGGAAGGAGGAGAGGGATGGGGATTTTTCTATGACCTTTACGCCCTTACATCTATGACTGGGGGCGGGGGTGGAGGTAAGGCTTCTACCTGTCTCTCTTCTCTAGTAAACACTGCATATTCTCCTCGTGACCATCAAATAATTTAACATAAATATCTATAGTATTTTTGTTTACACTTGCGGAGATCTTAAAGTTTCAGGATTTAATCATGTATTATCATGTTCACTACTCAGGATCTATTCTCCCCACCCCACCCCCCACCCACCCCACCCACCCGCCCGTCCTAAGTAAAGTCACCGCCTCTCGCACTTAAAGATCTAATGTGACAGTTTCGATGATGAAGCCCCCCCCACCCACCCCCGATGAGTCTGAGTCCTAGAGAATCAATGCAACCAGCTGACGTTCTTTTCAACCCCCCCCCCACCATCCTGTGCTCTCAACAGTATCATCACTGGTCTCACCCCTTCTGTTTCCTCTGCTTCTTACAAATCAACACAAGGCAGAACTAAACAACCGAGCCCCTGATACCGGAGCCCCATACTGAACCTTCCGAAACCAGAGCCTCTTAACCGAACCTCTCGCGGAAACAAACGTAATTAAACCCTATATTTTCTGCTGCGTCATCGTACCCTAATTACTTAGTTGGGGTTATTAGGTTCTGGGAGGGGAGGGAAGGGGGAGGGAAGAGGGACCGTACACTTCCTTTCTCGGTGCGACAGCTGCTTTCTTGTGCTCCCTCAAGGTCACCCCCCCCCCAAGCTCAATGATCCATAACAATTACCTTCTCGGTCACGCTGACGACTGAATGAATCATGTACTTCGGTTCTATCGTGACTAATTCTTCTCCGCGTGATACTGGCAGCTGGAATACCTTAAGCCCAATCATATCAGATCGCTACAGGTACAGATACGTGTAAATTACAGGTGCAGATGTGTGGAATAAATTACAGGTGCAGATATGAGGTGTACAGCACAGGTAGACCCCAGCAATAGCCACATGGAGTACCACTGTGAGTTAATGGCCGGGAGGAAACATTGACTGTTATCCGGCTATAGATTTCTGATAGCCTCGACAGATATCACCTTTATAGCTAGTTTTGGAGCAGTGGGTAAATAACAGTACGATATATAGTGTAGGTGGGAGCTGATGCCAGAGAAGAAGAGGAGGAGGAGGGAAGGACGAGGAGGAAGAGGGGAAGAGAAGGAGGAGGGTGGTACTCAGGAGGAAGGTTGACTTAAGACTTTGAGATCAGTTATAGTTAAATAAGGGTAAGACTCACCCCATCTCACCAATGTGCTCGGAGATTAAATATTTACAGTCTTACTTTACCAGTTTGTTCGAAGATAAAAAGAATTGACTACCTCAAGCCTGAAGACCCACCCTCCCCACCTCTCTCTCCACGATTCCCGGGCCATGAGTGAGGGCCATCAGTACCCTTATCATCACATGGCCTTTAGGAGAGTTTACCAGCTGTCTTAAGTCGTGCAGCTGAGTACCTTGGCCTACTGTGTGAAGTCTGTCGTGTTTAAATTTTACCATTATTTCCCAATCAATAAACATGTAAATATTCAACCTCTGGCTTAAGGATTCTCTGGTATTTTGTTTTCTTTGTACTGAGTAATTATTAAACGAAATTCCAAAGTAACTCTACCTGATAACCGCCTTTCTTCGCCCTAATATGACACTGTGTTGACGGCGTATGTCAGCCATCATCACCACCTTGTTTACCTCACAATTGCCTGACCAGAAAACTCTAACATGAAATCCTCCATCAACAGGAGTCACGCTCACGACCATTACGGAGAGACACGAACACCAGCTGACGAAAATAGCGACCGTCGCCAGCTACACTCAACACCCCTGGATCAGAGCCGAAAATAAAACCGCCTTAAATAACAGGTCCGGGAATAATACAGTACCTGGCGTAAATAACCCAGCCCAGGAAGGTCTCGGACCGAGCGTGGTGAATAAGGCCTCGCCAGGCAGACTGGATCTAGGGGGCCTGCCACCACTCATGTTGCTCCAGGGTGTAATAGACCAGTAGCAGGTGGCCCAGTATCAAGGTGGTCACCATCACAACACTGGAGTCACCAGCCAACCAGTCGGTCTTGTGGGCCGCCCGCCGCTGCCCCGCCCAGACGCACCACGTGGCTCTCGCTCCTCTTCCGCCCGCCCGCCCGCCCGCCATTACTTCTCACACCCTCACTACCTCCGCCACCACTACCACTGAACCATACAACTCGCAGCAACATCAGCACTATCACCACCAGTGGTAGTAGCAGCAGGACGTAGTACCAACACCATAACAAGCAACATTGTTACACCACCGTTGTTACATTAACATCATAGCCATCAATACCGCCACTACTGTCACCATCGTTATCACCATCACCACCACCTCAGCAGCAGCACGGCACAGACACCATCACTACCAGCGCCGCCTTAAGCATCAGCTGGGGCAGAGACAGCGCGGTGTTGCAAGGTCAAGGTCACGGCCCTGACCTTGTCCGCCTCCACCAACAAATTCACCTCATGTGCTCTGTCTGGCGGAGTGACTCGTCTTATCTAACACCACCACACAACACCACACTACACCACAACAAACCACGCCACACCACATCCCTTGCCTGCAGTTGGAACCTTTCATTCATCGCTACCAACAACAATCATCACAGTACAACAGAATTAAAATACAAAGAGTTGAGAAATTTTCTACTACTACTACTACTACTACTACTTCTACTACTACTACTACTACTACTACTACTACTACTACTACTACAGACTTGCTCCTATTCCTTCAGGAGTTGGCAGAGTCGTAATGATACACCCCCTCAAGAGGTTGTTCACCTCACTCCTCGCGTTACTGGAAAAGTTTTGTGAGTGTCAAGTTGGTACTACTGGTGGAGGCTGTGGCGGGGAGTAAGATGGGCTGGTGCTTCGGGACAGGTAAACATAGACAGGTAAATATAGGGACAGATAAATATAGACCGGTAAACATCGACAGGTAAATATAGGGACAGGTAAATATAGACCGGTAAACATCGACAGGTAAATATACTGTAGACAGGTAAACATGGACAGGTAAACAGAGACAGAGGAAGCAAGAGGCAGGTGACAGGCCACGAGTCAACGCTCATGGTAATCCACAACAGCTGGCCAGAGACTAAAACACCAATATGACGATACATACCTTTATAAGTGCCAGGAGGAGGAGTAGTAGTGGTAGTGTTAGTACCTGTAGCAGTAATGGTAGTAGTGGTGGTAGTAGTAGTAGTAGTGGTAGTAGTGGTGGTAGTAGTAGTGGTGGTAGTAGTAGTAGTGATAGTAGTGGTGGTAGCAGTAAGTGAGTCAGTAATGAGTAAGGGCGGAGTTACAAGGGAGGAGGTGGGCGTGTCTGGGAACTCTGGTCACCTGTGCATGACAGCGTGAAGTACACCCACCCTCCCACCCACCCACACCCACCTGTAATCCTCACAATACATCCTGACCTCCCATCCTCTCATTAAAATCATTATCCTTCCAATTCACCATCACCATCAAACCCCTCTACCTACACCATCATCACATCTCTCCCTTACCTACACAATCATCACCTTTTCTTTCCTCACTTTGTCATCATCATCACCATCATCATCATTCCCTACTACCATCATCTACCACCCCAATCAAACCATCTACCACACTACCAGCAGAGGCCTAAGAAGAGATACCTCAACCAGGTGGCGTTAGTGGTCTCCAACAACATGTGTGTGAGTGTGAGGGGCGTGGTGGTGGAGTGTGAGGGGCGTGGTGGTGGAGTGTGAGGGGCGTGGTGGTGGTGTGTGAGGGGCGTGGTGGTGGAGTGCGAGGGGCGTGGTGGTGGAGTGTGAGGGGCGTGGTGGTGTGTGAGTGTGTCAACGTATACACGAGGGGGCGAGGGTGCGTGTGTGCGTGATCGATCCCGGCACCCGGCGACCACGCCCCCACGCCCTCCCACCCGCGCCTCCATGTACGTACACGTGTGTACACGCACACCTCCAGTTGCCGGGGAAACTTAACCCTAGGGGGGGAATTACACCTTAGCTAGCCCCCAACCCTTGTGTGTGTGTGTGTGTGTGTGTGCACCAACGAGAGGGTCAAACTGCCTTCTGGTGGGTCACTCCTCTTCTCTCCAATTCCTCATTCATCTTCCTCCGTCCTTTCTCCATCTCTCCCTCTCCCCTTCCCTCCCTATATTTTTTTCTTCTTATTCCTTTCTATTCTTTATCCTCACTTGTGCACGAGGTGTAGTGTGGGGGAGAGAGGGTTGCTGGGGTACCGTGGGTGGGGTGTAGTGATGGAGGGTGTTGGGGCGGCGTGGGTGGGTGGGGTGTAGTGAGGGGAGGGTAAGCAAGGATGTGGGTGGGGTGTGGTGTAGTGAGGGAGGGTGATGTGTAGTGGGGTGGGTGGGGTGTAGGGATGGAGGTGTTGGGGCGGCGTGGTGGGTGGGGTGTGAGGGGAGGGTGTAGGGGGGAGGTGGGTGGGTGTAGTGAGGGAGGGTGTTGGGGCGGTGGGGTGGGTGGGGTACGGAGTGGGTGGGTGGGGTGTTGGGGGCGACGTGGGTGGGTGGAGGTAGTAAGGAGGCTTTGGGGCAGCGGGTGGGTGGGTGGAGGTGTAGGGATTTATGGCCGGGGAAGGGGGGCGTGGTGTCACCTGAGCACAGTAAAGCTTGACACCTGTCACGACTGTGTCTGGGTGAGGAAGGGAGGAGGAGGTAGTGGAGTGGTGGAGGGATGTAGAGTAGAGTGGATGGGGGACAAAATTTAAGTCGGAGGGAACAAAAGACCAGGTGGAGGGGGTGTGGGAACTCAACACTGGGTCAGGCAGGTGCGACTCACTAAATATTAAAGCGTTCAGTAGTTTATTTTACCACCTGTGTTGATCAATAACAATAAACATTCCATCGTCTAACTTTACGGAATATATTAAATTGTTAAACTCAGTTAGGTGCAGTCTTAAATAACTTCATATACTGTGTTAGGTTAAGAGGTAAGTCATAACATCAACTGCGATATGTGTGTTCCCAAGGCTGAGGGAAAACAGTGCTTAGGATCGATCTCTCATATCGACTCACAACGACTCGCCTCCCACCACAGTGCGCCGCGAGTCACTGTGCTAATCCACTTCTTGACATACATCACAGTCATCTCCCTTATACTGTATATACGGAAACAAAAACAAAATAATTGGTGTTTTAGCCATCCGAGCCTCAGTGTTTTGGTAGCCCTAAGATGTTTATGTTTTCAGGCTGTTTGGTTTATACACAGACCCCCCTCCGAGTCCAAGCTTTTACAAATATCCTCAAAATATATCCACGTCTGTCCTGTCTTGTTTCTCCTTCCACTCAACAAAACACCAGAGGGCCTCGTCTTCACTTCCGGCCCGATCATCTTCAAACTTTGGTCCAATACTCCCCCCAGAGTTTTTGTTTTCACCCGAGGCAGTTAACTCCTCGACCAACAATCCTTACTGCCTGATTTACTTTAAAACTGAGAGAAAATATTTTGATTATACAGAATTAATACAACAAATTGACACTCACATGATTTCCATTTAGACCCCCTTATAATTTTTGGTGGGATGGGGGAAGGGGTGGATAGGGGGAGGGTGAGGGGAGGTGAGGAAGGGGGCAGGGGGAATGTCAGACAATACAGCAAAAAGTCAGTATTTTCTCTACATTGTGACCCAACAAAGACATCTTGTGACAAGTCCTACACACACACCACTAATATATACCTGATATTTATATATATATATTTTTTTACAAGGACGGGGAGACAGTTAAGAAAAAAGTGTCTCATAATTCAGGTATTTCGTTATGTTGTGAACAATGTAGACGTGACTTGGCACACACACACACTCACTGGGATGGATCGCCAAAATTTTTTATTAATTTTATTTTTTATTCATTTTCTTACTTTGTATTAATTTCCTGTTATATCATTAATTTCCTATTTATCACTATCCTGCTATTTATTATCTGCTATTTTATTAATATTCTGCTAGATTGATTTTTTTTTGCTATGTAATCAAATTTCTTCTAATTTTATGGATTTTCTGATATTTTGCTGAGCTTAGCTATTTACTTTGTGGTACCTCAATAATTTTCTTTATTTTCTTGATGTTCTGCTACTTTACTGATTTTCTCCTACCTTTCTAACTTCCTTCTATTGATTTCCTGTAGTTACACGCTGCTAACCATGGCGAAACGAGAGAGAGAGAGAGAGAGAGAGAGAGAGAGATTCACAGGGCAACATGGCTGGAGCTGCTACACCCAGCCCAGGCCAGCTGCTCTCCTCCCTCTCAACACGTGGTTGGCCTTAGTCCAACCTCAAGACTGACTGATGTGGCAGTACGTTAGACGGCTTGGCCTGTCTCTCTGATAATTCACTTCTCTTTCCCTTATATCATTAGTATTACCAACCCCTGCCACCGCCTCCCTCATCCTCAGCCTACAGTACAGTCAGACACAAAAGTTCGCTCCTTGTGGCGAAACTGAGTCACGGGAATGGTTTCATCTCATTAGGGGTCGTTGCTGCTTCATCTTGGGCGGGAGTGAACTTTTGACCCCGACTGTACATGATGAACCCTGAGTTGTGTCCGTGTGTTGTCATGTCTTTCTGGATCTATACCTGTACCTGTGTTGTTGTTTCCAGGTAAATCAACAGCCTCCAATATTCTGGTTTAAGAGTTTCATTGACCAGTGACGCAGTGAGCTTCTATCCAGGGAAGCTTTTCTTACGCTGTGTCACCCGCTCGAGGCGTCTTCACATCACCGCCTCATTACTCCGGTCCGGTGCGCCTCGTCCACTCGTTTATTTAACTCCCGGGCCTCTGGTAATCCGGGATATGTCAGATTAAACGTACCGCACTAACCTATCCTAACCTTATCTTACCTTATATTTAACCTTACACTTTACGTAACCTAACTTTACCTAACCTCACCTTATATCTTACCTAACCTGTGCCCCACCAAAATCGTCCAAACTTCTCTCGGTAGTCCTGGAATGCCTCTCGGTCAGCTCAGCGTTCCACGGCCAAATTCTACATCTATTCGCCGATACTAGTGGCGCGCGCTGCTCCATTACTGTTATTTATAGACAAAGCTGAGTGTTTCTTCTGACTATAAGACTTGGTTTGCCCGAGGCACTCCAGCCCACTGATGGCTCTTGTGATTTAGCCCGAGTGGTTTTCATCACTTGACCTCATGCCCTTGTTAGTGTGTTGTTCGGTTGTGTTGTCGACAGCTCTTTACACCTGAAATTAACACTGTACAACAATGAAAAATATACAAACTAATAATTATAATTTCCATGTCTTTTAAGAGGTGTATACAATGAAGCTGATATCAGTTTTGAGTATTATTTTTTGGGGGTATTTTGGAAGTGAATATAATATACCTGAACCAAAAATGTGTTCAGGTTACTAACGCAATACTCAAGTTGTCTCTGAGCTGTCTGGTCCTCAACTTAACCCAGAGATTTAGTGACACAATTCTCTGAGTGTCCGGTAAACTCTGAAACTTTCAACCATTACCTGAAGTCTCCTGGTGGAATTCAACACAACTTGTTCTGACCTTCATCACCCAAAGTGTTAAAATGCTTGTGTCAATAAGAGCGGTGGTAAGATGGCCAGCGGGTGTAAGGGTGTGTGTGTCCTACCGCGGTGAGACTAACGTGTTACAGGATCACTCACGTCTACTGTGGTGACTGTGATGTGTTATATAAGGCTACAACTACTGTATAATGAATATAATAATTAACCTGACCTATACTGACCTCATACACGTCACAGTGACCTACCTGGCAGACACGACCAGGTATCATTAGTAACCCCGCTGACTCTACTGTACCGGAGTGTGTACCATTACTCACTGATCACTAGTTAACATAAAGGGTTAATATTGTTAAACACCAACGACTACAACACCGGTGTAAGGCATGATCTTCTCTGCATTTACCATGAAAGACTAACAAACCTACAGCGAAAAGCAAAACATACCGGTAGTAATAAAGAGTAAATCATAAGGTTTTCTCTACAAGCAATATAACATGAGCTCCTTTCTGGCTCTGTAGACATCAAAGCGGTATAGTTTCCTCCATACACCCTGAAGTAAAGGCTGTCATACTGCTTTTCTAACACCCTCACATACTATTTCCTTCAAAGTTCCCAAAGTTGGCGGCAGTGCTAGAACAAACACTGCCTTTTGTATACAACTCGAACAAAGATTTAAGTTACAGTGTGGGTATAATGTTGGTATGGGAAGAAAGGTGGATGTGGGTGTGTGACAGAGGCGTGGGAGCGGGTATGAACGGGTGAGGGAGGCGTGGGTGTGGGTACAGATGTGGGTGTGTGACAGAGGCGTGGGAGTGGGTACCAACGGGTGTGGGAGGCGTGGGTACAGATGTGAGAGAGTGGTGTGGGCACGGGAGGGAAGGAGGGTAGGAGGGAGGGAGCAGCAGCGGCAGTATCGACCAGCACCGTGATGAGTCAAGAGCAGCGGCTACCACCGTCTCCTGCTTCACCACTACTACTACCACTATTACCACCACCCACCTACCACTATTACCACCACCCAGCTACCACTATTACCACCACCCCACCTACCACCACCCAGCTACCACTATTACCACCACCCCACCACCACCCAGCTACCACTATTACCACCACCCCACCTACCACCACCCAGCTACCACTATTACCACCACCCCACCTACCACTACTACCAATACCTCCAATACTACAACTATTACCATCGTATTTATCACTACTACCACCACCACCATCCACCAACATCACCACTGCTGCTATTCTACTACTACCATCATCCGTCCAAAAACATCACCTCTACTATCGCTGCTACTACTACTACTTCTACGACAACTACAAGTGACACCAACAAATTCATTCCACAATACTAACACCAACGTCCAATCACTACCACCACCAGTTACAACACTACCACGCCATCATCAATAACCACACAGCCACACCATCACCAATAACCGCACAGCCACACCATCACCAGTAACCACACAGCCACACCATCACCAGTAACCACACAGCCACACCATCATCAATAACCATACAGCCACACTATCATCAATAACCACACAGCCACACCATCATCAATAACCACACAGCCACACCATGACCAGTAACCACACAGCCACACCATGACCAGTAACCACACAACCACCACACCATGACCACTACCATACTATAATTCAACAATACCCCCACAGAACATAACTACCAACATACCACATATCACGACACCACATGACACTAACCATCAGCATCACATAAGCCACATAACCAGTGCCATTATAATTATGTTAGATACATCACCATTATCGTCACCATAAATATGTTCAGGTATCACATTACCAACACCATAGTAACAATCACACACATCATCATCACTACCACCACCACTGTCACCATAAACACAGCATCACTTCGGGTTCTACAAGTTACGTCACTGTCCCAGCTCCCAGGACACTATATATGCACACTGAGGGAACCAATCACAGTTCACCATGAAGCATATAGCCAGGTAAACAACAATGTAACTACCCAATCACATCCCCCCATAAAACCCTAATTACTTCCTCCCACACCACAGCTCTACGCAAGAGCATCCGTCCTTCAATCTGTCATGACATATACTGTAATCAAAAACTATTTTCCCACATTTTCTGTTACACACAAAAACACTACAACCAACTGTGAACAACACATGGAAACACTCGCACTTTTTCAATCTGAATTATTACACACACACACACACACACACACATATATATATATATATATATATATATATATATATATATATATATATATATATATATATATATATATATATATATATATATATATATATATATATATATATATATATATATATATATATATATATATATATATGTATATATATATATATATATATATATATATATATATATATATAAAATAGTTGTTGTTACAATAGTTTCATTGAACAAAGAAGAGAAATGTATCACCACATCACCAACAGAGGTTCACATCAAGTACTGTAGAGGAACAAATATGAAAACTCTGGTTCCTGCTACACTTGGCGCCTTCAAGTTCGTGTGCATCTTTAATATAACGCTGTACACAGTGGTGCTATCTATGTGCACTTAGGTTAATGATTTCACATTTTAAACACTCTGTACACACATGAATTGTTCACATAACTGTACAAAGATTTACATTTTCATATTTCAAACACCACTCAGGAGTGTTCATGTATATGATGTTTATGTTATACCTTTCAAAAACACTGTAGATAACACTCAATAATTGTCCGTGTTTACACTCACTTTCGTTTTCACTGTACACACATTGTAAATGTTCACACAGATTTACGTTTTCACTTTTCAAACAGAACTGTACATGTTCTGTACATTTAAGCTTGGATGAGAAACAGTTGCAGAGAGGACAGCTGAGGCAGCCAGCCCAAGGTGTTATATCCATAGTGAGTAACAAGCGTGATGACCTTCTCAAGATTCAGATTTCAGATTGGCCTTCACAGGAGAACTAGTCGTCAGTAATACAGTATGACGCCCCTGCAAACTGTACACCACTCCTCAATGACAAGCCCCTTGGAGGCTGCGTATCTCACTCGTCTAGAGACTGTACCACTCCCCACTGACACTGTGTACCACGCCCCCTTGACACACTGTACACTACGCCCTTCTGGCACACTGTACACTACGCCCCTCTGGCACAGTGCACACAGCGCCCGCCCCCCCAGGTATACTGTATACCACAGTCCCTAGATAATGTACACCGCGCCCCCCTGGAGACTAAAAGATCATATCCCAAGGCCACGCCCCCTGACAGGCTGTACACCAAGTCCCCCTGGATGACAGTACACCATAAATCACGCCCCCTGGGACACTGTTCGCCACACCACGCTGACGAGGTGGATAACATTACCTGATCACCAGCATGGCCAACAAGCCGGAGCAGGAGCAGTTGTTGGTGAACCACATCTGCCGGTGAGCTGAGCAACCACTGCCTCCCACCGCCGCCGTCAGCTGCCATGTGGGGACTACTGTGCGTGTGTGCGTGTATCCTATGCGTGTGTGTGTGTGTGTGTATGTGTGTGAGACAGTGTGTGTGTGTACGTGTGTGACGCTGGGAGGTGCGCGGGAGGGTGTGTGTATGCGCGGGAGCCACACCCACACCACCACCACCAGGCTCAACACCTCTTCACACACTCACGCCGTCACACACCTCCAACACACAACTTATCTACCTCGTCACCAACCTCTCGCACGTCACCACTCTCAGCCTCAACACACACACACCTTCTGCTGCACGTGTTCCCTCTCTACCAGGTGTTGTAGTGTCCTTAACACCCTGGTAGCGTAGGTGAGTCACTCGTGTACTCCCAAGTGGTATAGTGTCCCAACATCAGGGAAGATGAGGGTAGGCAATCCCAGGTGCCGGCAGATTCCACCAACTAATAGCAGCATTATTACTGTATATTTGCATAAGCTGATTGCACTCAGTATATCTACAGGTATAATGACAATTACCCAGAGGTCGACGCGTGCTTGTGTGTTTACTTTAGTTGGCAGTGTTTGTATGCGCGTCCACAGCTGCTTGTCCTCCAGGTATTTACTCTCACCTACACTTATGGATGACAGCCACGTTAAATACAGTATCGGGACGGACAGGTAAACAAAACCCCGACACACATACGCACTGACCTGGTGGGTGAAAATAATCTAGATCAAATGTAGATTAGGAATGTTTGTGATGCTGATTAAACACCATAACGTTACCTGGGGGGGTTAAGGTAAGGTTAGGTAAGGTAAGGTACAGTAAGGTTAATTTAGCATCACGGTAATTAATCATCAGGTTAAAGGTCTGGTCCTTGGAGTGTCCTCTTTAGGTACACTTAAGTTAGAAGTTTCCACCTCCTGATGTAGGAAGCTCGCAGGTGTCAATACTAACCAACGCCAGAAACTGCAACAGGAACCAAATCGATTCTGAGTGGAGGAGAATTTGGCGATAATCCCAACAGAAACAAATAACAGGTAGAACACCACACCTGTACTCCTAGTGGGTGTTGACGGGCACTACACTACACTACACTACACCTGTACTCCTAGTGGGTGTTGACGGGCACTACACTACACTACACCTTCTGAATATCATTACTTCACATAAGCTTCCCCGACTGATGAATATTAATTTTTTTTGTAACTAATGGAGGCGGGTAATAAGTCGCTAACCTTATGTATTAATTATCTCAATATTATACGAAAATATATATAAAAATCTATGAAATTTAGTTCCGTAAATTAAATTCAAAAACTTTATTAATTCGTAAAAAAAATGGCAAATGCTTTTATTAAACAAGTGTCGCTAAAATAAACTAAAAACTTTACTCACCTGGCTTATGTAATATTGTAAAGGTAAATAAGGTCAGGTATATTTAGTAATTAATTATGTGAGGGACAACACCTGCCTCACCTCACACAGTCACTCTAATGGGTTTATATTCCAAGAGAAACCTTATTTATACATACCATAACCTGGCCTGTGAGAGAACGTACAAGAATGAATGGATGGATAGATGAATGAATGGTCGGACGGATGGATGAATGAATGGTCGGACGGATGGATGAATGAATGAATGAATGGGTGGACGGATGGATGGACGAGAGAGAGAGAGGAGAGAGAGAGAGAGAGAGAGAGAGAGAGAGAGAGAGAGAGAGAGAGAGAGAGAGAGAGAGAGAGAGAGAGAGAGAGAGAGAGAGACTGACTTTCTCCCTCTCTGAGCACCCCGTCACCAGGACCACAGGAGGCCATTAGATCATTATAAATATTACATGAACAGAATCTGTTTATTGAGGGAGAGATTAGGACCCCTCACCACACCACTTACCCTCACTGTCTCTACCCACTGTCTCCACAACTACCACACTCACAGCCACACCTTCACACCCACCACTCACAGCCACACCTTCACACCCACCACTCACAGCCACACCTTCACACTCACAGCCACACCTTCACACCCACCACACTCACAGCCACACCTTCACACCCACCACACTTTAAATTCCTCCACTTTTACTTCTCTTTGACATACTGCAATACTAGGAACTCACTTATCGTACCATTAAGAGCAATATTAACACATAATGTTCAGTGATAACAATTTTAACCTTTGAGGGCATTGGTTTAACCCTTTGATGACATTGGTTTAATCATTTGATGGCATTGGTTTAACCCTTTGAGCAAAATAATCAAACCCTTTAGTGACGATATTTTAACCCTTTAAAGACGATAATTTGATCCATTGGTTGGAAATTTTGGTCATCAAAGGGTAAAAACTCAACTCTAAAGATAGAAAATTTTAATACAATTACTAGATGAAGAACAAACCCTGAACGACCATATTTTTGGCGGAGGAAACATGAGCTTGGCTTACATGGTGGTGACAGCACCGGGAGTCTGTCGCCGGCAAAAACACGATATTGCCAACAGTTTTGTGGCCAGGACAACAACAGACATTAGAAGCCATTTAACGTAAAAGCTCAATAGTGGGAGGAAGACCTTTTACTGAATAGACACAATATCAGGAACTTTTTATTAAACAAGTAGATTTTTATCAACATTAGCTCCCTCACCCCCATCCCCTCCCCCTCCCTCACCCCCGTCCCCTCCCCCTCCCTCACCCCCTCCACCCCCACTACCTGTTGCTCTTGTATGTATGTATGGTTGCTGACCCACTACCCGTTTCCTCCTCTCCCCTTTCCCTTGGATGGGTACGTTCCTCTCCCTCCTAGATGACCATGACCCCCTACACCCCCCCTCACTCCACGTCCGGGCAACGATGATACCTACATAGTTGGTGATGGGGGTCAAATAGGTCTCCTCACTTCCCTCATCCCTCCCCTCCTCTCCCCTTCCCTCACCTCCCCTATTTCCATCTCTCTCTCTTCTCATTCACTCTCACTCCTTCCCGTCCATTCAACATTCCTACCTCTCCCTCACCCACGGTCTCGTCTCTCACTTCCCCTCACCTAACTTTTCACCGTCTCTCTCTCTCTCACCTTTATAATCATCGCCCCTTTAAAATGTTTCTCCCTGAGGGTTTAACCTAAAACTAAGCTGCTTATGTGTTCCTCTTTTGTCTCCACATTCTCCCTCACCTCTCCCTCTTCCTTTACTCTCCCTCACCTTCTCAGTCCCCCTTCCATTTACTTTCCCTTTACCCTCCCTCTCACCGGTCTCCTTTCCCTCCCTCCACCGCCCCCACTACCTCTCCCTCTCCCTCCCCTCACTCCTCCACACCTCTCCCTCTCCCTCCCCTCACTCCTCCACACACCTCTCTCTCTCTCTCCTTTCTTATTCCCCTCTTTCTCCCACCTAACCTAACCTAAGGTAAGTTAGGTTACGGTAGGGTCAGGTTAGGTTGTTTAATCTGTAGGTGAAATAAGCTAGAGTGCAGATTCAGGTGATACCTTAAACCCAATTAAAACAAACAATAATGTCCATAGGTTTAATATCTGATCATCACATCGAAAAGAAAAAAAAATCCTTAAAACCAAATAAAACTAAATAAAACCAATTAAAAAATCACCCAAATACCATAAGTTTAACCTTTTTGATCATAAAACAAAAATAAACCAAATAAATTGACTAATAAACTCAATAAAGTACATAACAAAACTGACCACGGAATAAATTGAATCAATAAAACAAAAAACAAAATCAAAAGTAAATCAAATTAAAAAAAATCCCATTACTTTAACAATGAACAATAAACAGCGAATTTGCATAAAGTTTAATGACAAAACTAAATAACAAAACACAGGAAAACTCCATAAAACTGACCAAAAGTTCACCATGACCTTCACACCTGACCGTGACCTTTACACCTCCCCTACGCCCACCCCCCCACGTCCCCACCACGCACACTCCCCCATACGCCCCACCTACACCCACTCCCCCTACGCCCGCGCCTCCTACGCCCACAGCCCACTCCCTCCTACGCCTTACCTAAGCCTATAAAAACTTAATTTCTCTCTCTGACAGTTTATGGTGTGGATACCTGGCAAGGACGGACGGACGGACGGAGGTATAATGCCTGAATGACTGGATGGGTATAGGAACGGATGTATGAATGAACGAACGAACGGACACACACACACACACAGACTACTAAATCCGGTTCATGTAATCTCATCTTTAACTCCCCTCGGCACTGTGACCCTGAAATGCCCCGAAGGTGTACAAGATTTTGTCTCTCTCTCTCTCTCTCTCTCTCTCCAATCCACTGTTCCATTGGCTTTATTGCCACTTTCAGGAAACCGTTCGAATTAATGAGAAGTTCTTATCAAAAAATCCTGCCATTAGCGAAGTTTGCGCGTGTTGCGGATATTAGTGTGTGTGTGTGTGTGTGTGTGTGTGTGTGTGTGTGTGTATTGGTTACTAACACGGTATATATAGTACACGTGTATGGCCATCGTGACTGTAAATTAATAATGAGATCAATAGTCATCAGCATTAGGGTCACTGTCGTCAGCATTATAGGGTCACTGTCGTCAGCATTATAAGTCACTGTCGTCAGCATTATAGGGTCACGTCGTCATTATAGGGTCACTGTCGTTATAGGGTCACTGTCGTCAGCATTATAGGGTCACTATCGTCAGCATTATAGGTCTGTCGTCAGATTATAGGTCACTGTCGTCAGCATTATAAAGTCACGTCGTCCAGCATTATGGGGTCACTGTCGTCAGCATTAGGTCACTGTCGTCAGCATTATGGGGTCACTGTCGTCAGCATTATAAGGTCACTGTATAAGGTCAGCATTATCAGCACTGTCGTCAGCATTATAGGGTCACTGTCGTCAGCATTATAGGGGTCAGTCACATTATAGGGTCTGTCATCAACATTATGGGGTCACTGTCGTCAGCATTATACGGTCACTGTCGTCAGCATTATAGGTCACTGTCGTCAGCATTATGGGGTCACTGTCGTCAGCATTATAGGGTCACTATCGTCAGCATTATGGGGTCACTGTCGTCAGCATTATAGGGTCACTGTCGTCAGCATTATGGGGTCACTGTCGTCAGCATTATGGGGTCACTGTCGTCAGCATTATAGGGTCACTGTCGTCAGCATTATGGGGTCACTGTCGTCAGCATTATGGGGTCACTGTCGTCAGCATTATGGGGTCACTGCTCAATTACCATTAGTCCAGAACTGTTCCAAATAAAATACATGGGACACTTTATACACAGTCTTCGTTGGGGGTCAGCTGTCAACACATGTGACCTTGACCTACTGACCTTCCTGGAAACACACACACACACACACACACACACACAGAGAACCTAAGTATGAATATTGTCGTTCTTTCCGGTTTCAAGTTGTACATACATACATACATACATACATACATACATACATACATACATACATACATCCGAATACACGAATACCTCATCACGGCATTAACAAGGTCGAGTGTTCCCTGAGAGACTTCGGAAGATCAATGACGGTGAATAGTATAGCGCGGTATTGGCCCGAGACGCTTCCGTAGGCCAGAATCGCCCTTTAATCCAGGTCCACGAGAGGCGCGAGTCCCCCAGAGTTTACTAATGAGGGCAGGGAAGGGAAGGAGTGAGAGCGCAAACTAGAATACAAGAGATAAGATAGAGATGATAAGAGGCATAAGAGGAGAGAGAGAGAGAGAGAGAGAGAGAGAGAGAGAGGAGAGAGAGAGAGAGAGAGGGGGGGGGAGAGATCACTACAGATTAACACCACATTCTACATAACTCCACGTCATTAATTCAGAGACTACAGTAGACACAGGTTACAAAGATTTCAAAATAACAGCGGGATACAGACACCTCCCCGCACCATGTTGTATACAGAAGGTAAAGATAATTCTAACATCACCATAATCGACCCTTTCTTAGTTCTCAGTTTCCATGCGCAGGTCCCCAACCCAGGTCGCACTACTCACAGCTAAATCAGGTCTCCAATCCAGGTCACATTCACAGCTAAACCAGGTCCCCAACCCAGGTCACACTCACAGCTAAACCAGGTCCCCAACCCAGGTCACACTACTTACAGCTAAACCAGGTCCCCACCCAGGTACTCACAATCACAGCTCAGGTAACTTCCATCTCGTGTACCCAGGTCACAAGCCATTCACTCACCTGGAAAATAAGAAAAATACGCGTTAGTGACATGTTACAAACAAGTAATTAAAGAGTTTTATTTACACGTGACTAAATGACATGACCAACAACTGAAAAAAACGGACACACACACACACACACACACACACACACACACACACACACACACACACACACACACACACACACACACACACACACACACACACACACACACACACACACACACACTTAGCACGAGTGAAGAGACAAAGTAAAACTAAATTATGAATCGTGTATAAAAATATCCTGAGTCTTGTCTGGTGCTAAGTGAACCTATATAGTTAACATTAGAGACTCAGTGTAAATTTGATGTAATATCTTAAACTCTATACTTAAACACAGGTCAAGCTAGTTAGGTACAAGTCACTCTTACATCTTGACCTCTGAGATACGGCCACCACGTGAACCACTGAATCTAGGTCGTGAGCTTCACTGTTCACAGTCAATTAAATAACTTCACCCCCAGAGGATTTTCGTAGCGGTGCGGCCATAGAGATGAATTATACCGCCTCCGTGAAATAAGAGATGATGGCGCAGTGGCATTGTTACAGTCCTGGGAAAGACGAGTGAGGCGGGAGGCTGAATAGGAAGATGGAGTGAACAGTTATACACAAGGGATAGTGTTGCCAGGTTAAGCATATCAACAAAGCCATTGGTATGCAGGAGGTGTAATGTGGATATACAGATTTAATACTGCAACTTATAATACAAACTTCTCATACTTTTTATTATTTTTCACCATTATCTCCTTTCTTTCCTTCCTCCTTCCTCTACTTTTCTTCCTCCCCTTCTCGCTTGATTCCTTCCTGTTCCTTCCATCTTAGGTCCTCTCTTTATTTTCCTCCTAAGCTCCATTTTCCATACCCCCCCCCCCACTCCCGAGGGCCCCGGGGGACAAAGGCAGGATAATGGCTTAGTTCCTGGGGAGGGTGAAAATAAAGGTCCTTTGAATGGGATTCCTCAGCCGCATTCCATTGGTGGTTCTGTTGTTCCATTGGTACTGCATTCTAGGTGTGATTTATTCTAGTGGTGTTGTATTCCTTCCACGTTATTCTGTTTGTTTCTGATTCATTACATTGGTGCTACATTCTAGTTGTAGTGCATTCCAAAGCCGCTGCATTCCGCGTTATGTTATCGGATGTAATTTCAGATTCATTACATTGGAGCATTCTACTGGAGGTATATGTCTAATGGTGGTGCATTCTACGTTGATCACTCAGTACTGGCTCACTCTACAGGTGCTACAGTCCCTTCTGCTGTATACTACTGCTGATGCATCCAGTGACGGTACAGTCAGCTGTCTTAGGTGGTGGCACAATACAGTGAAGTGGAGACAACATCCCCCCCCTCCCCCCCAAAAAAAAATCATTATGACCTCAAAAGCTAACTTCCTAAGCTAAAGGCAAAATGATTAAATAAAGTGAATGAGAGTAAAGAATCTGAACAATATAGGAGAGAGAGACCGAATACAGTATGATAATGGTGGTAGTTGTGTGTATAGGTTCAAGACTGTCCGACCAATAGCACTGTAGTAAATAAAGCCAGTTTGTAAGTACGTATGGACGGACGTACAAACAAAGGTAAACACTATATCCCCGCCCTACAATCGTGACGGGGCATAAAAGTAACGCATAAATATCGAGAGTTCTGACAACGCATTATCAGTGGCTATACAGGTGAGAAACAGCTGACTCCAATCAGCTGACTCAGGTGAGGGAAGGACAACACGCTATGTACACCACCAGAAATCTTACATTGTTGGCCATTAGGTAACCTCAGTTCCTGGCATCAAGAGTAAGAATGTGCAACACAGCATAACACTCATACAACACTCGGTAAAAACACAAACACAAAATAACACATTTCAGAGTATTACGACGAACTGAAGCAACTGTTGTGTTCTGAGGTGTTGACTGATGGACGCAACACACACTATACCGACGACTGACGGTGGTGGTGGTGGTGGTGGTGGTAGTGAGTCTTCAGCACCTCTCACCTCCTCAGTATTGTCCTTCAGACACCCTTCCACCCCTGTTCCTCCCCTACCACCCTTGTCCCTATCCCCACCCAGGCGCCATCTCTCATCTCCAGGCGGCGAGCGGTCTTCCCACCTCAAGCCTCCCCCACCCAGGCGCCATCTCTCTCACCTAGGCACCACCACGCTCCCCACCTGTTTCACTGCCCCGCCCCCCTCCCATACACAATAGGTCATAGAGGCCAGGACGGCAATGACTCTATTGTCGGTATTGGAATCCGATTACGGTGCTTTATTGGTCCCTCGCCTACTGGTGGTGCTAGTGGTTGTGGCGCTAGTAGCTGTGGTAGTGGTTGTGGTGATAGTGATGGTGCTAGTGGCTATAGTGGTGCTAGTGGTCGTGGCGGTGCTAGTGGTCGTGGTGTAATGCTCGTGATTGTGGTGATACTGTCGGTGGCAGTAATGTCGGTGTGGTATATACAGATGATGGTTCCTAAGGTGATACTGATAGTGGTGGTGATGGTGGTGTTTGTGGTGGCGATGGTGGTGGTGATTGTGTTCGTACTGGTACCCCAAGTGGATGTTGCGGCGGTCAGGGTAAAGTGGTGGTGGTGTAGGTGGTAATGGAAGTGGTGTTGGTGGTGATGGTTGATGGTGGTAGTGACGGTGGTGGTGGGGTGGTGGTGATGGTGGTGTTGGTGGTAACGATGGTGGTGATGGTGGTAGTAGTGGTGAAGCTTGGAATTGTACAAACTGTCGTCTTATGTAGGAAATAAGACTTAGTCAACGGTGCTTAATTAAAGACCGTGGCTGCTAAAGCTCCTAATAAATTATAAACGACTGCGGACTCACTCAAAAATAAAACAACAACAATCAGATGGAACTCAAACAAAAATAAACAACAGGCGGATGGATGGACGAACGCGACTCAAACAAAAAACGACAACATATACACACACAAACAAACACTAAATACAAAACAGAGCAAACACAACAAACACAGAGGTCAGCGCAGAGACATCCACCACACACGACAAACCACACTTAATAACTCGACCACTGAAAGAGGTAAAACACGCAAATACTTTTAGACTCGAACGCAAAAACAGCTAAGACGAAGAAGACACGAACATCTGAGACGCACACTAACTGCAGCACACACACAAAAAACACCGAGAACGCGAGGTAAAACGAGCTCTTAGAACGCACTGTAATAAAACACCAGAAAACGCACCGTAAAACACACATTATATAGCTGTAAAAACAAACACTTAGATGGTGCTGTAAAAGTAAATAAGAGGTACACACACACACACACACACACACACACACAGACACACAGAGGAAGAAGCACACAGCACGGGCCGGCGTGTTGAGGGTCTTGCTGTAGGAGAGACAAATTCCGGCCAATTGTGGTGAGGTATAACAACGGCCTTCCACTGGTGAAATCACACACACACACACACACACACACACACACACACACACACACACATCTACAGCTTATATGTGTGTAAAACATTTTCTAAGTCAGAAAAAAAATGCAACCATGATAGAAATGAATCCCATACATAAACAATAACACGTGACTACTGCAACACACCACACATGCAGCTTACTGCCTGCCCCACTCTGTATATAAAGCAATAACACGTGATACTGTGCAACACCGTAACTCCCTACCTGCCCCTCTGTATATAAACAATAACACGTGACTACTGTGCAACACACCACGTAGCGCCCTGCCTGCCCCACTCTGCATATAAACAATAACACGTGACTACTGTGCAACACACCATAGCATACATATACCCCTCTGTATATAAACAATAACACACATGACTACTGTACACACACCACGTGGCGCCCTGCCTAACCCCTCTGCATATAAACAATAACACGTGACTACTGTGCAACTTACGTAACGCCCTGCTACTCACCCACTATTATATAACCAATAACACGTGAAACTACTGTGCAACATACATTAATACTACTACCCCACTCTTAGCCATATAAACAATAACACATAGCTACTGCACCACACCCTGCCTCTGCATATAAACAATAACACGTGACTACTGTGCAACACACAGCGCCTGCCTGCCCCACTCTGTATATAAACAATAACACGTGACTACTGTGCAACACACCACGTGGCGTCCTGCCTGCCCCACTCTGTATATAAACAATAACACGTGACTACTGTGCAACACACCACGTGGCGCCCTGCCTGCCCCACTCTGTATATAAACAATAACACGTGACTACTGTGCAACACACCACGTGGCGCCCTGCCTGCCCCACTCTGTATATAAACAATAACACGTGACTACTGTGCAACACACCACGTGGCGTCCTGCCTGCCCCACTCTGTATATAAACAATAACACGTGACTACTGTGCAACACACCACGTGGCGCCCTGCCTGCCCCACTCTGTATATAAACAATAACACGTGACTACTGTGCAACACACCACGTGGCGCCCTGCCTGCCCCACTCTGTATATAAACAATAACACGTGACAGCCAGTGGCACCATAAACACCCAAACAACATTCCTCGCCTCTACAGTGATAAGGATAAGGAGCGTAGTTTGTAGTGGGGTTGGTGATGGTGACGGGTGTATGGTGAGGGTGACGGGTGTATGGTGAGGGAAGTGAAGGTGTCGGGTATATGTATGTATGGTGAGGTTTAGAACTCTGTAGTGAGGTTGAGTAGTGAGGTATATAGGTGTAGGAGAGAGAGAGCACGGGCACGACAGGACAGGATACAGAAGGCGGCTGGTTGGACACAGGGGAAGTACTAACTAATACCAGGTCAGGGTCGCTGTGGATGATGCCCCTGGCCTTAAAGTGGACAGGCGGAGGGGTGGGGAGGGGTGGGCTGGGTCCGTCGGGTACACACACAACCAATGATACACGCCGGAAAACACACATAAAACACACCAGGATACTAGGAACTACAGGGCAGTGTGAGTCAGGAGGAGGAGGAGGAGGAGGAAGCAGGGACTAGGGCAGCAGGTTACATCTAAGTGAGTCATACAAACAGCTATACATGGAGGCTTAACTATACAGGAGTAGAAGGGAGATAAATATACCAGGAGTTTGGTCACTAATCATCACCTAACAACCAATACACTGTACAAGTTGTCCCATTCCCAAGTAACAACACATGATAGGTCAAACTTTATAGAAGTCATGGTTTATACGAGTTAGGGTCAACAATAATCACAAAACCATCAAGTTAGGTTGGGTTGGGTTGGGTTGGGTTGGGTTGGGTTGGGTTGGGTTGGGTTACAGGACCCCAGGTTGGGTTAGGTTGGATTGAGTTGGGTTGGGTTGAGTTGGAGTTGGAGTTGGGTTGAGTTGGGTTGGGTTGGGTTGAGTTGGGTTGGGTTGGGTTAGGTTAGGTTGGGTTTGCAGTTTGGTTTGGGTTGGGTTGGAGTTTGGGTTGGGTTGGGTTGGGTTGGGTTGGTTTGGTTTGGGTTGGGTTGGGTTAGATTAGCTTAGGTTAGGTTAGGTTAGGCTAGGTTAGGTTAGGTTAGGTTAGGTTAGGTTAGGTTAAGTCAGGTTAGGTTAGGTTAATTTAGATTAGGCTGGTTTGGGTTGGGTTGGGTTGGGTTAGGTTGGGTTAGGTTAGGTTAGGTTAGGTTAGGTTAGGTTAGGTTAGGTTAGGTTGGGGTTTGGATTGGGTTGGGTTGGGTTGGAGTTGAGTTGGAGTTGGGTTGGGTTGGAGTTGGGTTGGGTTAGGTGGGTTGGGTTGGAGTTGGGTTGGGTTGGGTTGAGTTGGAGTTGGGTTGGGTTGGGTTGGGTTGGGTTGAGTTGGGTTGGGTTGGATTGGGTTGGGGACTGGGTTGGGTTGGGTTAGGTTGGGATGGGTTGGGTTTGGGTTGGGTTGGGTTGGGTTGGGTTGGGTTGGGTTGGGTTTGGGTTGGGTTGGGTTGGGTTGGGTTGGGTTGGGTTGGGTTGGGTTGGGTTGGGTTGGGTTGGGTTACGCCGCGGCTTCTCTATTGTGGATACGAGGAACTAAACACAGAAGCTTAACTACAACAAAAGAAAAGGGGAGAGAGACACAAAGGTCAGTAATAATAACATAAACACCAGAATACTAGGAAATACAAAGTGTCAAGTCAATCATAACGACACAGGAGGCTGGTAGCTTAGTGTCGCTGGCGTTAACAACAACCCTCGCTCATTAAACCATACCGGGAACTTCAATGTAACAGTTCAAGTATGAGGAGGAGCGGAAATGCGAATCGTCCCGGTAAACAGAAGCGGAGAAACATCAGTCAGCTGAGGTAGAATACAACAGTGTTTAGATTCAGTAACGATAACAAAATTACACCTTTAGTTACAGAGGAGGGGTACAGTAATTCTTATATGGACTGTATCAAAGTAGTACAGAAGGATGGTACAGTGTTTCCTATGTAGTGACTGTATTATAAAAATGTGGTGTTCTGACTTACTACATAAAACACAAATGTGGTGATTAATTATGTAGTGCCTTAATTCATAATACAAACCCAGGAAAGACTTGAGGCAAAGTGTTCTAATGTCGCACCAAAATAGGTACAAACTGTGTCAGATCCACAAGAGAAGTTCCTCCACCAGATTAGAACCAAAAAGTAAACAACCAAATCGACAAATAAGGAAGAAAAATGCGAGGAGTCTGAGTAAAGAACATGAGGAAGAATAAACGAGGAGGAGTAAGGAGGAAGAGGAGAGGCAGTGTATGATAGAAAAAGAAAGAAAGAAAGGAAGGAAGGAAGGAAGGAAGGAAGGAAGGATAAAGAAATGAGAAGGAAAGAGAGAGGGGAGGAGGAAGGAGATGAACAGAAGGAAGGAAGAAAGGAAGGGGAAGCAAGATAAAAGAAAGAAAGAAAGAAAGAAAGAGAGAGAGAGAGAGAGAGAGAGAGAGAGAGAGAGAGAGACGAGTCACACGGGTTCGTCTACTCTACTTATCACCCTGACACACACACACACACACACACACACATAACGAGCTAATGTAAACAAAGGGCACAGATGGTACTGATATTTATGATGACCTCGACGGAGAGAGAGAGAGAGAGAGAGAGGAGGGAGGAGGGAGGGAGGAGGGAGGGGAGGAGGGAGGAGGAGGAGGGAGGGAGGAGGGAGGGTATGCCATCCATCATGGTCCAAAACGAGATGACCAGGAGAGGGTCCAGCCAGGAGGAGGACGAGGAGGAGGAGGAGGAGGAGGAGGAGGGGAAGACAAAGAAGAAGAGAGGAAGACAAAGAAGAAGAGAGGAAGACAAAGAAGAAGAGAGGAAGACAAAAAAGAAGAGAGGAAGACAAAGAAGAGAGGAAGACAAAGAAGACAGGAAGACAAAGAAGAAGAGAGGATAAAGAGTACGGGAAAGAGACGGAGGAACAGAGAGATGAAAAGACGGATGGTGATGAAGGGAAAGAGGTGGAAGGGGAGGATGATGAAGAAGAGGGAGGAAGAGGAGGAAAAGAAAGAGGCAAAAGGAGGAGGAAGAGAAGAAGAAGAAGAAGAAGATGAAGAATAGAAGAAGATGAAGAAGGAAGAAGAGGAGGAGGAGGAGGAGGAGGAGGAGGAGGATAGGAGGAGGAGGAGGAGGAGGAGGAGGGAGGTACCGCCAGCTACCCTCGACAGGTACATTACAATACTGGTATCTGGAACTACTAGTAGATGTTGCCCAGGTGAGGTACTGGTAGTGACAGGGACCTCGGCACCAGTACCACCATCACTACCACTATCACTATCACCACCACTACTACTCCCACTATCACCACCACTACTACTCCCACTATCACCACCACCACTATCACTACTACTACCATCACTATCACCACCACCACCACTACTACTATCACTATCACCACCACCACTACTACCATCACTATCACCACCACCACCACTACTAGTACTATCACTATCACCACCACCACTACCACCACCACTAACATCGCCACCACTATTACTATCACCATTACTACCATCACTACAACTACTATCACCACCACCATCACCACTACCACCAGCAGCAGCAACAGACAAGCCCGGTCCACCCAGAGGCTACCACATACACCAGTTTTTACCGTGAAGGACCTACACCCAGGGCCCGGTTTTTGTCCATCTGCGGGACCTCCACCACTCACCCCCGGATAATGTAGGCCCTCCTGTACCACTCTGGCCCCCTCCACACGGTACACCACCAGGTACGACGGTACAACATCTCTGGATAACGGTACAACAACGATGATGAGTCTAGGCTAATATGAATGACGGTAGGTCGTCTCTGAATAACGGTACAGTAACTGGGGATAACGGTACAGTAACTGGGGATAACGGTACAGTAACTGGGGATAACGGTACAGTAACTGGGGATAACGGTACAGCAACTGGGGATAACGGTCCACTGAAAAGCATAACGGTACATCGAGACAGCTCATCACTAACAAACCAAACGGTGCACCATCATGGATTACGGTACAGTGAGGTACGGGTTATGGGTGATGTCAAGTTACACCTCAGTGAACCCTGGACGGATGTAAACAAACTGTAATTAGGAGAAAAACACAAATCTCCCGGAAGCGATATTTTTAACCCTGAAAACCAGAAATGATGAAGTGTGACTAAACCGCCGGTATAAAGAACCTGACTTAACCTAACCTAAACTACTTTAACCTAACCTAAACTGACTTAACCTAACCTCACTTAACTTAACCTAGCCTAAACTAACTTGTTTTAACCTAAACTAACTTGACTTATCCTAAACTAACTTAACCTAACCTAAACTAACTTAACCTAACCTAAACTAACTTATACTAACCTATGCTAACCTAACTTAACAAAAACTAACCTCATTTAACCTAACTTAATTTTACATCGCCAAACAAATCTTAACCTAAGCTCGTCTAATAAAATCTAACCTAACTACCCCTATTATCATTATTATCGTATTATTATTATTATTATTATTATTATTATTATTATTATTAATATTGTTCTCATTATTATCATTATTATATTCCAATTATTAAAAGCAAAACAAAGGGCCAATCAAGAGACGATTTAATTACAAACGGGTTCACCTTGGACACAGACTCCGACAGCAAACACAAAAAAAGGGGGGGGGGTTGGAGGAGGTTAGGTTAGGTTAAGTTAGGTATCTACAGACGTTCTATACCTGTACCTATCCCTCTGACCAAAACAGAGAACCGGCCTCAGGGTCTGCAGAACCGGCCTCAGCGTATATAGAACCGGCCTCAGGGTACATAGAACCGGCCCCTGGTATACAGAACAGGGCCAAGGTATACAGATGAGGCCCCAGAATACATAGAACCGGCCCCAGGGTATAAAGAACCGGCCCAAGGGTAAGTAAAACAGGCCGATGCGTTAATACCCCCCCCGAGGCAGTCACCGTAGTGGTTCCCGGGTCTTGAAACCTATCAGAGGCCGGCCATTCATGAGGGAATTAATGGCACGGGCCGGGACCGGCCTTGTCTCAGTCTTGTCTCAGTCTCGTCTCGGTCTTGTCTCGGTCTCGGTCTCGCTCGGTCTCGTCTCGGTTTTGTCTCAGTCTCGTCTCACTTAGGTCAATGTGTGGAATGATAACGGTAGTAACACACACACACACACACACACACACACACACACACACACACACACACACACACACACACGAGAGGACAGCCAGCCCCGGGTATGACTCCAAAGAGCGTCGGGGCGTCGCCAGCTTTTGTGTCAGTCTGGCGATGGTTCACAAAAACAGCGATCTAATGATGACGTGGGTGGACCCGCTGCTGGGGGTGAGGTAGGTGGTGGTATGGTAGATGGATGGTTCGGGTGTGTGAGGTACTGGTGGTGGTACAGGTGTGTGAGATAGTGGTGGTGATGGTCGATGCTTCAGGTGTGTTAGGTGCTTGTCGTGGTATGGTAGAGGTGTGTGAGGTATGCTTATTGCTGGTACCGTAGATGGCACAGGGTAGATTTATAACGCTGACGAACCTTCAGTTACAGGAGGAGGAGGTTGTTACAGGTACCGAGGGACACGGAGACAATATTGACACACGGGGCTTGATCAACTCTCCAACTCTCAATTAACCTCGTGCAGGAGGTGTTAATCAGCCCCGGGTGGTTCGTACCCAACTCATGTGGGTCTAGGTCATCCCTACGTGGACAAGGTCAGTCAGGGGTGCATCTGGGTGGCCCTGGGTGGACTTGGCCAACCTAGGATAGGATTTTCGCCAGCATATATGGACTTGGTCTTATTCATCCCCTGGTGAGTGTTGGGCAGCCCTAAGTGGAATTACCCAACACTACAGGTGAGTCTTTTAGCCATCCGTGTACGGTGTTGGCCAGTCTTGATAAGGCACAGTATCGACCAGCCTCGAATAGTCTTCTCTGAGGATGGGGGGGGGGGGGACTCCGCCATCACTGAGAGGTAATCGTCAACCCTGAAGGATATTGGGTGACCTTGCCGGGTCTTCGCTAATCCTGGAGAGTCTTGGTCAGTCCTGAAGGGTTAAGCCAGTCTTAGAAGGACATGACATTCCTGGAGGGATCTCTGTCGGCCCTGGGGAAATCTCACCGCTCCCGTGGCTTTGGTCCAACTCCGAGGGGCTACTGGTCAGCCCTGGAACAGTGTTGGCCGCCCCTGGAGGACTCTAGCTACCCTAGAGTGGTTTTGGTCTAATTCTGGGGATTCCTGACCAACCCTGAAGCCTTAATAAGCTTTGAGGTGTGCGGTCACTGAAGATGAGCAGCGGGGATATGTGTGCAGTAGAGCCATGGCCACAATTCCTGACTGACACGACCACATGACACATTTCTGGTTGACGCATAAGTGCCTGACAAGAGCAAGAAACAGAAAGAGAAGGAGAGAAAGCAAAAGTTCCATCAATATATCCTCCCTCACCCGACCACCTCCCAGGAAACTGGCAACAACACAGCGGTCTCACACCCATTCATTCTCGTGCCCGCACACCACACTGACCTTGGCAGCGTGAGTCTCTTGCCTCCTCACCCTCACCCCCACCTCCCCCTAGTCGACAGCTGCAGTCTCGCGTGTCCACAACACTCCCGCCACACAGCAGCAACACAGCATGTACCAGCAGCAGCATTCACTATCTCCACACACTGGTACTGGCACACACCACGTGCACACACTGGGTGCTGGACAGGTCCCTCACTAGTGGGTGTATACAGTTCAGTCAGCACTGCCAACATAAATGTATACCGTACATAAGGTAAGTTAAACACGCACAGTAGAGTGGACTGATGCACATTAGGTATACGCACATAATACTCCTACACAGCAACGAGTGTACAGTAGTCATCATCAAGGACAAGACTGTGCTGCCAACCATCACATATAATTAAGTGTACTTGAAAACCCCTCTGTCGCTGATAGCAGCAAAAACTGGTCCTACTCCGACACTGGGGGCGTGAGAACCACGGAGGGGGGGGGGGAGATTAAAGGTAACAACAAAACAAAAGGTTACGGGCGGAATACAGTGCTCTTGTTTGATTTATCTTCTCCTACAGTGGGTGTTGGTGTGATGACTAATGTAGTATTACACAATTTCTACAGAGGGAGAGAGAGAGAAGGGTAACCCGACACGCCCCCATTGTTACCTGATAAATAATTAACCGTGTACGATTACAATAATGGAAACCCAAATATAAAAGAAACTAGATTATTTTTCTATTTTGTTGTAATTTATATCCATACAAAAGGTTGAGAGAGAACACACTGACCGACGTAACCCGAATCTGTTGAACAAAGCCAAAAATAAACAAAAGAAAATAATATTAATAATGTCAATAATAGTACAACACACGCAGCGGACAGACAGACAGACAGACAGACAGACAGACCGACAGACAGACAGACAGAGAGGCAGACAGACGGACGGACATTCATCACCCTACCAAAACACGCCCAGCAATTTACGGGCTTGTACACGGTATCATAAATTTGTGTCACTCTCTCCACCTTTTATAGAGTGATCACCAGCTGTGTGGCCAAGCCCTCACCTCCTCTCTCCCTCACTACTCCAACATATGCTCTCCCTCACTACTTCATCACCCTAACCACACCCTCCTTCCCTCTATCAACACACACACACACACACACACACACACACACACACAAAACATATAAAATCGAGAAGGTAAATGCGAGAGAGAGAATAATCCATTAAGGTGAACAAAACTTTTCGCCTAACCTAACCCCCAAAACGTTGCCCTGGGAAACCAACAACAAACGTTCAGCCTCAATAGCGTGAACGTTTGTAGACTAAAACACGACTCTTACAGGTGAAAACAAAATAAAATAAATAAATAAATAGAGAATAAAAATAAAATTAAATTAAATAACTAAAAAAAATTAATCATTGAGCCAAGAATTATGGGAAAATCAAAAGCCAACAAAACACCTTCTCATGACCGGGGTTTTGTGAATGAATGTTAGGGAACTGAATAATGAAAGGAGTCTACATGTAACCTCAGGAGTAAAATCGGTATAATTTGTTGATAAAAGGCTGCGGGAGGGTGGTTAAGGAGTGCGGGAGGGTGGTTAAGGGCTGCGGGAGGGTGGTTAAGGGCTGCGGGAGGGTGGTTAAGGGCTGCGGGAGGGTGGTTAAGGGCTGCGGGAGGGTGGTTGGAGGGTCAGGGAGGGTGGTTAAGGGCTGCGGAGTGCGGTTAAGGGCTGCGGGAGGGGTGGTTAAGGGCTGCGGGAGGTGGTTAAGGGCTGCGGGAGGGTGGTTATGGCCGTGAGGTGGTTAAGGGCTGCGGGAGGGTGGTTGGCGGGCCGCGGAGGGTGGTTAAGGAGTGCGGGAGGGTGGTTAAGGGCTGCGGGAGGGTGGTAAGGGCTGTCTGTTGAGGCTGCTAGGGGCTGTCTGTTGAAGGCTGCTAGGGGCAAGGATTCGGTAAAAAGTTCCTAAGAGAAGACCAAAACCAATTCTAAAAGTCTGAGAACAATTCCTGAAGGCTCCGACAGTAAAGACCTCTGAGAGAAAAAGACGCAGGAAAAACACAATAACAAGATCCCCGCACTAAGTCCTGTAATAGCTCCGGGGGCAGTGGATCACGAGAGCAGGGAGGGTGTGCTGAAGGAGGGTGTGCTGAAGGAGGGCGTGCTGAAGGAGGGCGTGCTGAAGGAGGGCGTGCTGAAGGAGGGCGTGCATTGGGGGTAGTAGGCAAGTTAACGTTGGTCTAAAGTAGCCTCCATATCTATATCACAGTAGGGAAGAGAGGATTTCCTGAAGCTGTTGATTGTAGGTGCTGGGGGAGGGGAAGGGGGGAGGGGAAGGGGGAGGGGAGGGGTGTTTTATAAAGGTATGGGCCGCTCAAACTTTAAACGGACACTAATATCAGCTATTACTCCCACCAGCTGTTACTCCCACTAGCTGTTACTCCAATCACCTGTTTTCCCATCAGCTGTTGCACGCGCCATTTTTTACTCACCTCAGTAGGCAATAGCTCCAATATCGTACAAATTGGTGGCTCGTGAGGAGAAATACCACCAAGACAATAAGCGCCACGTTGGAAGTCGACCTGCCACTCAAGCCACAGATCCGTGATATTAGAAAATGAGGAGTTGTGTTACCCGTGTAAACAAACCGTGTCTGACCCCCTGCCACATGATGACGTCACAGGTACACAAATGTGGGCTTTCGTATCCTGCATAATATGACTCGACCTCCTCTTAGCAGGGTACCTTTATTATTCATTATGTATAGTAGTAGTAATAATGATAATAATAATAATAATAATAATAATAATGACGGTTTACGAACAAATACTGCAGCCATAAGTAAAAAGTATACAAATTACATAAGTAGTATATAATAAACAAAGGGGTGGAGGGGGGGGGGGCACTTAACAATGAATTTCAGCACAGTTACAGTCCAAAAGTGAGACTGGCAAGAAGTGAACGAGCAAGTTAACTACGAGTTGTTGATTATTTTTACAATGGTTGGAATTGGGCTGTTCTTATAGTGCTCAGTACGTGGTCGTTTAGGCTGGATGCGGTTGTAGTGTGAGACAGCAATTCGCGGACGAGGGATTTCAGGTGGGAGCAGGAGATGGTGCAGAGTCTTCCCTCCCTAAACTAACAGATGAGGCCATGGTGATGATCAGATACAGCCGGAAGGGTCAGTCATATTGAGCACCTCTTGATATGTGGAGTGGAAGGGGGAGATAATCTTACACGGGAGGCATAGGTGAGCTTTAGTGTGTGTGTGTGTGTGTGTGTGTGTGTGTGTGTGTGTGTGTGTGTGTGTGTGTGTGTGTGTGTGTGTGTGTGTGAATGATGCTCCCAGTTGTCAATATCTCCCACAGTGGACGGGCGCTCCACCTCTCTCACACAAGAGGCTGGAATGAACAACTTTAAACTTCTCCCCCCCCCACCTCCCTCCAAAATAAAAAATCTAAATGCATAAAATACCTTAATTAAACTCTATTATACACTAAGTTTTTATAACACTTTATACATACGAAATAAAACACGACTGGTGAGTTGGTTATGGGAACGAGAGTATAGAACCGGTCATGGGAACGAGAGTATAGAACCGGTCATGGGAACGAGAGTATAGAACCGGTCATGGGAACGAGAGTATAGAACCGGTCATGGGAACGAGAGTATAGAACCGGTCATGGGAACGAGAGTATAGAACCGGTCATGGGAACGAGAGTATAGAACCGGTCATGGGAACGAGAGTATAGAACCGGTCATGGGAACGAGAGTATAGAACCGGTCATGGGAACGAGAATATAGAACCGGTCATGGGAACGAGAATATAGAACCGGTCATGGGAACGAGAATATAGAACCGGTCATGGGAACAAGTGTATAGAACCGGTCATGGGAACAAGTGTATAGAACCGGCCAGTGACTGTTCAGTGCGTGGCCTCTCCATCATAGTGTCAGTGCCACTATAAGCGAGTGACGGATGATGTGACAGGCGGACAACAACAGTGATAGGCACCGAGATATGACCCTCTGGCACTGCTCTGTTGTGCCTTCAAAGCCGCCGTGAGTTAGGTTAGAGGGAAAGGGGGGAGGAGAGAGGGGGGGTGAAATAATGGTAAGTCCAGCAACGATAATGATAATAATGATAAAAAAAATAATAATCTCAGTGGGTCAGTTAGTGGAGCCAGTGAGTAACTTGCGACAGAGCGTTCACATCTAGGGTGTTTCTTGCGACATAACCACATTCATACCATGTTAACAGATGGTTATCGTTGTAAAGAATGACTAACTGGCGCCAGGGTTGATGAGCTTGATAAGAGAAGAACAAACAGCAGTTGTAGTTGTAGCAGTAAGTAGTAGTAGCACGTATCAGGTAGGATAGTTACTTATGTATTAGGATATTTAATTTTAAGGTAATATAATGGCGGCGAAGGTGTGGTTATTGGGGGAGGATGGAGGCCATTTATATATTCTAAAACAAGTAGTAGTAGTAGTAGTAAGTATCAGGTATTACCAGCAGAAGTAAAAGTGGAGGACGACTCAGGACTCCGAGCGACAGAGATTACCACACATCCAGCACATCCTCTAGTTTTATCTCACTCCGCCTTAACACGTCTCCACACACACACACACGCTCCTACTACTTTGCTGTCACTCGGATTCGAGTATGACGATCATCCAGCTATGATACAATGACAGGAGTTATTAGGGATGTCACCTAGGTTAGTGACTTTTGAGGTGACTAATGAGGCCGATACGGGACCCGCAGCGTCGTCCACATTCATTGCACATGTGGAGGGCTCCATCTACTATGGTGGCAGCGTCTTTCCGGCATTGACGCTTGTCTGCCTCGGTTTGCAGTCGGGCTAACTCGAAAGTATCGACACCTTCTCGTGTGGTGCTCCTCCAAGCGTTACGATGTGGAGTAATCGACTCCCAGGTGAGGGGTTCGATTTGGCAACTTTTCAGGTTTGTCTTAAGACTATCTTCATACCTTTTCAATTGCCCGCAGGCGTTACGTTTACTATTTGTTAGGTGACTGTAAAGTAGCTGCTTTGGCAGTCTACTGTCGTCCATGCGGGTAACATGGTCAGTCCAACGTAATTGCTCATGCTCCTACAGTTGGTGTCAGCAAAAATACTGGCATTTGTTCTCTTGCCTTCCCAGCGAACACGTTTCCACACACACACATACACACCATCTTCACCCCCCCACACACTCACTACAACATCTTCACACCCCCCACACACTCACTGCATCACACGCTGCCCAGGTGGCTCTTGTGAAAAATGAGGACAAAAGCAGCATTGAAAACATGGAAAAGGTCAAACAAAAGTGAGATTCAATAAATTAAAAACTAGGGAAGAAAATTAGAACTCTGTGTGTGTGTGTGTTGTGTGTGTGTGTGTGTGTGTGTGTGTGTGTGTGTGAGAGAGAGAGAGTAGGAGGACGGAGGAGGAGGAGAAAAGGGAATGAGCAGGTCCTTTAACCCCACAGGTAAACAAACAAGCCCCTTAACAACCCAGGTGGTAGACAAGCCCAACACCCCCCAGGTAGACAAGTAACCCCAGGTGACAACCCTGGGTGATAGACTTAAACAGGTGATTTAACACCGGTAGACAAGGCCTTTAGTGACACTTTAGTGGACAGATGCACTTGGAACCCTTAACACCAGGTGGAAGCCCTTCACACCCAGGTAGACAAGCCTTTTAAACAGTCCCCCAGGTGACAGGCCTTAACACCCCCAGGTGAAAAAGCCTTAACACCCCCAGGTAGACAGCCCTTAACACTTCCAGGTAGACAAGCCCTTAACTTTTGGGTAGACAAGCCCCTTAACAACCCAGGTGGTAGACAAGCCCAACACCCCCCAGGTAGACAAGCCCTTAACACCCCCAGGTAGACAAGCCCTTAACACCCCCAGGTAGACAAGCCCTTAACACCCCCCAGGTAGACAAGCCCTTAACACCCCCCAGGTAGACAAGCCCCTTAACACCCCAGGTAGACAAGCCCTTAACCCCCAGGTAGACAAGCCCTTAACACCCCCCAGGTAGACAAGCCTTAATAACACCCCCAGGTAGACAAGCCTTAACCCCCAGGTAGCAGGCCCCTTAACAAGCCCTTAACACCCCCAGGTAGACAAGCAGGTAGACACCCCCCAGGTAGACAAGCCTTAACACAGGTAGACAAGCCCTTAACACCCCCAGGTAGACCCCACCCAGCCCTTAACAAGACAAGCCCTTAACCCCCTTAGACAAGCCCCTTAACACCCCCAGGTAACAAGCCCTTAACACCCCCAGGTAGACAAGCCCTTAACATGACTTAACACCCCCAGGTAGGTGCCTTAGACAAGCCCCCAGACAGGTAGACAAGCTAACACCCCCAGGTAGACAAGCCCTTAACACCCCCCAGGTAGACAAGTAACACCCCCACAAGCTTAACACCCCCCCCCAGGTAGACAAGCCTTTTACAACCCCAGGTAACTCTCCAATATGCACATCGACCTCCAGTGTCTTATTTTAGAACTCTTGGGAAAAGTGAGAGGTGTTGAGGCCTCAGCTTTATCCCACCATTCCTTGCTGGCTGCCTCTACCGTGTGTCTGTTTACCTTGTGTCTACTATGTCTATATTGTGTCTACCTGTCTACCTTGTGTCTACTTCAGTCTACTATGTCTACCTGTCTGTTACCTTGTGTCTACTGTCTACCTTGTGTCTGTCTACCTTGTGTCTACCTTGTGTCTACTTCAGTCTACTATGTCTACCTTGTGTCTACTTCAGTCTACTATGTCTACCTTGATGTCTACTTCAGTCTACTATGTCTACCTTTGTGTCTACTGTCTATCTTGTGTCTACTTCAGTCTACTATGTCTACCTTGTGTCTACTGTCTACCTTGTGTCTACTTGTCTACTATGTCTCTGTCTACCTTGTGTCTACTATGTCTACCTTGTGTCTACTTCAGTCTACTATGTCTACCTTGTGTCTCACTTCAGTCTACTATACCTTGTGTCTACTGTCTACCTTGATGTCTACTTCAGTCTACTATGTCTACCTTGTGTCTCTTCAGTCTACTATGTCTACCTTGTGTCTACTGTACCTTGATGTCTTCAGTCTACTATGTCTACCTTGTTTACCTCCCTCACCGTCACGTCAGCTGGTGTTTATCTCCCTTCGTGGTGGTAGTGACACGACAAAACTCCCAGCTCCTCCTCCTCCTCCCTCCTCCACTCTCATCCCCTTCCCTCTCCTCCTCCTCATCCCCCTCTCCTCCCTCCTCCCTCACTTCCCCTCCTCCTCCTCATCCTTCCACTCTCCCCTCCTCCATCCCTTCTCCCTCCTCCTCATCCCCTCCCTCTCCCTCCTCCCCTTCCCTCTCCCTCCTCCCCATCCCCTTCCACTCTCCTCCTCCCCATCCCCTTCCACCTCCTCCCCATCCCCTTCCTCTCCCTCCTCCTCATCCCCTTCCCTCTCCCTCCTCCCATCCCTTCCACTCCCTCCTCCTCATCCTTCCATCTTCCTCCTCACCCCTTTCCACCTCATATTTCTCCCTACCTTTACCCATCTCACAGCCCCCCGCAGCCGCTATTTACTGCTACTGTCGACGACCTTCTGAGAGTATAGTTAGCCTGAGTAACTGTGGTGGTTTGGTAGGGGGGGAGGGGAGGGAAGATGAGGGAGGGGAGAGGGGAAAGATGAGGGGAGGGAGAGGAGTGGTGATTGATAGAGTATAGGAAGGAGAGGAGAAGGGGAGATTGGGAAGAGGGAGGGGAGAAGGAAGTGGGGAGATGAAGACTAAGGGGTGGGGAGGAAAGGTAGGGGAGGAGAGGGGGAGATTGGGAAGAGGGGGGAGAAGGAAGTGGGGGAGATGAAGACTAAGGGGTGGGGAGGATGAGGGAAGGGAGAGGGATGAGGTAGCGAGGGCGACACATAATACTCTCGTGTTCATCACTCCACCAGCTGGTTTACCGTGGCCTCCCTCTCTTACTCCCTCCCACCCTTTCCCCCATCCTTCCCTCTCACTCTCCCCCCACTCCGCCTTTCAAATTCCTTTACTCTCACACTCCACCTTATTACTGGTTTATAGTTCTTTCCCACAAACTTTCTCACATTCTTCTCTCACTCCGTCACTACACTCTCAAACTCCCTCACGCCCCACTCCCTCACGCCCCACTCCCTCACGCCCTCTCCCCCCCTCCCCACGCCTCACCCCCTCACGCCCCACTCCCTCACGCCCCTCCCTCACGCCCCCTCCCTCACACCCCACTCCCTCACGCCCCACCTCACGCCCACTCCTCACGCCCCTCCCTCACGCCCCACTCCCTCACGCCCTCTCCCCCCCTCCCTCACACTCTCTCACATACTCACACTTCGCTCCGTCTCACACTCTAAAACTTTCACTCCTCTCTCACCTTCACACTTCACTCTCCCTCACTACACAAGGTAGGGAGAGTGACCGCAGCAGGTAGACGCGAGCCAGGGAAGGAAGCGGTAGTGAGTGCGGTCAGACGGCAGGTGAGGACCACAGGTGTCGGGGAGGGGCGTCTAACCCGTTTGTCCTGTTACACGCAAGTTGTCTTCCCCTGGACCTACGCCCCTACACACCCACGCCCAAACATGCGGATTATTACTTTCCACGCCCACGGTCATACGCAATGATGCCGCCCACGCCCATATACACTGATACACTCCACGCCCAAATGCACTAATACTTTCCACGCCCACATGAAGTGATACCTTCCACGCCCACGCCAATATGCAGTGATACCTTCCACGCCAATCATAACCTGTCAACACCGCCGACAACAATACAGGCACTCAACTCTTGCCGCCCTGTAAACAACCTCTGTGACAGGCCAACACCCACTAACAGCCACCTCCTCCCTACTGCCAACACCAGACACCGCCAATACGCCCACACTCCTGCCATATCAACAAGCCCACTCCAACCCCACTCTAGCCACACTAACAACCTCACCCCCACTCCAACCTCACTCTATCCACACCAATAGCCCCATCCCCACTCCAGTCACACTACCTCTACCACACAACCAGGGAAGAAAAGCCACACTACTCGCCACAGCGTCAACACCAACACCAGCTCCTTCCACAAGAAAACAACACGAGTGAAGCCACCAACGAGAGCATGACATGGACACCTGAGCAACACTCTCATTAACATCATCATCATCTGAGGGTAACCTGAGCAGTAAGCACCCTTGGAGCCCCCTAACCTCACCCCACCCTACCCAACCTCACCCTTCACCCACCCCACAGCTCCCATGTCATAGTAAAAACAAACGCATACACGAAAAAAATAATGTATTCATAACACACAATTAAACCAAACTAAACCTAATCTAAACCAATCAAATCTAACTTTCTTAAACCTAACGTTAGTGTAAGAGGTGCTCAAGAAGTTAACTTATTAAGGAACGTAAGTTTAAATGGTATATACTGTAGCAAAGTGAGGCGTACAGACACAAGCATCTGGTGTGATACGTGAACACACACACACACACACACACACACACACACACACACACACACACACACACACACACACACACACACACACACACACACACACACTAACGCATCAATAACAACTTGCTCCTCCACTAGTAGTCAACCCCAAGACTTTAACACAGTGCCAGCACGAGCAATCATCTGCGTCTGGTGTTCTCCATCACCTGGCAATGACTTAATTTATACCAGTTAGGCTTGACGAACGTTTGCTAGCCTTCTGCTTGCACTGGCGCTAAAGTTCTTCCCTCCCTCTAATTGTTCCTTCCTCCCTCCTTCCAATCCTTCCCTCTTCCTTCCACTCTACCTTCAATCCTTCCCTCTTCCATCCAATCCTTCCCTCTTCCACCCAATCCTTCCCTCTTCCACCCAATCCTTCCCTCTTCCCTCCACGCAGTACCTATACGCCGGCTGCCACAGCCTACCACCTGGTGAGCGACGCACTACCGCTAGCCGACGAGGGTGACCACACACTGTGACGCACGCTGCCGCCGCGTCTGACCGCACCCACACCCACCTCATTACCAGCACCCTGATGCTCCCGCAGCGACTGGAACCCCACCCATCGCAACAAAAATACATGCCGCAGCTACTGAAGCCGTGAAACCCCACCTACCAAAGCTAAAGGACCTACTCACTACGCTACCTGCCGCAGCTAACGGGTCCACTCACTACACCACCTGCCGCAGCCAAAGGGTTCATTCACACCACATGCCGCAGGTGTAAGAGCCACAACACCACTTACCGCAGCTACATAACCCCAGCTGCCGCACCACGAAATACGCTGCGGTGACTTGCGGTTTCGTTCAACACAGCAACAGCACAAGACGAGAACTGAGCTGAGGTTGACTGCTTGTGTATAATGTTACACGATCTTAATTTAACCATTAATATTGGGGTCTACTCTTAACGGGCCCCATGTCCTAATAGGCCCCAACCAGACTTACCAGGATTTCACTCTCACCTTATCATTCTCAATCTCTCACTTTCCTTCTTGCACCCTCCCCTACCCTTCTTATTTACCCCATTTCGTCCTACTCTCCCTATTCCTTTCCACCCTACTAAGACACACCCAGTACGACAGACAGACAGACAGAGACCGAAAAACAGACAGACAGTACGGCAAACAGAGAGACAGACAGATAGACAAGGAGCCATAAACCTTACACAGTTGCCTTTATATCCCCGCCGACTCTTACGACTAATGCAGGAATGGACGCGGGGAGCCGGAGTAGAGGACCTCACTAAACATCTCTCTTTATTTTATCCTTTATCCTTCTCTTTCCTTTTTTTTTACCTATTTCCTTCTTTCTGCCTACCTCTCATGTTTCTTACTTCCTCTTCTTCTTTCCTTTGTTCTTATTTCTACCCTCCCTCCTCCTCTCTCTTCTATCTTCATTTTTACTCCTCAAGGCTGATCTTCCAGTCCTAGTATTTACTTCTGAATACCGGATATCCTGGCGACGGCTCTGACAGAGTTCCACAGCTGCCGACACATCCTGGGAACAGAAAAAACCGCCCCTCCTCCCCACCAAAAAAAAAAAATGGCTACAGTTCAATGTTAATAATAACCCCTAATGAATTTAATTTTCGTCACACAAACACACACTAAAGACCCTAAATCTACCTCCCTCAAGTCCAAAACTACACCACACCAATTGGTCAACTCTCAAAACATCTCAATTACTCCTCGATGACCCCCGACTAACCCTGGCAAGACTCCCTCAGAGGTGATAGTGGAGCTGAATGACTTACACAACCCTGGGAGGCGGGACGGTGACACAGGGAGACCTTCTTGTTCCTCCTCTGTTTGGCTGCTTTGAGGTCTTATGATACGGTGAGGTTATGGTCACTATTAATTGTACTGTATATATTTAGACTTTTGAGTTATGTGACCAAGGTGTTGTGGTGGTAGTGGTGATAGTAGTAGTAGTAGAAATAGTAGTCGTAGTAGAAGCATAAATAGTAGTCATAGTAGCAGTAGTTGAAATATAAATAGTAGTTGTAGTAGAAGTATAAATAGTAGTCGTAGTAGAAGTAGTATAAGTATAAATAGTAGTAGTAGTATGGATTAAACCCCCCTAAGAACAATGTCATCGTACTCACGGGAATAGGCCACCGTACTCAAGAGGTTAAACAATAGTACTCAAGGGTATCGTACTCAAGAGGCTAAGTCATTGTATTCAGAGGCTGGCATCAAGGAATTAAGGTAATAAAAAAAAAAAGACGGAGCGTTAAGATCTTCAATGGCCTAAGAAAACAAAGCTTATTGTCGTAAACAGTCCATTGTAGCGACGACTGAGAATGAATGAAGACCTGAGCCCCATTGAAAGTACTGTACACTGTGGTAGTTAGTTAGTTCCTTAGTTACCCACTTTCTCCTGTCTAGCGTCAACAACACCATGACAACTTAGAGACTTCACCTCAATGATCATAGATGTAGTCAGGATCGGTAAGAAAATGAACTTAACCAAAACTAATTAAACTTTTAAATAAAATACATTCATTAATCATTATTCTTCGTAGTTACTGATGCATTAGTGTGCTTCATTAATTATAAAAAAGCTATTGAACAAAAAAACTGTTTGCTTATAACAGAGATAAAACACTGACAATAACAATAACAAAAAGGTAAGTGGGGGCAATATTACCAGAGCGAGGAAGGGAAGCGTACGTGCAAGTGTCATTTTACGCCAGATGACCTCCCTACCTCCCTCCCTCCCTCCTCTATAACGAAGCAATCACCCCGTCACCGATGATAATGGTCCCTGATAGCCTGCCACACACGACAACAGGCCCCACCAGCTGATACTATACTCAAGACAACTGTTCCATCTTGATTACTGTATTGTGCTCAGACATGTCCCTACAACACTGCTGACCTGCCCCGACCATGACAACAGATAAGGCTCACTATTTATAAACAAAACCACAAGGAAAACTAACCAATGGGAAGTACCGGATGTTAACGTATATATTATGAAGTGGTATAAAAAACCCACAAGTATAAACAAAACTCTCTGAAAACAGGACACCATCTTTAAAACCCAGAGAACACGGTGTCGACATCCGGGGTCCTCGAGACTCCTCAACCCACAGTCAACAAAAAATCGAACCAAGATGAACAGTTTCCTTAGAGACGAGGACGGTGCCCGCTGGGGGAGGCCTGCGGGCATACAACTTTCACTCAGGTAACAACAAAGGGAGTCTGGTTGGGTGACGAGATGAGGGAGGAAGACTAACCCACGGTATACTATAGGTCTATGTTAGATATTATACTCCCTGATATACAAGGCGTCCTCCAGGGCATACGTAGTCTCCTCTGGTATCCATGGTCCTACTCTCCCTCAACCTACCACCATCCCCCCTCCTCCTCTCCTCACAGCTTACCACTCGCCTCCTCAGCACCACAGTCATACATATTAAAACTGGTACAGTCTTACACTCACTAGTTAACTGGGGCGTCTCCTCCACTCTCTGGTGTTTAACTGTTGTCCACCACCAACACCTACCCCACCCACCACTCTACTTCCTCCACCCACAATTCCCCAACGTTTCTTCTCTCTTTCTTAACCCTCTATCCTTCCTCCCTATGTCTTCTCTCCATGCACAAATCTCTTACCTCCATCTCCTATTTATTCTTTCTACCCAAACTTCCTCCCTCTACCCCCCCGTCATCCTCCTGCCAGAAGCTAATAATCAATAAGGCGATACACCAGTACCTACTACACCCATGACCCAAGATGCACCAGAGTCGTGAGTCTTGAGTTTCACCACTAAAGGAATGTATTACCCAGGCTGAGGTACTTGGCTCTGAGGGGCTTTATTTATGTCCCTCCCACAGCAGCTACTGGTGTTCCTGCTACTGCTGTCACTGTTGGTCGTGCTTGTGTTTCTCCCACAGCAGCTACTGGTGTTCCTGCTACTGCTGTCACTGTTGGTCGTGCTTGTGTTTCTCCCACAGCAGCTACTGGTGTTCCTGCTACTGCTGTCACTGTTGGTCGTGCTTGTGTTTCTCCCACAGCTGCTACTGGTGTTCCTGCTACTGCTGTCACTGTTGGTCGTGCTTGTGTTTCTCCCAGCAGCTACTGGTGTTCTGCTACTGCTGTCACTGTTGGTCGCTTGTGTTTCTCCCACAGCTGCTACTGGTGTTCCTGCTACTGCTGCCACTGTTGGTCGTGTGTTTACTGGTGTTCCTGCTACTGCTGTCACTGTTGGTGCTTGTGTTTCTCCCACAGCTGCTACTGGTGTTCCTGCTACTGCTGCCACTGTTGGTCGTGCTTGTGTTTCTCCCACAGCTGCTACTGGTGTTCCTGCTACTGCTGTCACTGTTGGTCGTGCTTGTGTTTCTCCCACAGCTGCTACTGGTGTTCCTGCTACTGCTGTCACTGTTGGTCGTGCTTGTGTTTCTCCCACAGCAGCTACTGGTGTTCCTGCTACTGCTGTCACTGTTGGTCGTGCTTGTGTTTCTCCCACAGCTGCTACTGGTGTTCCTGCTTCTATTCCTGCTGATGCTGTCACTACTGTTATTGGCCTCTGCTTTTACCCATTCTAACACCACCTATAACTACTACCACTACGACTACTATTGGTGCTGCTAGTATTGTCACACAACCTGCTAGTCATCGTGACCAAGCGAAACCTACTACACACCTCACTCTTGTTCCCACGACCGACACCACCACATCACTCGACTCGCATATCACCTACGGGAAGCATAACTGACCCTGCACCCTCACCCATCACTCCTCTTCCCCTCCCCTTTCCCCTCCCTTCCATTCTATTCCCCGCCCCTCCCTCCCTCTTCTTTTTCCCCTTCCCTCCATTGTTTCCTTGCCCCCTCTCTCCCTCTCTCTTACCTTCCCCTCTATTCCTTTCTCCGCCCCCTCCCTCCCTCTCTCTTACCTTCCCCTCTATTCCTTTCTCCACCACCTCCCTCCCCCCTCCTTCCCTGCAATCTACGGAGGATTTACACTCTCATCAACCCTTTCCCCTCATTATCCTTCCCTCCTATCCCATTTCTGTCCCACCTACCCCTTCACTACCCTACATCAAGCCTACACCCAAGATGACCTACACTCACATCAATTCTCCCCTTCCATCCCTTACTCTCCTCTCTCTCTCTCTCTTATCACCCCCTCCCCCCTACACCCTTCCCACAATCGACCTGATGTTCCCTTAGCAGTCTCTACGACCCTTTCCCCTTCATATTCTGCCCTGACTCCATACCCTACACCTTCCCTCACCTTTCTCTTCCCCTTCCTACCCTTTCTAACCCCCTCCCCCGTTTCCTGCCCTCCCCAGCAAGGTAGAGGCGGCGGTCATCAGACACTTTACGCACCATTACCCGCGTTCACTGTCCTCCACTCCTCACTTCCACGCCCCGCCCTCCCTCACTTCTAGTGCCAATGAGTGCCTTATTCTAGGGGCGCCTAGTGCCTCACTTTAGTGTATTGCCTAGCTGTAGTAGTGAAGTCTGCCTCACACGGGCGTAGCCTGCACCAGCTGCCTCACACAGGCGTGGCCTGCTTTAACTGTCTCACACGGGCGTGGCCTGCCTCAGCTACCTTACTCCAGGAGAATGAACTTGAGGGTGAGGGCGTTACCTGTCTCACTCTAAGCACTGCCTAATATGGTCAGTAAAGTCTACAGGGACGACCTGCTGTATGTCACTCACTCTACAGGGAACTGCCTTTGATTCTTTGGGCGTGAGTGGATATATTCTACGGGCGTGTCCTGCCTCACTCTACGGGCTATTGATTCTAGGGGCGTGACCTGACTACGCGACTCTAGAGGCGTATCAGACATGTCTCTAGAAGTCTATCCTACCATAGTCTAATGGCGCATCCTGCCAGCTTAGAGATGTATCCTACCAGACCCAAGAGGCTTATCCTACCTGGCGTTCAGGACCATCCCTGATCCTACAACATGACCTGACTGGCTACAAGGGCGTGGTCTATTTGTACAGTGACGCGCCCAGCCCATGTGTAGGACAGTAGCCCTGTAGGACTCTCTGGGACGTGGTCTGCCTGCGTATTGAAGCGTATCCTACCTAAAGTGAAGGGCTGGGGTGAGAGGGACGTTGAGAGGGCTGGAAGAGGAAGAAGTGGTAGTGAAGATACGTTACGGTGTATAGCTTGGTGGTGGTGTTACCGAGATTGTAGTTACTGTTATATTTTTATTATGTCTTTACTGTTGGGGTGTCGGGGTACCACAGGCAGGTCTACCCACCCACCACCACACAGTCCCCTCCCCCACACACCACAGTCCCTCCCCTACAACCCACCCACCCTCCTCTTATGTCAACAAGACCCACTCACATCTCCCTCTCAACCACCATCACTTTCCCTCTCATTTGACTAGTTTTTATTCACTTTTATTTCTCACTTTCTCTCCACCCTTCTTCCTCTCTTCCTTCCTCTCCTCCCTTCTTCCCTTCCTCCCGTTCCCGTCATTTCCTTTCTGTGTTCTTCTTTTCTCCTCAATTTCCTCTCACTCGTATCAATCATCTCTCCCTTATTCCCCCCTTAGCCTCTCCCTCCCTTTTACCATAACCCCCCACTTCTCTCACCCTTTTCCTTCTTTTCATTCGCCACCCCCCTGCTTTCAATCACTCCCTCTGTATTCCCCCTCCATCTCCCCCCCTGCCCAACTAGCTGCCGTACAAGGCGTTGGTGTGGTGGAGGGGCACACCTGTTGCTCTGCCCTCCACACACACACACACACACACACACACACACACACACACACACACTAGGCAGCCCATAATTTACATGCTCACGCCCTAAGCAGCAGGAAAAGAAACAAGGCGGGGGCGGGCAGGAGGTAAATGAACCCAGGGAGTCGCCTAATGTTGTGTTTTAATCAGTAATTATGATCTCTTATCACCAACATAAATACGTGTGTGTGTGTGTGTGTGTGTGAATGTATGTATGTATGTATGTATGTATGTATGTATGTATGTATGTATGTATGTATGTATGTATGTATGTATGTATGTGTGTATGTTTCTTCCCCTTCACCAACACTCCCTCGTCATGTAGGGGAGAAAGAATAAGAATTTAAGGTGAGGTAGATTAGGCCAGGGTAAGGTAAGGTAAGGTAAGGTAAGGTAAGGTAAGGTAAGGTAAGGTAAGGTAAGGTAAGGTGGATTAAGACAGCAAAGGGGAAGTAAGTTGTCAGAAGGAGGGTTGTGTCGTGAGGGAGAGTGAGGGAGGGTGGAAGCCAAGGTGAAGGAGAGACAGAGAGAGTGGGAAGAGTAACAAAGATGCGGTAGCAGTAACCTCCCCCACCCACCCCTTACACACACACACACACACGCACACGCAAACACACACACACACAACTTGGGCGTAAGAGAAGGGTCAGTTAATTACACCAGAAGCAAAGTGTAAATCCTGATGTAAATTTGGCCGCCTTGTGTGTGTGTGTGTGTGTGTGTGTGTGTGTGTGTGTGTGTGTGTGTGTGTGTGTGTCGGGCAGTCAGACGTGCTCTTGAAGCCCTCATTACGGGAAATAATTAACGTTGGTATCTGGAATCTTTCGAAAATTAAGGGTTCAGAGGTTCACAAAGTCACTCTTCCTCGTAACTGATATGAAAAAATGGTTGACCTCCGCTACAGCACAAACATACCATCGTAATACAGCATAAATCATTACTCCCACAATAAACTTTAGCTAGAGAGTGCTTTGATTTTCTCTCTTTAGTTTTAACTGAAGCTAAAATAATATACATGGTTAAGGTAGAGTCTCAGTGTAATTCTGATGCCATTTAAAGATTTAGTTGTTTATTTTAGCTTAAGTCAACCAGTAAGATACATGCCTCAGATCCTCCTCAGCTACGAAGCTTTGTGGGTGTGACTCGAGGCATTGGCTGGCAGTGGCACTCTTACCCAGGCAGGAAGCAGGAGGTAATGAAGACAAGAGTTAAAGTGAAGAAGACGGCGTATCTCCCGGCCGCCGGATTATTAGACAACAATGGTACCTAACTGGTCAAAACGGAACTAAACAGCTTGGCACATGCACACCGGCCATCCATAAACGACATCTGGAGCCTCGAGTAAATATGTATGTATGTATGTATGTATGTATGTATGTATGTATGTATGTATGTATGTATGTATGTATGTATTTATTTATGTAAATAAGTAAGCAAGTCTGGGGAATTTATTTAGTCTGGAAACAAGTGAGAGGGTTGACTTAAATGGCTCTGATTACTGCATTATCAAACAACTTCAAATTTCAGAAAAAAAAACATGATTTCAGTAAGAAATTTCGATAGAAAATACAGGCAACTCAAACTCAAATACAGACAATCTTAATTTACAGACCAACAACGGAATCGACTGATCTATTCCCTAACCGGACCAGAGAGGGGAAGGGGAATAAAAATGATGAGGTAATACTGGTGAGCTGAATTTTGTGTTTACTGTGTGTGTGTGTGTGTGTGTGTGTGGGTCAGTTTAGGGGGCTCGAATATAAGACAACGCCGAGATTTGGTTCATACAGACAGAGACGGACAGACACACAGACAGAGACGGACAGACACACAAGGAAAATAACCTAGTTCATTACACCTCTCTTATGTACAGGTAAGACAGGTCAGTCCTCGTCCAGGTGAGTAATACACCACTTATATACAACTCGAACTACAGTAAGTGCCAAGTACCCGCCAGGTAATAGCTTGACCTTTGACCTTTTCTGACCCTAAACAAGACAACATTTCTAGGTCAATATGTTTTTGTTTCACCTAATATGGTCACAGTTGCTTCATCCGTTCCCAGGGTAATAATATAAACAAAGATAAACCTGTTATTATTCTCACAACATCCCGTCGTCCCTAGTGATAAAAAAAAATGTGTCGTATGAGATGAAGATTAGACACCCCGGCTTGTTGGCTTATTCCACCTTACCTTACCTAACCCGCCCAACAATACACCTTACCCCCCCCCTCCCCCCTGAGATATATACCATCAAGGTAACACACATTTCAAGAATAAGATACCTTCTTTATTGCTGTTAATCTACTGTCGTGGAGGGGGTGAGGATGAATGAGGGGAAAGGGAGGAGGCAGTAATTGAATTAAGGGAGGGGGTGATAGAATGAATGGAGGGGGGGGGGTTTAGGGGGAAGTAAAGGTGAAGGAGTTCAGCAGGTAGTGGGGATGTGGTGGCGGGAGGAGTAGATATCCACTAGTAGGCCCCATAACTCACCCCTGACACACACACACACACACACACACACACACACACACACACTGGAGTTCTGGAAGGAAATATTGACAAGAGCGAGAAAATGACGGGAAATGAAAACTACAATCATGATGATAGATAAACACACAGGCAGTCAAAGCTCAAGTTAACAACACTCCAAGCCACAATAACGCCATTACACCTACAAAAAACAAATGTAACTTTTTTCTCCAGCTGACGTTAACCTCTGCCAGGACTGATGAGCCGTTTGAGCAAAGGTAAATTATGTTTTTTTTTTACCAAATATTACTTTTCTTCTGGATAAGATAGCCATATTATTAACCTTATATAACCTAAGATAGCCATTTTGACCTGATCTGACCTCTATTAAAGTTGTTGATCCTCTGGGGTGGGGTTCAAAGACCTCAGCATGTGGTCCAGGCAGCAGCAGCAGCATCATCCCACGTGTGATGACCTTAGACTACGGTACATATCAGGTACGATTACCTTCCACCATGATACACCTATCGTAATTACCTTCTTTCCCGAGTATATCCAGGTGACAAGAAATATTGATTACCTTTTCCTAGAGTTCCTTGACCTCAGAGCTACGCAACTCTCCCTTCCCCTCTCCTTCCTTCTCACTTCTCAGCTCGTCAGTATAATTTTCCTCGCTCGACGGAGATAAGAGCAATGCAGAGAGATACATCATCCTGTGGGGCGATATCATTGACTTTTCATGAGAGAGAGAGAGACCTACAGCAGTATATTCTCCAGCAGTATATTTCAGGACGGTGCATCATCAGCTGAGCGGGAGGGACAGTGTGCAGGCGACCCGGGGGAGCACAACAGGAGCGTCTTTGTGATGATGTGAAAACTTGCCCGGAGTTGAGGCGTGCCAAAATAAACTGTAAAAAGCTGCCCTTACCCCTTGTACGATGGTGGGGAGACGGAGGGAGAAGGGGAAGGGTAAGAGGGAGCGGGGAATGGGAGGGGGAAGGGGGGGGGGCAGCGCTATAAAAAAATCATCCCGATGTAGTGATGATGGTAATGATGATGATGATGTTAAGTGTGATGATGACAATGATGACGATGATGGTAATAATAGTGGGAATGATTTAACAGACTCTACATATGGGCATATAAACATACACACATGATTATGCAAACACACATGTGCACACAGAAGTATAATAATAATAATGGTTGCCCCTCGTGTAACGAGGATGGCAGGCCCAAGGGCCACCTAGGCGTGAGTTTGTTTAAGGTGTAGAAGCTGTCGCCAACACAAGAACCACACCCTGAGTTAACGAGCTGCATGACCAAGTGTCAAGGAATAGTCCGAGAAGACCGGACAACTCGCCAACTGCACTGGCTAACCATTACCCCGGAACACGATCCGCAATCGATTAACATCGAGGTTCCCAATTACTGCTGGGTAGACAGAGGCAAATGGCGTAAAGAAACTTGCCCATAGTTTCACCTTTCCCGGGGATCGAACCCGGGTCTATTGCTTGCGAGGCGAGCATGCTTACACACATGTTTTGTTAAGTGATGTTAGGTTATGTTAGGTGATATTATGTGAATAGTTTAGTATACAAACAGGTTCAGAGGCTAGACTAGTTACAGGTAGAGAGGTTTCAGAATTATGACCTTAATCAACACTAATACACAAGACACGTGCACAACATGACCTCACCTGTGTAACACTCTCGTCTCTCTGTCTTCTAACACCAGCACACCCTAATTAGTGAGGCGTGACCCCCCCCCCTTACCCTTCAACACAAACAAATAAACTAGTAAACAAACAATGCATCACAGCTGGGTACACTAGTGCTTACATAACCGCAATCCTATAGTTACCGCGTTAGTGAAGACGATCGCCTCCCCCCCCCCCACACAATGTAAACAGATGATGCATCACAGCTGGGTAGATTTCTTACACAACCATAATACTTCTATCCTAATCAATAAGGATTACCTCCCTTTCCCACACGTCTGAACACACACACACACACACACACACACACACACACACACACACACACACACACACACACACACACACACACATGATGTAACTCCGTCAGTGGACTATTTTCACACGACTGTAATCCTAGTAACCTAGTCAGTAAGTACCCCTTCACACCACACATGTAAACAAACAATGCATCACAGCTGGGTGGACGAGGGAGCCGCTGCGTGACTGACCCTCGTGCTACAACAACCTCGCCTCTCATTATACCTTTTAACCAACCTTGGCCTCCACTCCCACTCCAATGTCTGGCCTCCTCTCCCCCTTCAACGCCTGGCCTCCTCTCCCCCTCCAACGCCTGGTTTCCTCTCCCCTTCCTTCCTCCGCCACTCTGACCCCACCCAAATTACCCAACTATTCAGACCTGACCCTTGAAATACGACCAGCAATCACCACACACACAGGTTAATTAACCCCCCATCTCACCTGACAACCCTCTGCAATAATACACGAAGGTAAATTATGAAGACACTTAACCACTAAATTACACCGCTCAAGTGACTTAACACTATAATGCACTACACATCACTACACTAATTACCATAAAGTGTAGTGCCCACCTTACCTCAGTGCCCACATATAACAATACCCTTCCCTAGTGACTCAGTTTTGGGTTTTGATGAATAAAACACAGGTACAGCATTTTCCCTTAACTTAGAAATGAATAAAAATTTGCTTAAGACTTACTGTAACTTGGCCTTGAGAATAACTTTGCTTCATAAACATCTCGTACAAAGGCGTAACTTAAAACAAAATAACTTAATTAGATACACCTGTTAATAAAACTCATCTGTTAATCACCTCTCACACCTGTAAGACGAACGAGAGAGAGAGAGAGAGAGAGAGAGAGAGAGAGAGAGAGAGAGAGAGAGAGAGAGAGAGAGAGAGAGAGAGAGACTAGTAGTACAGGTGGCTGGTAGACTCATCACAACCACCAGTAAGGAACCTGAACCCAGCGAGGCAACATCTCACCACCTCCTCTGAGACACTCACACCACGGCTGTTGCTCTTCCCTCACCCACCCACACCAACTCACCCACACCCACTCACCCACCCTACCCACACCAACTCACCCACACCCACCCGCTCTCCCTCCCTATTGTGTGACTGTTGCACTATATCAAAGCGAAACGTAATTGCTCTCCTCAATTTCCAGGTACAGTCAGTCAGTAGTGAGAGGCGGAGCTGCTCGGTACACCCTGAACCCTCCTGGCTGATGTGTATTATTATTATTATTATTATTATTATTATTATTATTATTATTATATGTATCATTATCATCGAATTCTTATTAATCCCTTGTGGACGGCGAGGGGAGAGGGGAGGGGGGAGGGGGGGGAGGTTGCTCTGTGCTGAATAAAATCGTCTGGCGTCACCTAAATAAAATATCAAAAGTGTCGTCCAGTTATGAAGTGTTTAATACCATTTTCTTCTGTGACTTAACCTCTCTGTCCTCTCTGCTGTTCCCTCTTGTTTACTCATCTCATCCTTTATTCTATTTCTTTGAGGCATTTCCTGTAGTCTGGCTTCTTATTTTACTTTTTTCTCCCTTTCCTTTTTTACTTCGTCCCTTTCCCACTTCCTCCCCCAGTGTCCCCTCTCCCTCACCCCCCTCCCTGCCCACCTTCCCCTCACCCCCCCCCTGTCTCCCTCTCCCCTACGCCCAAAGAAGTGTTGTCATTCTTTTGTTCTCCTCCTCTATTCAAATACCCACCCCCCCTCTCCTTCTCTTCTCGTTTGTAGTTCTATCTCTCTTCGTTTTCCTGCCCCTCCCAACTCTCTCTTTCTCCCCGACCTTATTATTATGCCTCCTCTCTTTCCCCTGCCAGTCTCTCCCTCTCTCTTTCTATGCTGCCTCCCTGTTCCCCCCACCCTCACCCTCCTTTACTCTACCCCCACCTTCCCTCCTGCTCTCTGTCTACCCTCCCTCTCTCCCTCCTTTCCCTTTTCCCTTCTCCATCCCCTCCCGCCATCCTCCCCTACCCTTGCTGTTTCCCATTTTCCCTCAATTACCCATCCTCCCTCCATCACTTCCACCACCCTTCCCCATAGTCCACCTCTCCCCCTCTTTCCCGCACTCCTTCTCCCTGGTAATAAGGCCCCTCCCCTCCGGCATTAACCACACCTCCATAGGTTACTCCTCCCAGTTCTCGGGGCACTAACCACGCCACGCCCTTCTCTCTTTACACTCATTTTTCTCACCTCTCACAGAGCCTTACCTCCTCTGCAGGATCATGGCCACGCCCTCCTCCGATCAACCAGGTGTTGCTCTACCTTATTCCCTATTTGTGTCCTGACCTTTAGAGTGAGTCTGTCTGATACCGTTTATGAAGAGTCGATTCTTTCGTGTTTCATAACAATAACAACAACAATAATACACATAATAACAACAGCACGGTCAAGAGTCTAATCCAGAACTAACCCTCCGTCAATCATGAGCCTCACCTCCTCCAGAGGCTCATGTCTCCCGAGACTATTTACCTGAACACTCCTTCAGTGTCTCTCCTGGGCACACACAGTGAGACTCAAGTGGACCACCCACCTCACTACACACACACATTAAACTGGGTCACCTCGCTATTAATACATGACATTAATGACATGTCTAAGAGAACATTCCTCCTCCTGGTTAAACTCTCCTAACAGAGAAAGACAACACCTGCCAGAGCCTCCGGGGTGATGAAGGATCAGCTGGACACAACACAGACATCATCCCCACACCTCCCACAGCCGAGGATCACCAAGGGTCAGCTGCAACACCCCACTATAAATACATAACGCGAGCTACACTGGTGAGCACCCCACCAGGCTACAACATACTTGACTCTCAGCCAAGTGGCGGCTCCACTCTCCACTTTGCATATCAGGTAATGGACATTTCGCAGGCTCGTAATTCCCGCTAAATATACTCAGGTTGTCTCTGCAGAGTAATTCACAGGTCGTGCAGGTCGGGTGGAACAAAGAGGGGCGGGTAATGGAGGGTGGGGCCCGAGGGAACACCAAGATGCTGCTTGATGGGTGGCCTCGCGTGCCTCGTCCACCCCACCTGGCTGGCGACAACGGCAACACCCCCCACTCTTGTGACACGTGAGCTGGGCCGGTAAAAACAAACCCTAAAATGCCAGCAGAAACGACGCCAGCACCCGGTACAAGTGCTCACAGACACGAGTACTCACACTCAACAATATTACCCAGCGTAGCAGTACAAATAAAATCACTGGGTCACATACACAAACGTTTCCCACTGTGCCAATATAAACAATGCCGCGGCCCCTTACACACATTTCATCAAGCTTTCCTCGTGTGCCGATACAAACGGTGGCAGCCTCGGGCGGGATACCAAAACACACGTTTCCCAGCACAGTACAGTACCCAGAACGTTGCCATCCCACCAGACACAGATACATCAATAACTCCTACAGTGCCGCCCCTGGACCCTGACACCGCCAACCACTATTGACTCAATTGCGTCAGCGTTTCTTCAGGTGATGAGTCAAACTTAACCTAGTCGTAAAACCCTCAACAGTTTCAGAGGTAGCTATCCACTCAACCACGATGAGCTAAAGTTACCCTATATACCTTAACTACTCATTGGTGGTTTCCCCCAGCCCACCCCCACAACAGTACCCACGACATCAAACGATTACCAACCCTCCTCGATGTACTGAGTGTAAATATCACCAGGTGTTGGAACGTACTTGACCCTAGACACATTGTACCTAACCTCGGTATATACCTAGCTGGGTCTGGTGAGATAGACCCCGTCCTCTGGTTCTATAAATACCAAGAGAGTGGTAAGGAGGAGGAGGAGACACCAAGACCAATCACGCCCACGGTCCACAGCCCAGTTAGGTGGCGCCCATGACCTTGAGATTGACATGCGCATAACACAGGTTAAATGGTCACCAATACCTGTTCCTCTTTAATGCTGGCGATTTTACCTGTGCCGTTTTAAAGTTGTCCTCCCACTGTCAGGCCGGGGGATAACAACATTGGGGCAAAATTTGGGCAACATGGAGAGTGTGTGACGTCAGTGAAAATGGTGGCGTGTAAGCGACCATTTCTGACCATGAACTATTGTCTGTCCCACCATGAGGACGGGATACCATGCAGGGAGAAGGTGGGTAGGAGTTCCCTTGGCCAATTACATATGCAGTAACCGTGGCGAGGAGAGTATGCATTATCACTGCTCTGTATGCGGGACACGACCAACAAAAAAGAGGAAGAAAAAAAAATCACCCAACGCGTCATAATAATTTTCGTACATTAACACCAATATACAGAAATTATCCCTTGTATTTCGGGGTCCTTTACCAACAAAAAAAAAACCAGACCACTTGAAACTAGCATAGTCTCCCCTGTTCCGTGCTTTATGGTGAAGGGAAAAAATCGAAGAGTGACCGGCGCTTGTTGGTGCTTAGTGCATCTACCTTTAAGCCCAGACACCAGCCCACACACCCACGTAAGGCTCCCGGTAACAAGGTGGAGGGGAGACAGTAATGAATCTGCTTTTGCCTTAAACACATAATGACACAAAGATCAGGAAAACATATGCCATGATCCCCTCAGTCGGTCCTGTTTACTTAATGATCAATACGTAGGGTATATAACACGCCTCACTGGGGGGGGGCAATTTGGCTTCTAATTGTTAAACCACATCTCTTAAAATGTATACGTCTCTCTCTCTCTCTCAGTACAAGGGGAGATGCCATACGCTCTCTCCTGAGTACCACTGCCAGTACCACCTCTCCTGCGTACCACTGCCAGTACCACCTCTCCTGAGTACCCCGACGACGTGAGCTCCCTGAAGAGGAGTGTGGAGGCGTCCGGGAGTTGCCCTTCCTGACCACAGTAATGTTTGATAAGCCAGTCTATTATGTGACAGCCGCGCCCCGCCCCGTGACGCTGCCGGTAGAGGTCAACTGGGGTCATGACGTCATACATTGGTTATACGGAGGAGTTCTAGAACAACAATAATAATAACAAAAAATAGTAATAACATTCACAACAACAACAAAACAACGAAGATAACAAACAGAAGGATTGAACAAGGTGCCAAAACAAGTATAAACAGTATTATACATATAAGGAATATAAAGATCTTAAGGTACAACGTAAAACACCTATGGAAAAACACCCCAATCTCTTAGGGGGAAAAGTTCTTGGCAGACTCTACTAGGGAGTTACGCCAGACACACAAAAACGTTCTAAAAAAGAAATACAAAAAACGTTCACTTGGAGGGAACAACGTCCAGAAAAGGAAAAAACGTTCACTGGGAGGAAAAAAACGTCCAGAAAAGGAAAACAATAAAAACGTTCACTGGGAGGAAATAATGTCCAAAGGAAAAAAAACTCGTCCAGAGAATAAAAAAAAAATTGCAAAAAATAAGAAAAAAAACGTTGAGAGGAAAAAACGTTAATGGGGAAAAGTGTTTACAGAGAATACAGAAATAAAACGTTCACATGGATATAAAACACACACACACACACACACACGAGAGGTGGAAGTAAGGAGGACAACAGGGGAGACGGAATGGTTCATTGGGAGACTTACGAGACAAGTAAGTCTGGTGGGCAAAAATTCTCTCCAGACAATAACGAAGGAGGAAGTGTGACGGTTCTCGACTTGTATGGACACACACACACACACACACACACACACACACACACACACACACACACACACACACACACACACACACCCACCTTACAACCAGGTCCCTTAATCTAACACCAAGGCCCCTTAACCTAAAACCTGGGTCCCTTAACCTTTCAACCAGGGCCCCTTAACCTAACACCAGGGCCCCTTAACCTAACACCAGGGCCCTTAATCCCAACACCAGGCCCCATAACCAACCTAAAGTAACCTAGTAAGAAAGTGAGAAATAATAAGGTGAGAGAAATGAGGGAAATTAGAAGGAATATGGTCAGGCTTGTCGGGGTGAGACGGTCGTTAAGATGACCACTATAAGGCCTCCGTCGTCGTCCTACACGTCGTTGGGATCACGTCGTAGCCACTACTGTCCTGGTCATCGTCACTACCACTCACACCTTGGATCCTGTAGTTGTCGTCTCTCTCGTAGCCGAACCTAACCTACCCTACACTATCCCAACCTAACCTACCCCAACCTAACCTACCCTACACTATCTCAACCTAACCTACCCCAACCTAACCTAACCTACCCCAACCTAAGCTAACCTTCAGCCGTCGTCGCCTTCGTCGTGGTGTTCCTGTCGCGGCTTTTCCTTCACATACCCGGCAGCCTCACCATCTCTACCCATAGGTTTACGGGGGCAGAAGAGAGCCAACCCACTCCCAGCAAAAGGGTCGACGCCCCCGTAGCATCTTCACTACACCCTCACCCTTGACACCCCCTCCCCCCCCTCCCCTCACCGCGTCTCTCGCCTCAACATTATTCCCACTTTACGACCTGGAAGTGTAGTCTAGTGTACGAGGGGAAGGGGGGAGGGGAGGAGGAAGGGGAAGAGAAGGAAAGAGGTAGGGAAGAGCGAGAGCGAGGGGGGGGATGGAGGAAGGGTTAGGAGAGAGAGAGAGAGAGAGAGAGAGAGAGCACCGTCCGGGTAAATATAAGCAATGACCACATAAATTCAAGAGAATGGGGTGATGTAAACAAAGAGAAGCACAGTACATTTGGAGGAGGAGGAAGGACGATGATAACGAGGAAGAGGAAGAAAGAACAAAAAGTAGTCCACAAGACATAGAATCTATATACATACATACATACATACATACATACATACATACATACATACATACATACATACAAACAAACGGATAATGGGAAAAACAAGGACAAATGAATGGGCTCGTAATAAATGGGATGATCAAGAGAGTGAAAAAAAAAGTAGTGAACCACCGTACGAAAGACAAAAGCCAAAAACAACTGATAATGGGTAAAAAATGGAGTAATGGGCAATAAAGACAGGGATATGGGCAAGGCATCACCATCGTCTTCCTCTCTAGTTTAGGGACAATAAAAGAAGGAAGCCATGGTAAGGAGGTAAACGCCCCTGCATGCATAACTCACGAGACCCACGTTCGATCCTCGTGGGGGGGAGGGGGGGGGAAGGGAGGGGAAAGGAGGGGGGAAAGGAGGGGGGAAAGGAGGGGGGAGGGGGGAGGGGGAGGAGAAAATAGGTTGGCAGGAGGTCTCGTTTACCCCGGCGTCTACCTTGGGGGCATGTGGCTACCGCGACAGATGGGTATGGGAGCACCCTGCCCTGCCCTCATCTAGTGGTGGTGGCAGCCTGCACACCTCTGATCAAGTCAACTGTTGGTGGTAGTGGTGGTGGCAGCCTGCACACCTCTGATCAAGTCAACTGTTGGTGGTAGTGGTGGTGGCAGCCTGCACCCACCTGTACAGAAGTGTCTATTTTAGCCAGGCATCACCCAATCAGGTACACTTGGTTAGGGTAGCTTCAGCCAATCAGGTAAACTTTAAAAACTCCATCCAATCAGATCTACATAAGATAAACTCTATCCAGTCAGATCTACACAAGATAAACTCTATCCAAACAGATCTAATTAAGATAAGCTCCATCCAATCAGATACACTTATACGTTAAACGTCATCCAATCAGATACACTTATACGGTAAACGTCATCCAATTAGATCTACTTAAGATAAACTCCAACCAATCAGATCTACTTAACATAACCTCCAACCAATCACATACACCTAAACGATAAACCACACCCAGTTTTATCTCGCGTGTGTCCGTGTGTTTATCAATAACGTTCCATCTTCCAGTGTTCCTCGCTGCCTGGTGTAGGAGGGGGTTGTGTCAGGGGCCCGGATATTAAACCAGCTTCCTTTATCGGTAGTTAAGCTTTGGTTCTCACGTGTATGACTATTCTGATGCAACTTGGATCGTGTGTTGAGAAATGTGATGTTGTTTGTGATGGTGCGTGTGAGTGATGGATGTGCGTGTGGGTGATGGATGTGCGTGTGGGTGATGGATGTGCGTGTGGGTGATACTGATGGATGTTGTTAGTGATGCTGCGTGTGGATGATACTGGTGGATGCTAATGATGTTTACTGTTTGTATAATTAACATTTATAATAACACTGATTGATATTAGTTGCCATAATCATAATTGAAAAAAATGCGAACTGTGAAATTTATATTGATATTTACACTGAAATTTATATTAACTGAGAAACAAATATTGACAAGAGAAATTTATACCATGACGGTCTTATATTCTCTTTCCTCACGTTAAGTATTATACTAAGAGACTAGCGGATGTCCAAGTCCCTCAAGAGACTCGTACTGTGAGGAGGAGGAGGCGTTTAGTTCCGGCAGGTAGAGTCGGCCAGCAATTGTGACGCCGCTTTGGGTCCTCCGCCGTCAGTGTGTTGCGGGTGAGTGGTAGGGATACGCTCCTTCAGTTGTTGATTTTATTTAACTATCTATCTATCTATTTTACTTTTTTTAATCTCCAGTTTTGAGGAAAATATGTTCCCAAATCTCCAATAAAGAGGGAAACTTATAACTGGCGAACCTTTCAGAATCTGGACACACACACACACACTCATCGTTCGTGGTGATTATTTGAGAGTGCCTTTAAAGAGTGCAGTGGCAAGCCGGAAGTGTAGGAGACGGGATGTGTTGCACCAAGGTTACTGCCGCCTCATTACCACCCTAACTATCACCACCACTACTACCATCACTGTGATTACCATTCACTACCACGACCACCATTATTTTCACCACCACCATAACACCAGTACTGCCCTCACCACTACCACCATGCACCCAGAGTATTAACAGCACTATCGTCTCACCATCAACCCAACCAACACAATATTCACCATCGCCACCAATAACACCACCGATCTCACCATCACCACTGTAATAACCATCTCCACTATAATCACCACACTCTCAGCACCAATTAACATGATCCAAGGCACTTACCTGACCACAGCCACTAGCTCGACTGTGTACTGAACCACCCGATACTGGTTGGGTTGTTTAGGTAGTGAACGGCTCACTGTGGCATCTTACCATAACAACCCACAACAGCACCAACCATAACACTCACTCACCTGCAAAGAAAAAGAAAAGAGTATTACACACTTGAGGTCTTAGAAACACTTATGAGACACTTATCTGTTAATTATTCCCTCAATCAACTAAAGAGTGTTCAATAATACCCTCTGTTTTGGTATCATGTCTCAGGATAAATTTTATTGAAAACACCTGTACAAACATCCTCGCTACCCGCCAGTGAGTTACGAGTGTGGATAGGAAATATTACACCTATATCCACATATCCATCATGTCCATACACACAAGCCCAAATATCCACCTCCACTCAATTATGCCAGCACCAATACGCCCACAAACCCATACTAGTCATGCGTGAACAACCAGTAGGCGACGACCACACCCTCACGCAAGCCACCACACCCAGGGCCAAGGAACCAACCCACCACCCACATCACATACAAGTGGACACATCCGGGACCAAAGTACCTCCCCGCCCCCCCACACACCCGCGTCTTGCCTACACTGACGGGTACTCATAACAAACGCAAAAGCACGCCCGCACGTCCTCCCTCTCACACACACACACCAAATCCTTCCCCACAAGGCCCTAGATACTGAAGGCGGGTCCGCTCTCCCTTAACTATTGTAAACTATACGTCACACACTTCAAACACCCTTCACTCCCCTTCCATCCCCAACACGTCACCCCCCCCATCCCCCTCCCCCATCACCACACATCCTGTTACTCCCCCCTCCCCCCCCTAAAAAAGTCTTACACACTGAAGAGATCGCGTGAGTGGGAGGGAGGGGGGGGGGCAATGTTAATGTTAGCAAATAATAAGTAAACAATATAACTGGAGGACTGAAGGAGCTACAACGTCCACACTTGGCGTATATAATCACACAGGTAATTCCTATATACTGCCTCTGTGATTGGTTAGGTCAATATGTTGAGGGTCAAGTGTCACAACCATAGATGACAATAAAATGAACGTATAGATAAAACAACTATTACTTCCTTCCACATCACCAAACCTAAACTAACCTAACCTACCGGAAACGTGGTGGACAGTGATTCACAAGCCTGACGGTCAGCCCCCCCACCGCTGGCGCCACACATGTTCACACACACGATTACATCACGGCTGGTCTTCGTGTCTTCCCCTCCCGCCCCTCCCCCGCCCACACGATTCACCACCTACAGTACAGTACCCGAGCTGTCTACGGGCACTGATTGTACTGTACCTCTTTACTGTACTCATAAATTAATCGTATCTGGTCGTACTCAGTTCCCGAAAATAGACAAGATGGTAGAGCCAGTGTCACTCCCAGCCCCGTAGGTGTTTATAATTGATCATCACCTTCGAAAAACTCACGATTCCTGCAGTTGTTTCGGCATGAGTGACTGTCTGGCTGGGATGGGATATTCTTCGACTCTTTTCCATCCTTGCATTACACGACCCATTAGCCTCATTGTGTGGCATCAAAAGACCTGCTTGTTTGGGTAAAGGGAACAACTTTTATTCCTGATTTCCTCTTTTCACATCCCAGGTTTTTCAATCTTTAATCCTCTCTTTATTTCCCCTTTCTTGTTCTTCAATTTTGACTTTTTTTGTACTACTGTCTCCCCCTTTCATCCTTCTCCCTAGTTCCCATTCTCCATCGTACTTCCTTCCTGCCTTCTCCTCCCCGTTCCCTCCTTCCTATGTTCCTTCTTCCCCCTTCCCTCTCTCGACGTCTCGGGTAAACAAAAGAGTGTGAGTTTACCGAGGTGATGTAAACACTAGCAGGACGCCACCTCCGCTTTCGTCGCCGTCCTCTGCCAGCCACGTGAGGCACTATAAAGCCCCACCACCACCACCTTCACCACCTCCTTCACCGCCTCCTCCCCTATAACCCACCACAATCACCTATGTATCCACACCAAAAACCTGTCCCATCATCCCAACCAACATCCACCATAACCATCCATTTACTATCAGCATGCACTCCCCCGACAATCGCCCCGTCAACACAGAACCCTCCCATCCACCCATCCCCCTCTCTCTCCCCCAACTCTACCCTCCACTACAATAACCCACATATGCTACACAAAGCCTCACCCCTCATCACAACCTCCCAGTATCAACCACCCCACTCTACGGCGCCCTTAACACGAACCCACGATAATGACACTTTCAGCTACCCCAATCACAATCGACAACCACAATCACCTACATACATATATCATGACCCTACAAACCACAATCATCAACCACAATCACCACCATCGAGTGAGACGGTAAAGGCATCTGTCAACAATACTATAAACACATGGAATAAATAGGTTGCCTTGTCTCTGACCTTCTGACAATCACTACTGCTAGGATCACACGAAGATTAACCACCCCAATTTCTTTCCCCTTAAAATTAACCACCCTAACCTAACCTAACGTAAACCATTTGAGGTAACACTTGTCGTTAATCATCGCGTAAAAGAACCTGGGGTGGCTTATGATCCGCACAGGTCTCTTATCGCTGGGAACAACAACACAGGTACAGGTATAGATCCAGAAAGACATGACAACACACGGACACAACTCAGGGTTCATCATGTACAGTCGGGGTCAAAAGTTCACTCCCGCCCAAGATGAAGCAGCATCGACCCCTAATGAGATGAAACAGTCAGGTAAATCAGTTCGGAGACTCATTCCCGTGACTCAGTTTCACCATAGGGGGCGAACTTTTGTCCCTGACTGTACAGCAAGACGTAAAAAGTTGCACCATAACCTCCCCACCACAGCAGTAACACCGACCCTCAGGATGCCAAGACATTTAGCTTTGGTTATTTTTCCCAGCGTCCGTCCCCGGTAAGACTGAGGCTGACAAGGCTGAGACAACGGTAACAGCTAGGCCAACAACGTACAGCAATGTCCACAGTGAGTAAGGACAGCTTGGGCAACGTTCCGGTACGTGACGTTGCTCAATAACGTTTCCTCTCGATAATGTATGTCAGCCAACTCAGGGCATCCTTCCATAAACTGGGTATCGAGGCTGTGGGCTACTTTTTTACCAGCGCATAATTATCAGTACGTGAACTCCACCCACTGAATACCCGTCCGTGACCTTACTGTACGTACACCCCCCCCCAAGTAACACCAACTCTGAAAAAAAAATGAAAACAGAAACTCACTGTACAACAACTACGTCAAACATTACAACATCTAGCAGCTGTGATAATACATGGTTGTGGCCGCAATACCTCACTACACGCTCTTATACTTCAGACCTTCACCCTCCAGCAAGACTCCTCCCTGGGTACTTCCTGTTACTGAGAGGACGACGTCTATTTACACCACACCTTACCCTCAACTATGATACATGGTTATTAATAGGTGAACTTAATAGACCCATGATATCACCTCAGATCACCTTATCTTCACGTAGTTACTCGCACCTGAACTACACCTGAAATAGTCCATTCGATACCTATCCAGTGTTGTTATCTGCACATGAACTGAAGTCACTGGACACTTCTCTAGGCCGGGAACTATACGAGAAGTCAGGCCATTAGATACTCGTTCGTGTTTATCTGAAGGTGGAGGTAATTTTAGCAGGTACAGGCTGGCCGGGGAGTAGGCGGTCGGGCCAGAGAGGGAGGGATGGGCCGGGAAGGAGGGATGGGCCGGGAAGGAGGTGGGTCAGGAAGAAGGGAGGGAGGGAGGGAGGGAGGGAGAGAAGGTGGCGCCTCGTTTGATGATGAATATAACCTCCTCATTAGCACTATCTTTTCTCTCTCTCTCTCTCTCTCTGTCTCACAACTTACGTCATAGTTTACCTCAGTTTACGTCGTCCAAGTTTACCTCAGCTTAAGTCACAGTTTACTCAAGTTTACGTCAGTTCGTCTATTAGATCAGTTTACACCACACGAAGCTAGTTTACATCAGCTATCGTCAGACTCCCCAGTTGACGGTCAAAAGTTTACCTCACTTTACGCCATAGTCCCTCAGTTTACCTCCTTCGTCGGGAGAATAAGAGAGTGACGCCAGGTAGGTATCCGGTTGCCTGTTTTATCTCCGCCCTATTAATAAACGCAATCAAGTGAAGGCTACCTGCTATCAAGGCTTGCTGGACCGTACGTGATATCAAGGACACTGGATATTTGTAATGGTGAATCAAGGACACTGGATATTTACACCTGGTGATTCGTCCGTGATATGAAGGACAATGGATATCTGTATAAGGTTGTTCGTGCTTAAACTATGTACACCTAACGTCCACACACCTTCTCTACACCACCTGTACAATCAGAGATGTACACACAATTCCCTACGTATGTACACAAAGCCACCTACACCACCTGTATATCCCAAGACGTGTACACAATTCCTTATGTACACCACATGTATACCTCCAAAACGTGTATACAATACCTTACGTACACCACCTTCATACTCCTCGACGTGTACACAATGCCTTACGTACATCACCTGTATACCCAAAGACGTGTACACAATAAGTGAACTCTGGATTTTACCGCCACATTGTTTCCTTCTCACATAACACAGCTGATCCAAGAATGCAAACAGCTGACTCGTGGTGTTGTAAACAAGACGACAGGCGGGGATCTAATATTTGTAAACAGTTGTGTAAATCAAGAAGGGGCTATATTTTTAACTCTTTAAATTTTCACACAACAGCAACAGCGATTATAAGTAAGTCTTATTAATAACATACAGGGGGTATATCACAGAGCATTATCTATGCCACACAAAATAACTTTGAACATTTACGATATATTAGGTTAGGTTAGGGTTAAAATTAATGGTTCGAGTCGGGTCAGATTAGGTTAGGTTAGGGTTTAGATCAGATTAGGTTAACATAAGTTAGGTTAGGTTAGGGTTTAGGTCAGAAAGGTTAACATCAAAAACATACAGGTTTGGAGGACAGGTCAGATTAGGTTAACATGAGGTCGGGTATATCCAGCGTGGCAACCAATCAACGTTAAGAACAAGACGAGGGCAGGAACCAATTAGCGCCCGTCATACCAGCCTTTACCTGACGCTGACCAGGGTGTGAAAATGTACCCATGATGATAACAAAGTACTGAGGCAAGAGGTGGGGCTCAGGGGAGATGGGAGGAAAGAGGAAAGTGGCGGGAGAAAGAGGAAGGAAAGGCAAGGGGGAGGAGGAGGAGAGATAAAGAAAGAAAGAAATGAAACAGGAAGGAAAATACCACGAGAAAAGTGAGTCTTGACACCAGGAAGTAAAATAATTTGTCCTGCATTAGCTGACCCTCCAATACCACCACCATCACTACCACAACCTCTTCCACCACTACCACCACCATCACTACCACAACCTCTTCCACCACTACCACCACCATCACTACCACAACCTCTTCCACCACTACCACCACCACTCACAACCTCAATATACCCCCATAGGAGCCTACGTCCGGATACACAGAGTCGCTTAGGGTAAATAGTCTCCGTAAATAAAACCCTAACCTAACCTAACCTAACCCTAACCTAACCTTAACTACAGAAAGGTTTACTAAGCCTACAGTTATGAGACAAAATAACAACGTTTAGGATCTCTAGTGTAATGCAAAACGTTCCCGTGTCAACAAAGTATGTGGCTGGTGTTGAGTAAGAGTAAATATATAAGGAAAAAGTTTCAGTGTAACGCTAATTGATGCTATTTCTCGAACGCTTGTGTGGTGAATAAGTCGACAAGTTACATGCACTCTTACAGCTTCGGTCGTAACAGAGAACCGACCGACGGACCGAACGAAACCCCGACTCTTAAGCTGACAAGTAGTGATGAGGATAAGTCAAAGGGGGAAAATATTACGTGTGTGAATCTGTGTCTTGGTTTATGTGGCAGACTCGGCGACCTGTATTGAGAGAGGGGGTAAGAACTGTGAGGGAGGAGTGTGGTGAGGAAGGAGGGTGTAGAGGGCGAGGACACCCCCCCCCCCAGAGATGGGAGGAAAATATCATCTTACAATTTTGTGCAGCTTCACCTCTCCCCCCTCCTTCACCTACCCCTCCACCCCACCACCCCCTCCCACCCACCACCTGCCCCTCCACCCCACCACCTACCCCCACCTAACCTCCCCCTACACCTGCCCCTCCACCCCTACCCACTCCACCCACCTCCACCCCACCACCTACCCCCCACCCCTACCCTCTACCCTACCCACCCCCCCTCCCCAACAAGTTCCTTCATCATCTTAACGCTGCCATTCAACGCCTCCTGTCCAATCAGCGCGAGGAAAAACGGCAAGTTGCATGTCGTGTTCTGAGAGGCTGTCCTGTTCCATGAGCTTTAATTATCTCTGAAGGAACGCTGGGAGGAGAGAACAACAACAACAACAACAACAACAACAACAACAACAACAACAACAACAACGTGGAGTGTGTGTGTGTGTGTGTGTGAGTGCGTAGTCTGTTGATCTTAAACAGCTGGAGATGTAAATAATGGGGTCATATCACGGGTTCACAGATGGAGTCTTCCTGTTTTGGGAACCGTGTGTGTGTGTGTGTGTGTGTGTGTGTGTGTGTGTGTGTGTGTGTGTAAAGACGTATGAGGTGTATCTATAATCCTGTGTGTGTGTGTTTGCGTGTAAAGGAAACGTTTGTAATGTGCATGAACCTTTGTGTGTATGTTTATAGTGTGTATGAACCTGTGTGTGTATGAACCTGGGTGTGAATGTTTATAGTGTGTGTATGAACCTGTGTGTGAATGTTTATAGTGTGTGTATGAACGTGTGTGTGTATATTTACAGTGTGTGTATGAATCTGTGTGTGTATATTTATAGTGTGTGTATGAACCTGTGTGTGTATGAACCTGGGTGTGAATGTTTATAGTGTGTGTATGAACCTGTGTGTGAATGTTTATAGTGTGTGTATGAACGTGTGTGTGTATATTTACAGTGTGTGTATGAATCTGTGTGTGTATATTTATAGTGTGTGCATGAACCTGTGTGTGAATGTTTATAGTGTGTAAACCTGTGTGTGTATGAACCTGGGTGTGAATGTTTATAGTGTGTGTATGAACCTGTGTGTGTATGAACCTGGGTGTGAATGTTTATAGTGTGTGTATGAACCTGTGTGTGAATGTTTATAGTGTGTGTATGAACGTGTGTGTGTGTATATTTACAGTGTGTGTATGAATCTGTGTGTGTATATTTATAGTGTGTGTATGAACCTGTGTGTGAATGTTTATAGTGTGTGTATATTTATAGTGTGTGTATGAACGTGTGTGTGTGTATATTTATAGTGTGTGTGTATGAACGTGTGTGTGTGTGTGTATATTTATAGTGTGTGTATGAATCTGTGTGTGTATATTTATAGTGTGTGTATCAACTTGTGTGTGTATGTTTATAGTGTGTATGAACCTGTGTGTGTATGTTTATAGTGTGTATGAACCTGTGTGTGTATGTTTATAGTGTGTATGAACCTGTATATATAGCAAAATCAGTATCGTGTCCACTACCAAACCCAGATTATATGACCCCTTCAACACACGTGGGGACACTGGCTCACGTTAAATATTTCTCTGAATTAATTACGGTGAAGTTAATTTCGTCTCCATTTCTCCCCTTCGAGGTAATGTTGTTTAGTTAATTTCACCAATATATTTATTATCCCAAGAGGTTGATTATGTTTGAAGAATAACTTGGGTGATCAAATAGCTACCTGGGCAGTCCCAAGTCGACGTACAGGTACAAATATCCCCAGGTATCAGACTCGGGTAACTCCCAGGTAGATCACATTACTAGACAAGTTAACACAGTGATTAAAGTTTATCTACTAAACATAATAATTTCCTCAGGATTGGAGTAGATTCTTGAGTGATACGCGATACATAAATAAACTGGGATAAAGACAAACTATAAACAAGGCACTAATTACTTAATGATCGTTGAGATGTGAGGTTTAATAAAGACACACGCTCCCACTACACACACAGCCTGTATGTACCAGATGTGTAGATAGTAGTGGGAAACTGACAGAGCATTCCTACACACAGCAGAGAGAGAGAGAGAGAGAGTGGTGTGTGTGTGTGAAAGCAGTACAAATCTCTCACAATAGAGGTGAAACAGAAGGGTGAGGCAGTTGAGGAGAGAGTGAGAGGCAGTAGAGAGGCAGAGGGAGGGTGGGGGAGGGGAGAGGCAGTAGAGGGAGGGTGAGAGGCAGTAGAGGGAGGGTGAGAGGCAGTAGAGGGAGGGTGAGAGGCAGCAGAGGGAGGGCGAGAGGCAGTAGAGGGAGGGTGAGAGGCAGTAGAGGGAGGGTGAGAGGCAGTAGAACAAAACCGTCGCCACTACTGGTATAGAATTACAACAACCAGTGGACCAAGATCGTCCTTCCCCGACCACCAGCTGCCCGCTACCACCACTACCACCATCCCCGCCACCACAAATACCACCATCCCCGCCACCACAACTACTATCACCACCATCACTGCTACAATAACCCTCCCAACCATTATCACTAATACTACTACCACCATCCCTGCTGCAACTACCACAATCCACGCCACCACATCTACCACCATTCTTCCACCAAAGCCCTTCCCGAAAACTATGATGTTTTGAGCTCTTTTCCCAGGATGGCTTAGGCGATATTTATGAGTGTTTATCCTGGGAAAAATATATATCATAAATTTTAGGGTTGTTTTCATGGTTGGAAACGTGACCTGCTTCTATATTATCACCACCGCTACCATAACAACAACCATTATCACCACCGCTACCATAACAACAACCATTATCACCACCGCTACCATAACAACAACCATTATCACCACCGCTACCATACCATAACATAACAACAACCATTATCACCACCGCTACCATAACAACAACCATTATCACCACCGCTACCATAACAACAACCATTATCACCACCGCTACCATAACAACAACCATTATCACCACCGCTACCATAACAACAACCATTATCACCACCGCTACCTTAACAACAACCATTATCACCACCGCTACCATAACAACAACCATTATCACCACCGCTACCTTAACAACAACCATTATCACCACCACTACCATAACAACAACCACTATCACCACCGCTACCATAACAACAACCATTATCACCAACACTACCATAAGAACCACCATTATTATACCTACTACTAACACCACTCCCCTACACCTACCCACCCAAGTAAACACGACCAAGGCCATTACAGGTCATTCTCCTGGCCTGTAAGGAAGCACAAAACCCGATCAAAGGTTGGCCGCCATCACCGCCTCACCACTACAACCTGGCGCCCCCACACACACCTCCACCACCGTCACCACCTCCGTCACCACCACCAACTTCACCTCCTGCTCCTTCAACCGTCTCCACCACCACCGTCACCACAACCACCACCACCATTCCACACATTCTCATTACATGTAAACTGACTCAACTTGTAAACTCGCGTCAATTAGTCAGGTACTCTGTAAACCCCAATAACGTAACCTTACTCTACCTTGTAAACTAATAAGGTAAATTAGTCTACTTGTAAACTAAAATAACACACAACACAATGAACACCTTGTAAGAATCCCTATACAAAAAAAAATTACAAATAAAACAAATCAATCAATTATTATTAAAAAAATCAGTAAAATAAATAGAGGTATTATTAGTAGAATTAATCACATTCTAATTAGTTAACCAATGAGAGGCGCCCCTGGACCAACTCCCTCAAGGTGGCAACTTTTTTTCCGCCCCCTGTATCAGTTAATTGGCCTCTAAAGTTTTCACAAGTTGGCATATCACTTACGTACTCTCTCTCTCTCTCTCTCTCTCTCTCTCTCTCTCTCTCTCTCTCTCTCAACTCTCTTTTCTTCATTCTATGTGTGTATCGACCTGTCTACCAATGCTTCCCTCCTTCCTTCTCTCCAACAATCAGTAGTGCCTCCCCCCCTCCATTAACACCAGTCAGTAACGTCTCCCTCTCTCCCTACCCTCCAACAGTCAATAGCGCCTCCCTCCCTCCCTACCCTCCAACAGTCAGTAGCTCCTCCCTCCCCCCCCCCAACCAGTCAGTAGCTCCCTCCCTCCTCCCCACCAGTCAGTAGCTCCTCTCTCCATCACTCAGTAGCTCCTCCCTCCCCCACCAGTCAGTAGCTCCTCCTCCCTACCCTCCAACAGTCAATAGCGCCTCCCTCCCTCCCTACCCTCCAACAGTCAGTAGCTCCTCCCTCCCTACCCCCCAACCAGTCAGTAGCTCCCCTCCCTCCCCCACCAGTCAGTAGCTCCTCCCTCCACCAACAGTAGCGGCCGGATACACTGGGTCAACCATCCTGTCACCAGCCCCTCACACTCCTCTCTCACTCCTCCTTCATCCCCCTTATCAACACCAAAACAAAACGTCTCTTGTAAACACCATCTATTTGTTATATACGTCTAGCCTTTATTTTTTTAGTATTATATAATTCTCATTTTATGATATGTTTTTTTTTGCAATTTTTCTTTCCATTATCTTTCTCTTCTATTAAAAAAATTATTTATGTATTATTGTCTCTTTATTTTTGTATTTATCGTTTTCAATCATTCAACTAGTATTCTTTATTACCTACAAATTATTTTTTCTTTGGAGGGGGGGAGAGGAGAGGGGCAGGCAGGCACACCTTTAGTACCTTCAGGCTATGGCCCAAAGTCAAAAGAATCAATTAAATTGTATTACACCGCAAACAGCAGCACAGGTAGACAGCTTAACCCTTAATGAGACATCTGGTGGAGGTGACAGGTAGAGTACTGGGTGGGTTGGTTGTTTGTTGTCAAGAGACCGGGGTAAACCAGAGAGATAATTGGGGGCCTTGATGACGTGAGTGCCACAGTGCCACACACCTGTTACAGCAAGAGTGCCAAGGTGTGTTCTCTTCATTTTGACCACCTTGAATTATTACGGCGAATAAGACTTAAAATGGTAAAAAAAATAGTAGTAGTAGTAGTAATAATAACAATAATAATATAATAATAACAATAACAAAAATAAAAAACAATAATAATAATAATAATAATAATAATAATAATAATAATAATAATAATAATAACAATACACTGAAACCTAACCCGTAATTCTATCACACTAATTCTCATTCTGGGCTGAACTACCAATAAATATTTCTTTGACTATTTAAAGCTTCATACTGTGGTTGTTTATTGGCCTATATCACCTCCCTCTGCTATTCTTCACATCCTTTTATATTAAGTCCACCTTATAAAAATATTAAAACATCTTCCTATATATACATTAAAATGCCTATACTCTATATACTGTAATTATAATCTGACGTTTGATTCTGTTTCATCTTTTTTACACCGAATTTTGAGTATGAACCAAAAATTTTAGAGAGAGAGAGAGAGAGAGAGAGAGAGAGAGAGAGAGAGTGTGTGTGTGTCAGAAATCAGTTTCATTTATATTTAGTGAAAAACAAGAACAGCTAGAATGGGTGGGTGGGTGGACGGACGGGTGGACGGGCAGGTGGGTGGGTGGGTGGGTGGGTAAGACCAGTAGTAGGGGGAGGTGAAGGCTGAGGTGTGCCGCTGTTATCAACCTTATTAATATTCATAAAGACGCGCGCGGCCATCACACACCCTCACCGCCACCCTCTACTACAGCTGGCTCACACACACACACGTTCATTAAGACTATCACCAAGGACCTAGACGACACGACGTACAGTACCTAACACAACCCCAGACGCCTCACTTAACACAAGCAGTCATACAAGAGACCCGGGCGAAAGGCTTTAGTGGTTAAAGCTTCCTTCGTTGGGTAAAATATAAATAAAATAAACAAATAAATAAAAAGTTGTCCAATTTTCATTATAAATAGTAATAAGCGTTTCATACTTGCTACAGTTCCCCTCAAATTATTTTTCTTCCATTCATTCATTTCTACTCATTTCTTTGTGAGTGACAACACCAAACTGGCTGACTATGACAACTAAACACAGCTTAACATACAGTGAGACTATCTTCCCTCAACACGTCCTCTCATCGCCTGATAACATTAAGGTAAAGACAACACCTGGAAAAGACTAAAGGTTAATCATTTTGTCGGCCTACAGAAGAGCTGGTGGTGCTAAGCTAAGTGGCGTGAGGCCTTACAAGAGTCGTCAAGTGGACCAACAGACACGGGAGGTAGTGTGTGGTGGATCGGGTGCTGAGAGAACTATCTATTCAAGTTTCAGGATTACGTGAAGATTAGACACTCCAGTTTATTTCACCTGGTGATTAATGAGCAGAAAAGGGTGGAGATAAGGAAGGTGAGGTGGGGGGTGAAGAAGGGTGGGAAGGGGTAGAGAGAGAGAGGGAGAAGTGAGGGAAGGAGAGGAGGGAGGCCGAGGTGAGGGAGGTATGAAGAGACGGAGAACGGTGGTGAGGGAACCAAGGGAAAAGAGAGTGGAGGGATGAGGGAGGGCAGGGGTTGGGGAGAGGTAAGGAGACAAGGGAGGAGGGGGAGGCAAGGGAGGGAGGTAAGGGGAGGCAAGGAGGTGGGGGGAGGAGGAGAGGTAAAGGGAGGCAGGGAGGGGGAGGTACGGGAGGCAAGGGAGGGGAAGGTGAGATGGTCCACGTCAACTGATAAGCATAGAACTGTCAGTGTCAATGTTATTCTGGACGCGATCTCCTCTTGGTCACCTCACGCTGCTGTTGCTACTGTTACTGTCACTGCTACCGTTACTGCTTTTGTTGCTGCTACTGTTACTGCTGTTGAGTCTGTTGTTGATATTATAATTTACTTGTGTTTTTTTTTCTTAGAACCTTTGCCGCCGTTCATGATTTTATTTTGTTGTTTACTGTGATCTCTTGTTATAGATACACTCCATACGTCTTCTTCACACACACACACGCACACACACACACGCACACACACACACACACACACACACACACACACACACACACACACACACACACACACACACACACACACACACACACACACACACACACGGACAGAGGTATCTTGTTATATACCCTTATCTGGTCAACATTCTCAGCGAGGCACAAAAACAAACTACTGTTCTAAAAATAAATCCCCAAATCCAAACAGGACGAGCCCAGAGGAAGTCAAGTCCGGGATTCTCGCTCGACCTTACGTTAAAATCTTCAAGTCCGGTTCCAAATTCTCAAAGGACTCGTACGTTAAATTCTCCGGGTCATAGAATTCTCAAAAGGTTAGGTTAGGTTAGTACGGTAGGTTAGGTTAGGTAAGTACGGTAGGTTAGGTTAGTGCGGTAGGTTATAGGTTAGGTGTAATGGGGTTAGGTTAGGGTAAGGGTTAATACGGTAGGTTTAATCTTCCATATCCCGGATTAGCAGAGGTCCCAATAGAATTAACTTGTCCCCATAATTGTTGGCTGCGAGAAAGCTCGTTCCATTAAGATCGGACGTAAAAATACGGGCCTAAAATGGTGTCAGAATTACAAGTTGTGAGCGACCGTAACTGGGTGTGTTCTCTCCTCCCCTGCAGTATAGGATATAATGTTGAGTGTACAGTTGCAGTCAAAATTCCCTGAACAGTTCGCTATATCTGGCATCTAATTCTGGGTTAACTATACTATACATATATGATTGGTTCGTAGATAATAACGCTGCTTTTCATCACATTTTATGACAACCACAAATTGTGAAAATAATTTATTAAAAGAAATAAAAAAAATAGAAAATACGTATAAATTCTAATTCCAAGACCCAAGACCCCAGAACCCAAGATCCCAGTACGATTGTAGGAAAAAATGGCACAGGATAAGAAAAGCAAAGAGGAATAATGAACTGAAGGTAGCAAGGGAGGCGAAGTCAAACCAGAAGGGATTCTTTCAAATGTATCAAACTAAAACACGAGATATGATCGAGTTAAATGGAAGTCAGGGCTAAACAAAGGTGATATAGCAAGTTACCAAACATCATCATTAACTCGAATACGCTGGATAGCTTCAAACACAGGCTCGTTAGCTCGTAAGTTCGTTTGTGGTTCGTGAGCTCGAAGTGAAATTTGTTGTGCCATTTTTTCCTAGTATGAAAATTGTGCCATTTTTTCCTGTGCCATATTTTCCGGTGCCATTTTTATCCGAGTACCTCCCAGTACATCAGAACCCTAGGACCCAAAACCCCAGAACCCAAGACTCCAGGACCCAAGACCAGGAACCCAACCCAGGATAGCAGTCCCACCATTCCTGTGCCCAAATGTGAGGGACGCCCGCAAGGCCACGGCACCGCCCCAGGCCCTAGGTGGTAAAACTAACTCCCGGACACACACAATTTTCCCCCAACATGGCGAACACACCATGAAGAAGAACGGGGCAGAAAGTCGGGTTTTTCCAGCCAAGTTTTCATATAAGGAAATCCCGATAAGGATGAGGCCGGCCCAGCAGCCTGGCGTCACTCTACACGACACTCAGGCCTCAGGATGCCTCTCTGGCGGTCACTCTGAGTCTATTGAGTTACCCACAACACTTTTTTGAGGGAAAATAACTTCTCACCGCAGTATTGTGGACGTTTGGAACTTATCTGAACAGGTAATCAGGTTTCCAAACTTGTTGACCTTCGACACCCAACTTAACAAGACTGACCAGAGCAAGATGTCTTACACAATTACAAAGCCTTGACTGCACTTAGTTATGTAAGCGCCACCATTTATTGTAACACATCCTGATGAAAAGTTGGGATATAGGCTGGTGTCATCATCCAGTAATATAGGGCAGTGCGAGTCATTTGTACGGTACTGTCAAATACTGACTAACATGGTCCGCCACTGCAATATAATGACCATGTGTACTGCCCAACTTACGCCCTCAAGCACAAGTGGACAGTATGAGGCCGGGCTTCACTGACACTCACTACAGCTACACTGTACAAGCTCTTGTTTACAACCCACACTCACTGCCTTCACTATTTTAACAACAATTTATTTTATAAAGATATCATTGTTAAGTGTGAGTGTGGTGATGACTCAACGCGGGGTATCACTGACTCACTACCAGAGAACAAATTATTTCTGAAACAGGCTACTATGAACCACGAGTATGTCTCTTACACCATATCCAACTAAATTCAACTGATTTCTACATTGGCCTGGCAAAACTTTTCACCAGTTTATTCCTACTTTTTATTTTTAGGTAGCAAATTAAAATATTTATTTTGATACAGAAAAAATGGTGTTTAACTAATCTACGAAGGATATCTAAAAGGCAGTGGTCAGCCAAATTATTGCGGGGTGAATGAAGATGGAAGACAGGAGGGAGGGAGGAGGGAGGGCGGGCGTGTGGTGGGTCACCCTGGTGCCAAACAAGGTGGTGGTGGAGGGTGAGAAGTAATGGCCCTTAGCACTCCCGCTTTCACCACCAGTGACGGCAGCTACCTGGCCTCACCTGCTTCACTACCCTCCACTCATTACTGCCCCTTGCCCCTACCTGCCACCACCACCACCCTCCTACCACTACCATCCCTCTCCCCTACCACTGTTACCTCTCTCCCCTATTACTATCACCCCTCACCCCTATCACCATCGTCACAACAACGTGTCTCTCGCTGAGGTGCCTAGTATTAAGCCCAGTGTTTACAGTAACACACTGACAACACACTTATTTAAAGAACCCTCACCTTAACTCTCCACCTAATGACATACACGTGGCACTAGTATACAAAAGACAAAATCTCTCCTCCACCTTCAGACAGATCTTCGTGGTTTCTACTCTTCCGCCACGACCTGAGTCCAAACTTGAGGTGGGTCTGGGGACTACATTACTCTGGTGACTTTCTAACAAGTCTAGGTGTTACTCTCCCACGCCCCGGGCCTACGTACCCACGGTAGCCTCCAGGACACTGTGCTCTCGTGTAGGAAAAAAACATTACGTTAAATTAAATTATATTACATTTGCAACTACAGTTTTTTTTTGGGGGGGGGGGGCAGTTTTTTTCCCCAAGTCTGAATTTCTGAAAAAAATAATATTCCGTTCCGGATACTAAGACCTATTCGTGTATTCCTAATTGCATTGGAAGGAGGAGGGAGGGGGGTGAATAAGAGGAGCTGAGAGGGTTAGTGAAGGAAGGAGACACACACACACACACACACACACACACACACACACACACACACACACACACACACACACACACACACGGGGGGGGATCATGTTGCACAACCACTAGTCATTGACCAAAGCTTTAACGTTGACGTCAATATCATTAAATATCCTCTGGTGTTAATCTGACCAAAGCCTTCACCTCGATGTGACAACACTCCTCTCAACACCTCCTCCCTTTCCTTCTCTTCCATCTACATCTCCTCTTTCTCCTGTTCTATATCCTTCCTTTCTTCTCTTCTACATGAATCTCCTCTCTTCCTTTATCTCAACCTCTTCATATTCTACACACTTCTGTTTCATCATCTCCTCTCCTTTTTACTTTCTTCTCTGCTTCGTCTATCTCCTCTCCTCCTTCCCCCTTCTCTTCTTCATCTATCCCCCCCCCTTGATAAGCTGGCAATAGTGTGCCTTCCCGCGATCCTGTCTTTTAATAAACAAGCTTTTCATGTGCTCACGTAGAGGTAATTAAAGTGTGGTGGAGATGAAGCAAGCCACCGCCCTCATCCACCACCACACCTTCATCCACCTCACCTCCACACACCCACACTCCCTCTTCCACTAGACGTACAGTACAGGTAGTCGCCGGTCGTTCCTCTACTGTAGACAGAACCATCATCACTACACTGGTTGAGGGACTTTAGGAGCCACTCACCCGGGAGAGGTGAGATGGGGGAGAGGTGAGATGGGGGTGAGGTGAGGTGGGGGAGGTGAGGTGGGGGAGGGGAGGTGGGGGTGAGGTGTGGGTGAGGTGGGGGAGGGGAGGTGGTGCTCCAACTCACCTTAATTCTTAAATCAATGCTTCAGCTCGATTAATCTTAATGCACCGCGCGGAGGAGGCAAGACATTACGCCAAGCCATCTGGGTCAATACGACAGCGGGCACAACAATAACAACTAGTCAGTCAGTCAGCTGGTGGCGCTACCCTCCAGCTGTAATGTGTACAACCAGGTGGCGGGGTGGGTGGTGCCAGAGGACCCTCACCCTTCACCCACTGCACATTAAGGCCCAGAGTGCCACGTAACCGGACCTGGGACACTGAGGGGCACTCGAGTGTCACCGAAATAACACTTGGGGAGGAGGAGGGGAGGAGGGGCAAGAGGAGGAGTGGAAGGGGTAAGAGGAGAGAAGATGTGTGCCTTAAAGAGGTGGGCTAAAGGTAAGGAAATGGAGGCAATGGGTAAGAGAGGTAGAGTAGTCCGGGATTAAAGGGGAGAAGACATGAGCCTAGACAGTGACGGTGGAGAGACGGAGGGGGGGTGAGAATGAGAGGTGAAACAAGGCGAGAAGGTGTAGGTGTGTGTGGGGGGGAGGGGGAGAGGGGGTGTGGGGAGGAAAGGTATAAAGAAATGGAGTTAGTGGGGGAGATTAAGGAAAAGGCAAGGGGAAGAAAAAGGATCCTGAGACTGTGGTGGTGGTGAGGGGGAGGACGTGAAGGAATGGAGGGATACAGAGAGGAAAAAATAATAAATAGAAGGATAAGGTAACACAGGAAGAGAGGGGGAGATAAAGCTGGGGACACAGACGCGGGTTTGAGAAAGGAAGGAGGAACGGAAACCAGTGTATGAGAGAGAGAGAGAGAGAGAGAGAGAGAGAGAGAGAGAGAGAGACACTAGCAAATAAAGTTCAGAAAGAAATGGAAATAAGATGCGAACGGGAAGCATAAAGAAGGAAGTTGGGTAAAGAAAAAAATACCCCAAAATGGTACAAGAAAATGAAGAAAATGGATAAATAAAATCCCAAAACACAAACAGATAAAATAAAAGAAGCAGCAGGAGATAATAAACATAAAAACACAAGATACAAAATAATTACATCTTACTTAATCCAAATACAAATGACATAAACAAAAAAGTTGGGGGGGGGGGAATAACACCAAAATACGAGAGTGGTTAAGACGGAGAGGTCGGGGAGGGCAGGAATGTAATTTAGGTCAACAGGAGTTATGAGGCGACCTAGTGTGACCTGGGGGAGAGTTGTTGACGGGCCCCGGTTTCAGCTTCTCGTGACCTTACTTTATGGTGTTTAATTATATACACAGTGGCTATTTAGTGCAGAGAAATTTCACTTATTGCTGACCTCAATTTCTGTGTCAGAGCTTAAAAATAATTATACTGAAATTATTAATAACAATATTTAACAAAATACACTACTCCATCACACACCTGGTGATGTATCCCGGGGTGTAACACTGTAACACTCGACCCTCCATCACCAGCTACACCACCGTACACTAACTTCCTACACCTGACAACGGGGGTTAATTATTATGACCCTTTGTAAACCCTATTCTGTAATCCTTTTGCGCTACCGCTCACAGGATGAGTCTGGGGTGCACAATAAAGTAGCCGCTGCAAGCAGCAAAATCAATCAAATCAAATCTACACCTGCCACAGCCGGGGTGTCACTACCCAATTCCTGGCAAGTCTGTTATACTAAATATGGTGTTTTCTCGGTCGCTGGGCAAAGTTTGGCCAAATATAGCACACACTACTCGTAACCCCCCTCTCTCTCTCTCTCTCAGGGGAGGGGGACAAATACACTGTGCCAGGGTTCGCCACAGAAGGACACCTGTATGGTGGACAGTAACACACTAGCCAATACTTGTAATGGACTTTAAACACAACGGTGAGCTGGGCCTCCTGCTGGCACTAGTACAGTAAATAGATAATACGTAACTTCTCCCTCTAGTCTCTGTTCAAATGATTGTTTTATTAGTATTCAGTACTGTCATAAACCACAGTTACCAAGACACCTCACGTGCTGACACAATCACCTTGTTATCATGACAACTGACCAGAGGTAATAATTAGACACCGCGGTAAGTCAACCCTGGCCGCCGTACATTACCGCCAGCCTCTCACATTACCCTATAGATTGGCAGCTACATCACACAAATTACTGGAGGGGAGCTCCTAACGAGGTACTTGAGTTGTTACACTACAATTTAGTCCTAAACCTCATGTATTATTTGAATGAGAGGCACCCACAACACCTAAATTACTAGATGCCAGCCAACAACATCTCAGGGTGTCACGCCACACCCTGTACACTCCACCATTCTGGTCTTCGCTGTGTGTGTGGGTAAACACAACTTCTGTACACGGTGTTTACAAAGTCACTTGATGTTAGCAATTTGAATCTGGAGACGAAGTTATACCTTCAACACATGGGTAGTTGCTTCATTATGTTGTACACATAACTGTATTCCTCGCCATGGACAGAGTGACTTTATATTTTCTAGTAAGGAATGTATCATGGCCGTCCGTGATCCATTACACACACACCACCCATAAATGTGAGGAAAATGTCACAGCGACCATGTTGAAGAATACAGTTATGGGAAGACAATGGTGGAGTAACTAACGATATTTTGAATGCGAATTTCCTCAGAAGACTGGTAAAGGGAGTTTGTAAACACCCCGTAGAGCCATGTGTGTCAACAGACTCACAAGGTTAACATACGAGGCGACGTCACCTGTGTGCACACAAGTAATATGGTGGTGTTGCGGTGTGAGAGACAACTCTGTGGTGTAGGTGTGTGTGAACTATACCCCACACACCTCAACCACAAAGTTATTTCTCTCTTAAACCATAACACGTCCCCTCCTCCTCCTCCTGTATGTGGGTGAGCAACATCCTCTTATCGCCTTTTGCAGCACCGTCCAGACTTATCTTGTAGTACAGGTGTGTGTGTGTGTGTGTGTGTGTGTGTGTGTGTGTGTGTGTGTGTGTACATAATACTCGCTCTTCGTGAACGAGGATGGCCGGCCATTAAATCAACGTCGACGTGACTTTATTTTAAGTGTGTAGAAATTACTGCTAACACAACAGCGACACACTCAGTTGAATACTGCAGCGTCAGGATAGAACCCAGGAAGACTGAACTACTTGCTCACCGCACTCACGGCCACACTAACCCGCGCAACATAATACCTTAATCGAGTTACATCAGTGTCCTCCTCAATCACTGCTGGGAAGACAGAAACAAATGCCAAAGAAGCTAACCAAACGTTACACCTGCCACAGCTATCAACAACAGACCACCGTTTGTGAAGTGATGCACCACAACACCTGTCTCATTAACCATGTCATTAGCACACCAGGTGAAGCTATACCAAGTCGCCATAGTATTACTGCCCCGACACACAATAAGTACTCCGTCCCTGCCCCCCCCCCCACACACACACACACTTAGGTAACAGCCAAGAAAGTCCTGGCGGAGCGAGGCGAGACACAGCAGGCCGGGCCAGACAACTCGTACCACCCGGGTATGTTTATCTCGCACCGTGATACATGACCCTGGCTGTAAACTGCTCCGCCACATGCTGCAAGTGTTGATCCTGGGCACCACAGCCTGGGGCGGAAGACAGTGTGGGTGGGAGAGACAGTGTGGGAGGTACAGTATGAGAGGGACAGTAAGGTTGGGACAGTGTGGGAGGGACAGTGTGGGCCAGAGGGACAGTGTGAGACAGAGGACAGAATAGAAAGGGCAGTGTGGGGAAGACTAAAACAGTGTGGGGCAAACGACAAATCAATTAACAAAAACAAAACAATAACATAAGGGGACTCTGGTCGTCTCCCAAAGGTATTTTAAAAGGCTGTAATAACGGTAGATAAAAATAAACAAACAAATAAAAAATAAACTAAATAAATAAATATATAAATAAAATAAATATATAAATAAATAAATAAATAGAAAGGAAGAAATATATTAGGTTCGCGTCCTTACCCCAACAAGCACACAATGGCCGTCTGAAGAAATTAATAATAACACAAACAATTTAATTCCATCCGCTGGTCATAATATTTGGGTCTTCTTTTTCTTTTAATGAACTTATTTACTTGTTCCTGTTGGGGTTAATTTTTGAAGGTTCAGAGGTTCGGGGGTTTAGAGGTTCAAGGGTTCAGGGTTTCGAAGGCTTAGGGTTCAGATGATAGATGGGTTAAGGGTTCAGAGGTCATTGGGATTAGGGGTTCGAGGGTTCAGAGGTCATTGGTATTAAGGGTTCGAGGGTTCAGAGGTCCGGGGGATTTGGAGTTCGAGGGATTAAGACGTTCAGAGTTCAAAGGCAACTTTCTCAGCCAGCGAACAGTGTGTGTGTGTGTGTGTGTGTGTGTGTGTGTGTGTGTGTGTGTGTGTGTGTCTGGCTTAACATGGCCTCGGCCTTACCTGGAATTAATATACGACCAACACCTTCTCATGGCAGACTGATACCTGGTCATTACCTGGTGGCGGCTCCAGAGACTTGTCTACCACCACCACCACCACCTCTCATCAACCCAAGTGTTCGTGGTGGTATAATTTAAAACACCTGTGACATCTGCTGGCTCAGCCCCCTCACACACCTGTAATTAGCATATTGTTTCACCTGCAAACTTTCAACATTCAATAGTACAGCTGTAAATCTCTCTCTTTCTCTCTCTCTCTCTCTCTCTCTCTCTCTCTCTCTCTCTCTCTCTCTCCTCTCTCTCTCTCAGCTGTAACCTTCCTGAGTTCACCTGAGATCATCCCAGTACACACCACCTGATTACCGCATTCGTTTCCACACACACAATTCTGAGAGAGAGAGAGAGAGAGAGAGAGAGAGAGAGAGAGAGAGAGACCTCATATTGATTTATCAACCTTCAATACAATATATGGAGCGACAATAGGAACATAATCTTATGACGCCAACACTCTAAAGTTTCTATCATAAGATATCGATTGTTTACCAAGTGTGTTTTATGCCATGACCATATGACTAAAGGATACAGCGAACGATTTATTTATGGTGAGGAGAGAGTGGGGAAGAGGAAGGAGGAGGGAGAGGAAGGAAGGAAGGAAGGAAGGTGGCGAGAGGAGGGGAGGGACAGGAGGAAATAAGAGGGGAATGCTATAATGGGAGTTAGAGGGGGAGAGGCAGGAAGGAGAGGTAACGGGAGAGTGGAGGGAGGGGGAGGGAGATAGGGAGGAGAGAATTTGGAGAAGGAAAAGAGGGAGGGGAGGGAGAGGGATGAGAGGAGAGGGGGAGGAGGACAGGATTAAAGGTGTGGGGGGAACAGTGTGCCACAAAGGGACATGACGCAGCAGTTCTCACCACGTGTAACTCTGCTTCTCTCTCTCACTAATTCCTCACTTCTACCTTCCTTCCTTCCTTCCTTCCTTCCTTCCTTCCTTCCTTCCTTCCTTCCTTCCTTCCTCCCTCACTTCCTTCCCTCATCTATCACCACTCCTTTCATCCTCCAAACACCATACCCCATGAGCTCAGTACAATGACCTATACACAAATATGTTTCATAATATAATGTGTGTGGGGCAGGGGCGGGGCCGAGGCAGGGCAGGGAGCAGAGACAGGGAGCAGGGCAGGGCAGGGGCAGAGGCAGGGGAAGCCGAAAACATACGAACTACCATTGTGGACTTACGGGAGCATGGTGGGCTCGTAAACGCTACCATACTGGACTTGTAAACACTAGCACTGTTGACAGAAAACTGCAGCCATTGTGGACCTTCAACGCTCAATACTTTTTTTTGTGGGGGGTGTCAATGTTATATTTTATTTACATTTTTAGGTAAATTTTAGGGATCACCTACAGTTTCTCCACCCACCTTAAAGATTAACCACCGTAACACTAACCTGACCTGACCTGACCTAAAGATTAACTACCCTAACACTAACCTAACCTCACCCCCCCCCCCAAATAGCGTTAGGGGGTGGTTAATCTTCAGGTGATCCAAAGTCTAGAAAAGGGAAAAAATTATATTTGATGGATTAAAAAGCAACTTCTTCCGAATCTTTTGTTATTAAATTAAATGATCATGAATTTGTACTTTCGTTACCACCACCACTACCACCACCGCTATTGCTGCCACAGATATTATCACCACCACTACCACCACCGCTATTGCTGCCACAGATATTATCATCACCACTACCACCACCCTGCCACCACTACCACAAACATTACCACCCTCCTACTTCTACCCTACAATGACCACCCTGCCACCATCACCATACCACCAGCATCACCCTCCCACTACCACCCCAAGCATCACCACCCTTCCACCACCACAGCCGAGCACAGTGCAGGTAAGAGAGCAGAGTCGACACGCTGACCAGTGGTGGAAACATTCAAGGTGCGACCAACACCACTTGCATCACACACACATGGAAGAAATTGATCCACGCGTCACTGGTAATTCCCCCCACAGAGAGGGGATGGGACGGAGGATGGGAAGGTGGATGGTGGTGGGTGTGGGTAGTGACTCACCCTGCAGAAGGGGGGGTGACTCGCGCTATCCAGGCAGGCAGCTGTATGAGTGTGTCTGTGTGGGGGAGAGGGAGGAGGGGTAGCAACGTGGGGAAGAGCTTATAGGGTAGAAATGAGGAGAGAAAATGTGGGACAGAATGGAGAGGGAAAGGTGGAGAGAAAAAGGAAAGGAGTAAATGAGATGAGAGGTGGGGAGTGGGAGGAGGGTAAAGACAGAGAGGGAGAATGGAAAGACAAGGGAGGAAACGAGAGAAAAAAAGGCAAATGAGAAGTGATAGGGGGAAAGACAGGAAAGGAGAGAGGAGTGAAGAGAGGGGAAGAGGGGAATAGTGAAGAACAGAGGGGAGAGAGTAGAGGAATGAGCATGACAACAGGCGGATAGAGTACTGTACAGGGAGGGGGAGAGATCATGAGGCGGTATAAACAAAGTAGAGCTTGGGGAGTGACTCACAGGCCCCCGGGTGGTGTAGTACAAGCCAGTCAGTCCTCCACACTCCTCTAGTAGCAGTGAGGGGTGATGCTTGGGTGGTGAGGGGTGATGCTTGGGTGGTGAGGGGTGATGCTTGGGTGGTGAGGGGGATGCTTGGGTGGTGAGGGGTGATGATGATGGTGATGAGGGGTGATGATGATGGTGGTGAGTGGTGGGTGAGGGGTGGTGGATGTGTTGGGGATGGGTGAGAGGTGATGGATGTATTGGGGTGGGTGAGAGACGGGTATGGGGGTTGGATGGATATTATGGAAGGGTGAACAACCTCAGAAGGCAAGAGGAGGAGGAGGAGGAGGAGGAGGAGGAGGACACACACACCAAGTACACATTTCCACAGCACAAAATTAACAATTATTAAACATTCTCTCAACACAGACCGCCGCGACGTGCTGTGATCAAGGAACTATGTTAAGTAGACTACTGAGGGGCAGCCTAGTACTGTACACACACACACACACACACACACACACACACACACACACACACACACACTATGCGGGTCTAGTATCAGAGTCACTCACTGTCAACACCCTCCTCACGCATCGACCTTTTCGCTACTGGTATTTTATATTATTATTAAACAACAAAAAATTCATAAATTTGGCGAATTTGTAAGAGTAGATTTTTTTTGGTGCGGTTTGAGCTCAGCCTTTCTTGGCCTGCTGACCTGACAACCTAACCTAACTTAAGCTAACCTAACCTAACTTAAGCTAACCTAACCTAACTTAAGCTAACCTAACCTACATTTTCTAATTCTTCGTGATAATTTAGGTTTGTTCATCTTACCTTGGGTTAAAATAGGATACATTAACCTCTTCACTACTGGGCGTTACTTTTACTATTTTATTTAGTTAACGCCAGGCGAGTTTATTCAGCAGAGAGACCCCTAGTTCTCAAGGGGTTAAGTTAGGACAGGTGTAGAGTAAGTTCGGTCAGAGTACATTAGATTAGGTTAACAAAGGTGAGTTCAGTTGGACAGCCAAAGTTCAGGAGGGTGCGATCGTGTTGTGTGGTGCTTTTCCTGCATGACCGGTTTGAGGTGATGGGGGGCAGGGGGAAAGAAGGGGGGGGTGAGGGTAGGGCGGGGGTGGAGGGGAGGTGATGGGGGGCAGGGGTGGGACGGGGTCAGGCAAGCTCCCAGAGGCATGAATGACAATAGAGTATGATTCACGGGGAGGAAACCTGCCGCTCACACGACACACTGGCCTCACTAAACGGTACCGGGTCCTGGACACACCAATCACATTATATCCCTATTAATATCCGGATTATTTACATGTACTGTATCCGGTATGATAACAACTGGTGAAACTGTAACGATATTTTTTTTTACTGTACTTGTTATTTGTCCAGTCAATCAATCCATAGTCTGAGGGATGGCAACCACGGTCCACCACTCCTAACCTTCCTATCCCAAATAGACCAGTTGCTTATAAGGCCAAAGTATTTAATTTTGTATTATCTCGTTACTTCAGCTAATCTTACCATTAAAATATAACAAATACAACAAACAAATACAACAAACAAACACACACACACACACACACACACACACACACACACACACACGTAGTGAAGGGAGGAAGAGAAGCAATATATATTACACCGCTACTTACCGACGAGCAACAAGATAGTGGTAATGACAGTGGCGGAACTGACGACGAACAGGGAGACACGAGGGGAGAGGTGGAGGAGAGATAGGTAGAAGGGAAAGGAGAGAGAGAGGGAAAGTGGAAGTAAGGGGGAAGACAGAGATAGAGAGGGAGGAAGGGAGGGAGGGAAAGAGGAAGGAAGGGAATAGGGAGTAACAGTCAAATGAGATAATTATGGAGGAAATGAAGGAGAATGGCAGAGAGAGAGAGAGAGAGAGAGAGAGAGAGAGAGAGAGAGAGAGAGTAAAGAAGAAAGACGTAGGTATAAGAAGCATCAAATGGGACGATAAATTAGGGGGGAGGGTCGCTATATCATCGCCAAGAGTACATGGAGTCACGAACACAGCCGGATATACAGGTGTGTGTGGGGGCGGACTCCTGATTCACAAAGGCTCGCACGATTGAACACCACTCGTAAAGAATTCCGAGCATTAATTTAACCTCCTGACTGCTGCTTAATCTTTATCTCCTAACTAGACACGCTCACTTAACCTAACCTAACTAAACGCGTTCACCTAACACCAGGCAGTTGAGAACCTTTTAGAAGAATCTCTGCCTAAATCTGATCTCCGAGCTGGTGTTAAGTGAACGTTCTAACTCAGGTAAAGTCTCAAGTGTAATTTTGTCGCTATTTTAGGAGCTGTATATCTGAGCTTGAGCCAAACACAAGACCATCCACCGTGGTTATTGGTAAACACACTCCTGTCGTTTACCTGGAGCTACTTCAGGTGACCTCGACTCAAGAAAGATCCTTAGCTGGTGTGTTGTTTTTCACTGTCATCTGATCAACCTGACTCCTGGTATTTACAATGGAGAGACCAGAGTGTTAACAGGAAATTTGTTGATAGAAGTAATATAATAATAATAATACTCTTTAAGAAATCATAACAATTTACTTTAATAATATGAACAATAACAACAGTACCTCTTCAAACAGTAAATATAAAATAATCAACAACACTAATCATATTAATAACAACAATCACAATAATTATCAAAATAGTCACCAAATCAACCCATTCACCCACAACAACAATAACCCGAACCAGCCCACTACGCCCGTGTATGGTACAGGTGGAGAGCAACAGACAAACAACCATTTATACGAGGTGAGACAAAACATCCTGGTAGGTCAGTACAGTACTTACCTACCAACATCCTCCTCCTCTCCCTCCCTCCCTCCTCCAGGCTATGAGACCTTGGACTTACCTGCAACAAGGAAACAGTTAATTAAACAAGAGAGTTGAGGCTACCTGGCGGTGTGCCAGTCATTATTCAAATACATATCCGCAGGAAATGGCCACACACACACACACACACACACACCGACACACACGTACATATACAAATAATAATTATATAATCACAATATACAAACTTGCCTTCCTTAACAATGTCCCAAATAAACCAGGACCTCCTTTAAACATTACATTAATGTCTTAATAAACATACCTGACAGCTGACAAAAACATAATAAACGGATAAAGGAAAGGAGAGTAAAATATGGCTCATAAATAAAACACAATAAAACACAGCTGACAAATAAACATAAGATATATTAAAACACGTCAAGGAACCCCCAAACACGCCAAGGAACCCCATACACAAATGAAGGAGCCCCCAAACACGTCAAGGAACCCCAAACACACGTCAAGGAACTACAAACACACATAAAGGAGCCCCCAAACACACGTCAAGGAACTCGAAACACACCAAGGAACCCCAAACACACGTCAAGGAGCCCCAAACACACGTCAAGGAACCCCAAACACGTCAAGGATACTAGCAACATTGTTCATACCGTTACAATGGGCGGAAGTAACAACTATACGCTAAAAAGAAATTAATTACTCCCATAAGACAACCAACAATTGTACAGGAGGCGACAATCAACACCAAAGGAGGACATGTATGTGTGTGTGTATGTGTGTGTGTATGTATGTGTGTGTATGTATGTGTGTGTGTGTGTGTGTGTGTGTGTGTAATGATCTGTCCTTGTTTACCCAGGGAGAAGGTAAACAGAGAAAATACTTAATGACAAACACTACTGGAATGTTCTTGTTTACTTAAAGTGGAAGTAAACAAGGTAAACACTAGTTGGACAGTTTAATTCAACCCCGAGTCAAGGTAAACAATGACAAACACACCTGCTAATAATAACACACCCCCACGAGTGACCAGATCGCCCTTACGTAAAGTGAACTTGTCATGTTAAATGTTCACGCCCTGTTTCCCGCCCCTCCAACATGGTCACCAATTGTCAGCCAAAATACCCAGCGTCATGTAAACATTTGGCGGTGAATGTTATTTTTAACCGTAAATAAAGGTGAACTGTTTATAATTTTTTTTTTACTGAAGTAGACGGGAAAAAAATCGAAAATAACAGTAAAATGTAGTTAATATTTTTGTTTTAATATTTCTACCCAAATTTAATATCACAAAAACTATCGGAAATTATTTATTTTATCAACTGGTGGTGCACTGTACAATGACGTCACTCCTCCATTAATTAACAACTCCCACTTCAACAACTATTATCATTACTATCACTACTGCTGCTGATACTACCACCACCACCAAAAAAACACATTACTACAACCACTACTACTATTACAACTAAAGTACTGTACTACTACTACCACTATTATGTAACACTTCATATAGCTCTCTGCCTCTCCACCACACACGACTCACGAAGTTACCCAAATGAACACAAATTAAAAAAGTAAACACTGGATCAGAGACAACAGCAACAACAACACTGACGACACTACCCTCAAAAAACACAAAAGATCACACGAAAACATCTGGCAACTGAACGCTATTTTTGCTCATGAAAAAAAAAACTTTACATGTCGATAATAAAAGAGGTCAACGGGTCAGAAAAAGCCATCGGGGCCAGAGCTGTGACGTCATAACACAAGCCGGCCTTTTATAGATGTTAAAGAACGAGAATCAGGACCCCGAGTTATCTGACTCTGAGGATATCCTGGCCTGCTTTATCTCCCGGTCTCTTCCGCCCCTCTGCCTGCCTGCCTGCCTTCTCTCTCTCTCCTTGATTCTGCCAGTTCATATGTCTGCCAAATTATCAGTGGTGTGTGTGTGTGTGTGTGTGTGTTTAGGCCTGAATTGGAATTGTGATGATCCCCACACACAAACCTGGATAAAAGAGCACACATACACACCATGCTGTAAACCTGCACCTTTTTGGGCTCTGGGTTGAGCATCCAGAATCACTTGAGTCCCCCCCCCCCTCCTCTCACCTACTTTCCCAGTGCAGGGATGGATGATCAATTTATGGCTGATATGACAGTGACAATTACAGGTGGAAAAGAGAGGAAAGTGAAGACGTCGGTGGGAACATTGCATTATCGCGGTAAGTGGTCAGGGTTTACAATGTTTAAAACACCGAAGGTAAAGTACTGTCACAACAACACGAGACCCTCAACACCACCACCAGACCAGAGAGAAGTACTACAACGGATACATAAACACACACCTGGGTAAACAAGCACGTACACACGCACGCAAGCATGTACGCACACACACAAGTGTTTATAAATACACAGTGACCCATAATCTAAGTCTAAGAAGGCAAACAATGACTCCACACACTGTTGTAATAACGCTCCTGTGCTTCGCCTTACGCAGGGTGTAAGGGGGTGCCTTATAAGGGGAGCCGCCACGCTGTGTGAGACGAATCTGAAATCTCAATTAGACACAGACACACATACATAAGACAGATCACTGATACAGACACACATACATAAGACAGATCACTGATACAGACACACATACATAAGACAGATCACTGATACAGACACACATACATAAGACAGATCACTGATACAGACACACATACATAAGACAGATCACTGATACAGACACACATACATAAGACAGATCACTGATACAGACACACATACATAAGACAGATCACTGATACAGACACACATACATAAGACAGATCACTGATACAGACACACATACATAAGACAGATCACTGATACAGACACACATACATAAGACAGATCACTGATACAGACACACATACATAAGACAGATCACTGATACAGACACACATACATAAGACAGATCACTGATACAGACACACATACATAAGACAGATCACTGATACAGACACACATACATAAGCTTGAGGGTCACTGATACAGAAGCTTGAGGGTCACAGCCAGGCACCCCAGCACCGCCTGCAGCAGGACGATGGTTTGAGCCACTTGTATCTCTCGCTGGATTAATTCCCAAAGAGTAAAAAATAAAAATAAAATAAAAGGATATATCGCAATTAAAGCTAACGTAATGTATTTATAACCTAATCTAACCCAACCTAACTTAACCTAACCTAACCCAACCTAACCTAACCTAACCCAACCTAACTTAACCTAACCAAGAGGGTGATTCCGCGAATTTTATTTCCGTTGCAGAATTTCTGGCTTTGTATAAAAAAATATATCGCACCAGACCAGCACTTTGGCGTCGACAGGAGGAGAGGAAAGGGCCTGGATTCTTAAAGGTTCGTACATACCTCCCTGCATGTACTGTATGTTAGTCGGAAAGAAGACTCTCAATTAATTTATCGTAGTTTAAGTGAGGGAACTATAGAGGCGTTCTCACATCTCCAGTAACGGCGGAAATTCTAGCCTGCCAAGTTATGTGAATCCGGGTGTGTGTGTGTGTGTGTGTTAGGGGAGAAAGGCAGGCGGGTGTTGACACAAGGGCTCGCTTCATACAACACAACACAACTTTATCCCCGATATAGTGCGCTGATTATACCTTCCTTCCTCATCCTCACCACACACACACACACACACATTCCAAGCACACACGAATACACACATACACATCTAGACAGGCGTACAATCTTTCTCTTACAAGCGCGCACTCTCTCTCTCTCTCTCTCTCTCAAGATATGTACTGTACAGTGTTCACAAAACTTGTTTACACACATACACTCACTTCATACACACGTGCATGATAAATTTACACTGTATACATAAAGGAGCACATCACACTATTTACATGAGTGAGTGAGTGAGTGAGTGTGTGTGTGTGTGTGTGTGTGTGTGTGTGTGTGTGTGTGTGTGTGTGTGTGTGTGTGTGTGTGTGTCCAAGTAGAAATAGTGAAAGTAGTTATCAGGATCCCGAGACTCTCACCTCTAATACAATTAGTCAGGAACAAAACTACAGGTAAGGTTAGGTTATTCAAGGTGAAATAAACGGTGGTGTCTAATCATCAGGTGATCCGACCATTTTCCGAAACCCATCCCAGGTGTTGACCAGGATAACACATGTTGATCCACGCAACTTTGTGCATCATATTAAACAACAACAATATGAAGCTGTCACAAGCAACTCTTAAACTGTTTCATATCAGTTACTATGAGGAAACGTTCAGAATTGTAAACTACTTCCTGGTCTTCCCCAACCATCTTGCATAACTCTAAAACAGTTTCATAAGTGTTAATGTGTTTCAAAATTGTTAATGTGTCATAATTCTTAACACCTTAAAGATTCTTAGATACTGTTTGGTTTATTTTTCGGTACCTCAAAATGTTTACGAGAGGGGGAGGGGCAGGGGAGGGGGGCGGGAGGGAGATGGAGGTGGGGCATAGGGACGGGGGAGGGGCAAGGGGACGAGGGAGGAGGAGCAGCCAATCGCACCCCCCTCACTCAAGGTAACCCTGAGCCCTAACAAGACACACTGTTAGCGCCACCACCAACACAGCCCCTTTATTGTGTACACCAGGAGGTAACAGTCCACACTCACTCAACGCCTGACTACCATACAAAGGGACTCATTAATGCCCACACAACCAACTTCTACGTAAATTTGGCTTAACCTAACCTAACCCAAACCTAACTTAATAAGCTAACTTTCTCTCGCCAATCAAACTTAACTTAATCATCGTCTAAGCTAAAGTTAACCATCTCTAGCCTATAAGCTAACCAAACCCTAACCTAACCAGTCCCTAACCTAACCTAACCTGACCTAATCGGTCCCTAACCTAACCTAATCATACCTTACCTGTACAACCAGTGAAAATTAGGTCACAAGAAAAAACCCAGAAACAATAACATAATGAATAAATACAGGAGGAGGGAGAAAACTCAAGATAATAACAAATAACTGATAAAAGTCAAAGCAAAAATAATGAATAACGAGAAACTAAAATCAAATGAAAATATAAAAAAGAGATAAATTGATAAAATAGGCGAAGCTAAAATGACGGATAATTGGAGGAGAGGAGAGAAGAGAATATAGCAAGAATAAAGTGGAGAAGGTAAAAGTGATGAGATAATTGAAAAAGTGGATAAAGAAAGGTAAGAGAGGTAGAACAGAATTGAAAATAATGGACAATTAAAAGAGAGAGAGAGAGAGAGAGAGAGAGAGAGAGAGAGAGAGAGAGACTTGACAAGATAGGAAGCTGGACAAACTGGCACCTTCAGACAGGTATTCCCAGGTGTCAGCGCCACGGATGGACGGACCCACGGACTAAGGTGGCACCTGTTCGACGGACCGACAGTGCCAGTGGTGAAAACGGACCGACCAGCCGTGAAATTTGCCTAATGAATGGACGAAACTTGTCGACGATAGAGTGAAAAAACTGACACACACACACACACACACACACACACACACACACACACACACACACACTGACCTACCAATCCATCATATTTAATAGGGTGAAGCACCAGGTTAAAACATTTAAATATGTATGAACATTAAATTGCCACCCTCCATGTGTGTGTGTCAGCTGAGTTATTATTATCAAACGCTAAGTGAAGAGAAAATGAAGACGGATTTCCCTCTCAAGAACCGGGTGAGGGGGAGGGGTTGAAAGGGGGGTGTGAAAAAGGGGTAGGGAGTGGGGGTAGGAAATCCGTTTAGACTAGATGTAGTGCTGACCCTTTCACTGTTACATACACACACACACACACACACACACACACACACACACACGCGCGTACTGTATAAACTCCACTTCAGTCAACATACAGCACATTCCGCTATGCAGAATTGCCTACACGTCCGCTATTTAGAGGCGTCCATTATATTGAAATTAGAGAAACCAGAAAAATCCTCCCATTATGGTGCACAAGACTGGAGGACGAGCTTTATAGCACCAGTCTTGCTCCATCACCCATTATGGCGTCGAACATCCGGGTCATCAGAAAAGTTACCTCATCTAGATAACGGGAGAGCTGAGGAGAGAGGTAGGAGGGGAGAGAGGTAGGAGGAGTGAGAGAGAGGTAGGGAGGGAGGGGGGAGAGGTAGGGGAGGAGAGAGGTAGGAGAGAGGTAGAGGGGAGAGAGGTAGGAGGGGAGAGAGGTAGGAGGGGAGAGAGGTAGGGAGGGGTGAGAGAGGGGGAGGGGAGAGGAGGGGAGAGGGAGGAGGAGGAGAGAGAAAGTCCTTTAGTAACAATAGTATGTTAAAATAATAATAATAATAATAATAAATAAAAACCATCCATACTGTACACACACACACACACACACACACACACACACACACACACACACACACACACACACACACACACACACACACACACACCACCCCAAATCACACTGAGAGACAACAAGAGTTATTGGATTGTCTGTCTGTCTCCCCAGCCTGGGTCACGTTACATAACATCAGTGAGGCGTCACATTAAACGACAACTGCCACCACCACCTCTTCCACCACCTCTTCCACCCACCACCACTACCACCTCCTCCTCTTCCTCCACCACCACCACTACCACCATCACCACCACCTCCTCCACCCACCACCACTACCACTTCCTCCTCTTCCACCACCACCTCCTCCACCACCGCCCCCCACAGCTGTCACAAGGTCACCCACAATCACACACAGTTATCTCGAGGAAGGTGTTTACCGCCTTAACACACGTCCGTGGGTGTTATGTGGTGTACAGGAGCTAACTCAGGGAGGAGGGTGCGGCTTGGAATAAATACGGGACGGAGTTGTTGTGGATGGTACAGTGTTGGGGGGAGGGGGGGTGTCATGGTACAAAGGTTATTATGAATGGTACAATGTGGATGGTATGTACAAAACTCCACCGAGGCAGATAGTGTTATAACCACCATACAAAACAACATGGAAGGAATAAGTACACACACACACACACACACACACACACACACACACACACGGTACAGAGGATACAGTTACACACAATTCCCTGGACATTTCTGATGATCGTGTTAAGAGAATTGGTAAATTAGTATCAATAAACATTTCTTTCTGTACGTCACAATGTTAATTTTCACGTGAGTTATAATTCAATTACTATATATTTGTCCTGGTGCCAGAGATTGTTGATCTTACGCTGTTATTCTGACGTAACTAAAACAAACATTCAACAGTCATAAACCAAACAGTGATCAGCCACAAACCAAACAGTGATCACCAACTACAAACCAAACACACATACAGTATAACCCACACAAGCAGATGACAGATATAACCCCAAGTGTCCAAGGAGTATTGACCACAGCTGGACGTCCACAACGCTACACCCACAATGGTACAAACTTATTAACGCAAATTTTTTATGGTAATTTTCAGGAGTAAATAAACAAAGAGGTTAAATGAAGTTACACATTAAAATTCACCTCCATGTAGTAAAAGGACACATAACTTTAATTCATGTGTAAAGGGAAGCACATATTATTCACCTACATATACCCCCAAAAAAGAATTATTTGCCCACATATACCCAGAAAAACACATTAGTCACCCACATGAACCCATACTAAAACACATATTCACCCACAAGTACCCGGAAAAGCATCATATTCACCCACATGAACTCATACTAAAACACATATCCCACTCACATATTACCATACTAAAACAATACTGTATTTCAGGTAACGGGGAAACGCTACTGAACTATTGGGCTGAGAGGAAATGGCATGAATTCAGAACGGAAATATCACACGACACAATCTGGCCTTATCAGCCCCCCCCCCCTCCCCCCTCACAACCACCCCATACCTACCTGGAGTAATTAGCTACCTTATGCCTATTTAACCGCCCAATTTATATACTATTTCCCTGTTGGAGATTATATTTTTATCTTTCTCTTGTTGGTGATAATTTCTTCCCTCCCTTAATTTACCATTTCTTCCCCCATGTAGGAAATAATTTCTCAAGTTGTTAAAGGTGTTTCACAATTTATAACTAAGTTTAGATAGATAGATAGATAGATAGATAGATTGATAGATAGATAGATAGATATATAGAGATAGAATGGAGAGAGATAGAGAGATAATCCCAGGCCGGCGAGAGATTAACCCTTGACCTTGACCCAGATTTTTTTTAACAATATTAAACCAAATCTTTTCCTCCACAAACACCCAAACAATCTTATTCACCCCCCCCCCTGCCCCTACATCCTGTGGTAGGGGCTATATAGTGAGGGTCTGAACTAGTCCCGGAAGGAGGGGGGTGATTAGGGTTAGTAAGAGTGAGAGAAAGTAGGAGTACTGAGATGGGTGAGAGAATGAGGTGAGGAGGGTGAGGGAAGGAGGAGGGTACACACCACCACGTGACGGAGAGGAACGCATCACAAGTATTCTCTCTCTCCCCACAAATTCACCCTCATACATATATGGGTATCAGGCTATCTCAACCCCTACTTTACCTCACCTCCCTACATTATCAGATTGCCTCACCTCCCTACTTTACCTACCATCTATCCCTCCCTCATCGTCCCATCTACCATTCCATCGTCCTTCCCACTTGGGTGACTGCCATCCACCAATCGATTTAAATTACTTGTGACTCGCCAGCCTACAGTCCAGCCCTCTCCACCAGGATGTTGTGAAGACCGTACACACACACACACACACACACACACACACCCACACAAAAGACTATTATCCTTACTATTACTTTCACTATTATTTGAACTACTGCTATTATTATTTTTATTACTTCCCCATGACCCAGTTCTTCCCTCCTTTATTCCTCTTCTCACTCTCCCCACTCTTCCCTCTCCCCATATCCCCCCTCTCACTAATCCCCTCCCGTCTTATCTTCCTCTGAGAGTAACTCCCTGACCTGCTTTTAGCTCTCTATCTCTCTCTCAATACCCCCACTCCTCACTTCTCGTATGCGCTCTTTCTCTATCCTCCTCTTGTCGCTAGCATCTGTCTTCCTCACTCCTCCCTTACCAGTCTTCCTCACCCCTCCCTTACCAATCTTCCTCCATTCCCCATCTTAATAATATCCCTCCTTCTCTTTCTCATTCTCTCCTCCTCCCCCTCCCCTACCCCCCTCTATCCTCCTCCCTCCCCCAGAGCGTATAAGACGAGATGAATCACCAGAGTTGGGTCCTCCACTCCACAAGGACACTCAACCTTCTCTCTCCCCCTCCTCTCCCAGCTAGTTCTTCTCCCTCTCTTCTCTCCAGTTTCCTCCTTCTTCTTTTCTCCTCCAACCAGTTTCTGACCCCTCTTACTACACTACACAACACCCACTCTACTCACGGATACTCACCCTTGTCATGGGCCACTGTCACGGACCACTTGGACCACTTAAGCAGGTTACTGTCACGGACCACATATCACACGCGGGGCAAATCAGAATATGAAATGTCGTTGAACCACTGCCATGGACCACTACTGCCACGGATCACTACAAAACATCCCTCTGATGGACCATTATCAAGATCTACTGCCATGGACCACTGCCAAACACCCATTATCGAAACACACTGTCATGGACCACTGTCGCCATGGTCCACTTGCCATGGTCCAGTCTAATCCATTATAATCCTCAAATAATCACCAACTCACCAATGGCACGACCCAAGTACCCGGATATCCACGCCCACGCCTGAAGAGGACAGGGGAGAAGAGAGGAAGAGATGATAAGGAAGAGAAGGTGGAAGAAGAGAGGAGAAGAAAAAGAGAAGAGAGGAGGAGGGGGAAGAGGGAGGAGGGGGAAGAGGGGGGAGGAGGAGGGGGGAAGAGAGGGGGAGAGATGAAAAGAAGAAAGAATGCAGAAAAAGAATAGGAGGAGAAGAAGAGGAGTAGGAGCTCCCCACAACAGAGGCCACCGCGCTATAATCCTATTACCCAACATTTCCGGCGACCTTTCATTTATGTGAGGGAACCCAGAGCGAGATAACACCCCCCCCCCTTAACCCCTACCCTGTCCCTCCAGGGCACCCAACACAATAATAATAATACAATAATAATAATAATAATAATAGTAATAATAATAAAATAATAATAATGTCTAAATAAAATACACAACCAGAGGAATCCTTTGACAGGTGGAAGAAAATTTACGATATGGAGTGTAACCGACCATGACACCATCAGTACAGTGCCAATGTCAACAACAAAGACGAGAATGTTAGTATATACAGTAATAATGTTAATAAAGAACAACGACCACAACAGTTGGGTAGAGGTCGTCCCCTAGTGTCCATCGGCCGCAGCGACCTTCACCAATTTAATATAATCTACAATAATAATAAAAAAAATAATAAAACATAAAAATTCCACAGATATTTAACCGTGATAGAGACGATTAGGGACCACTGTAGAATCACTGACATCACTTAACCTAACCTAACCTCGTATTCAACTCCAAAGACCGTAATATGTAAGCACAGAACCCTCTCTCCAACCCTAGGATAAGCCTGAAGCGTTATCAAATCATTGTCTAAATTAAATATAAAAATCAGGTAGAAGTCAAGTGAGAGAGTCCTGACCAGCTGCGGCAGGAGGTCGTCAGCGGCAGGAGGTTGTCGGCCTCCAGGTTGCGGCGACACCTAAGACAGTAATCAGTGAGGGAGAACAATAAAGTGAGGGAGTTGATGCCAGCCACACACGCCAGCTGATCCATTAATGTTGTGGCGCGGCCTTCACTCCTCCCTCACCTCCTGCCTCCCCCCTGGCGGTAGTCACACCTCACTACACCCTATACGTTTATCCGACCCTCCACAAAAAACATATGTCTACCTTAATAATTCCTTAACTGCTTAATTTAACATGTAATTGATATAGTAGGTTCTCAAAGGCCAGCTTGTAAATATCTCCAACCAAACTTGTAGAGATGGTGACGTATTTAGTAGGCCTACGTCCCTTATGCTTCAGTCATTTCACAAAAGTTCACAGATTAAATAGTTTTCCCCTGACTGGAGGTGTAAGGCAGTTTTTAATAACCTAATCTAACCAAACCAAACATAAAACTAACCTAATCAAACATAACATTAATATAACCTAACCTAACATAAAGGTAATCTAACCTAACCAAACATAACATTAATATAACCTAACCTAACATAAAGGTAATCTAACCTAACCTAACATCACTAATCTAACCTAATCAAACATAACACTAACCTAACCTAAAGCTAATCTAACCTTACCAAACACCAGACGACAACACATGATTCGAGGCACCCCATAATGACAGACAGACAGACAGACGCTTATAGCCACCCCAACCCGCCCAAGATCGTGGACACTGTTTTATGAATCCTTCTCCAACACGTGTGAGGGACAAGAGGACAAGAAGAGGAAGAAAAGAGAGAAGTAGAGGAACAAGAAGATGGCGAAGAGGAGGAACAAGAAGATCAAGAAGAGGAAGAACAAGAAGGAGAGCGAGGGAAGAATAAGTGAAAGCGAACGAAGAGGCACGAAGCAAACGAAGACAGATGTTTGGGGATTCGCCTTGTCTTCCACGGTCCTCCAGGCTTTTACACACTACTGAAGACAAACGACCAAGAAGAAGAAGGAGGAGGAGGCGGAAGAAGAAGATACGGCGGGGAAAACAAAGAAGAGGATAAGATTAAGAGGACGTAGAAGAGCAGTAAAGATTAAGAGTTAGAGAGAAAAACAAACCTAAAGATAAGAGACGACCTCACAAAACACACACACACACACACACACACACACACACCTGGACACAAATCGCCTAGACTACCCACGAGGTGTGTCTCCTCTCTCACCCCCTCCCTGCTACCTGGGAGGCATTATCAGTGAGGAAGTGCCGAGACAGCAGGAGGAAGTGTTACACAGCAGGGAGAGGAAATGTTGACACGGTGAGAGAGGTGTGGAGGCAGCGTGCGGAAGTAAGCAGAGGTTAACGGGGTGGGTGGGGCAGGGGGGTGGGTCTGGTGTGGGTCAGGGGGGGGGTACAATTTGCCAGCAGAATTAAGTGTATGTGTGAGTATGACGTGGGGTGATTAGTTCCTTTATTAACTGCGAGGTAAGTTAGCGCCCCTCTCACACGTACCAAACTAAACATAACGTAACCGAACTATAATCTAACCTGACACAACCTAACCTAACCAACCCAACCCAACTAAACCAACCTAACACTTAACCCAACCCAACCCGACCTAACCTAACCGATGGACGGACACACTATGACGTCCAGTGAGTAAGGAGACCTCGCCAGGCCCCCATACACGTTAATTCTCCCAACATACAGCCGGATGGACTAGATCAGGCACCCCACCCCACCCTCACCAGCGCCCTAGTCACCACATATTGACAAAGTGGGCGGCATGGGCGGCAGGAGAGAGAGAGAGAGAGAGAGAGAGAGAGAGAGAGAGAGAGAGAGAGAGAGAGAGAGAGAGAGAGAGAGAGAGAGAGAGAGAGAGAGAGACTCACCACAACTAAAGCACAAAGCTGACACTCGAGTCATGGGTCTATAAGAGACATAGAAACAGCCCCTCCAACCCCCGTCTCCCCCTCCAATCCCCCCACCTATACAGTATACTTGAGTAACAATGAAAGTGGAGGTATAGTGCAGACCTCTCTATAATGAATGACAATGGCAACATAACAAACACAATATGTTAAAGGCTCATGAGTATGGACAAGCAACGTCAGCTACACCACACCACAAGGTAGTTAAAACCCACAACAACCCCAGCTAACTCACACAACACCACAACAACCCCAGCTGACTCACACAACACCACAACAACCCCAGCTTACTCACACAACACCACAACAACCCCAGCTGACTCACACATCACAACAACCCCAGCTGACTCACACAACACCAGCTGACTTACACAACCACAACAAACACGTTCATTCATAAAAAGCTAAAAAAAAAACACCATACTTTACTCCACGCGTTCATAGCATTTCTACTATCACAACATTGACCTTCATTCACAACTTTTCACAACACGTTCGTTCATAACTTCTTTTTACAACACGATGTTCATTATAACTTTCTACAACACTAAACTCATTCATAACTATACATAACACTACACATATTTCGAACGTTTTCACAACACAATCACAACACCAGACTAAATCCACAACCTCAATAACAACTCCCACAAAGGTCCCGGCAGCCTGGGTGGGTGATTAATATGGCCTGACACGTACTGGGTTAATAAACACGTGGGGAAGATATTAATTAAAGACTACACGGCGAAACAGGTAGTACACACCCACATACCTGTACAGTCACATAACTACACACCTGTACCCACCCACACACCTGTACACACCCACACACCTGTACACAACACACCCACTCACCAGAACACAACACACCCGCACACACCTGTACACACCCACACACGTGTACACACCCGCACGGCGCACACGTGTACACACCCGCACACACCCACAGGCGATCTCCTTCCTTACCCCTGTCTATCTGTATGTCTGTCTGTCACGCAGGAGTCATTTTTCTCTCCTCCGTCAGTGAGTGGGTGAGTACACCAGTCGAGTGGTGTCGCGGATCTAAACGACGTAGGCAGAACCACTAGTCCATATATGAATAGGTTCTATAAGGCAATTTATAGAACCCAGCCAGAACCACAAGTCGTTTTCAATAAAGGTTATATCGAGAGGTGAAGAGCCCTAAGTAGATGACACCCCCCCTCCCCCTCCTCTACCCCCACCCCCTGAGTGATATCACCCCGTTATCAGGGGGGCGATAACGTTATCCAAATATACTATGATTATTAACCCTTGGTGTACTTATACCTGACTGACTCATATTTACTTATACTTGACTTCCTCATATATGCTCATACTTGACTTCCCAGTGGCTCTTTACATCTGAATTCTTCATATATGTGGTTAAACCCGACTCGCACATACATGCATACATACATACATACAACCCCACACACATACATACAACCCCACACACATACATACACCCCACACACATACATACACCCCCCACATACACGCCCCCCACACACACATGCCCCCCACACATACACCCCCACACATACATACCCCCCACACATCATACAACCACCCCCACATACATACATACATACACCCCCACACACATACATACACCCCCCACACATACATACACCCCCCACACAAAAATAAACCTAACCTAACCACATATCAGATTACTTCCAATAACCTTACGGAGAAGCATCACCAGGACCCGGATTCCCAAAGGCTCTTAAGATAAATTTATCCTCGTAAGCGGATATATACAGGATATTAAAACAGTGATCGAAAAGTCCCTGTGCACCTGTAAAAATCGGCAATGTAGTTATATCCCTGTTCTACTTAGAGTAAATATTGGAAATGGGTCACAGGAAATAGTGGAAGTGGATACCGTTTAGTAGTATTTACCAATATTTAATATATGCCTAAGTGGAGCAAGGTAATAGTATATAATAATGTAGGCCTATTAAGTGAAAAAACAATACATCATTATAACAGGCGCACAGAGACTTTTCGATCACCCTATATGACTGAAATTCTAAGAGATAAATCAAATCAATGTCTAAAAAGTGGCCTCGATATTACGCAGAGACTCTACCTTAACTAAAGACGTTCATGTAAAGTGTGTGTGTGAATCCGAATCCGAATTTATTGGCTCCAAAAAAAAAAGAACAAAATTGGAAAAAAAATTAAGCCAAAATAACTCCTTAAAAAATCAGACCAAATCTTAAAACAAGTTGTAAATTCCCCGTAAAAAAAAAGACAAAGAAACAATAAACAAGTAAAATAAGCAACAATAAACAAAGGCAAAAAATAATAAATGAAAGCTCCTGCCACGTGACAGATACAGTACTCTTATCTAGGACTCATTCAGTACTCTTATCTAGGACTCATACAGTACTCTTATCTAGGACTCATACAGTACTCTTATCTAGGACTCACTGTACTCATATCTAGGACTCAGTTTTATCAGATGGCGAGTACAGTATCTCTTCCCTAGATAACAACACACCTATGATTGAGTACATGATTATTATTATTAATAATTAAAATCAACCTCAGGTGATATTATAGAATCAACCACACCACCTACCTGTCAACCAACCAAACCACACAACCGAGTCTATCTATCCACACTCAACCCACCCACCCACCCATTCACCTACCCATCCATCCATCACCCAACTCATCCATTTACCCATTACCCAACTCATCCATCAATCCATCAAGCTTATATTTTATTATATTATCACTGGCCTTATCGCCACCACAAACACCTTCTAAGCCGACAGTGCCTCACCCCCCCACGCCTATCTTATCACCTTCATACTCTGGGCTGACGAGAGAGAGAGAGAGAGAGAGAGAGAGAGAGAGAGAGAGAGAGAGAGAGAGTATTAACCGCATGAAAGTCGTAAGAAGAAGATTAAAGTCGATAATAATTGAATAAATACAAAGAAAAAGAAAGGAATAAAGAAAAAAATAATAATAATAATATAGAAATAAGGAAGAACATAAAGACAGACACAAAAGAGATACAATTAAAAAAAATAAACGAAAACAAGAACATAAAGGGAAAAATACGAAACAAAAAGAAATAAATGATAAAAAATAAAAAAAACGAATAAAAAAAATAAAAAGCAGCTAAGCCTTTCCGACAGAGATGATAAAATAAGACACAGACACACACACACACACACACACATCAAATACGAGAGAGCACACAACTACCTCACATTAAATTGGCGTCGATATTACACTGAGACCATTACAACTATATACAGTACTGGAGTTACTACATCCCTCTTGTCCCTAAACAAAAGAAATACAAAATAATCCTCGTATGGAATCTTGGATAATCCGAAGATAAATGTCATAATAATCAACACTACTCACTTACCTTATCCAGTGCAGCGACCAATGAATAACACGTAAATAAATGTAAACTATTATTCATTTACACAATTTACACATGTAAATATATGTATGGAGGGAGAAGCTGTTTACACTTACCTCTCATAGTTCCTATAGTACATGTAAAATAAAACACCTGTGATCATTAACCTCTTGGAGACATATGTAAGTTACTTAAATACACATACATGTATTTTATAAGTCTGGTTCACACACACACACACACACACACACACACACACACACACACACGTAACCAGACTACAAATCACTTATACCTTCAAGTCCACATAGATATAAGGAGAGAAACAACACAGATAAAGACAGACAGACAGACAGACAGACAGACCCCAGACAGTCCTTCTCTAACACAAGAGAAGAGTCACGTCTTGTAGTGGGTGACAGCCCTGAACTCGTGGTGTGGAAACTGACAACCTAACTACTAATCACTGAGCCAGGTAGAGAGTAGGACAGAACGAGAGGGAAAACCTTGTAAGTTGATAAGAAACGACAGGATCCCGTTTTCTTTATCTACAAAATCAAAACAAATCGTACACCTCACACCGCCGCACCAATGAAGGGTTCCGTCCATTGTCTAGCAGAAATTAAGACAGGAAAAAAAAACTCCCTCACAGAAAAAAAATATTCGGTAAGTCAGTCTGAAACGGCTAACTCATGGCTGACGACATAGCCCAGAAATACAAATCAAGACAAAAACTTCCATGAGGAGAAACTAATGACCTTTCACCTTTCATATAAATCTTAAGCTGCAAAAATTACACATCACGCGAGATATTGAGAAATCTAATTCACTCAGTTATAATACAACCTTGATAAAGTTCATAAGTTAAACTCATGTACAATGGATTAAATTTTACTTAATTCACTAACGTTGGTTGGATGGCAATACAAACATTAACTCTCTAAATGTTAATTATACACGGAACTACTAATGGAGGAACAACCTACATCAAATAATTTAAAGAGAGGTGAAAAAAATTATACATTACCTAGAGCTGTTAAGTAAATATGTCAACATTAATAACAACAGTGATAAGATTACACTTCCTGAGAAAATAGAAGATAACATAACAACGACAGTCATCACCAGCACCACCGATAACACTCACCACCAACACCACCGATAATAACAGTCACCACCAACACCACCGATAATAACAGTCACCATCAACACCACCGATAATAAGTCACCACCAACACCACCGATAATAACACTCACCACCAACACCACCGATAATAACACTCACCACCAACACCACCGATAATAACACTCACCACCAACACCACCGATAATAACAGATCACCACCAACACCACCGATAATAAGTCACCACCAACACCACCGATAATAAGTCACCACCAACACCACCGATAATAAGTCACCACCAACACCACCGATAATAACAGTCACCACCAACACCACCGATAATAAGTCACCACCATTAATAAGTCACCACCATTAATAACAGTCACCACCAGTAATAACACTCGCCACATAATAAAGAACCACTTGAAGCAGTCCTTGACCCTTGCTTCACAGGATAATAAGTATAAACCACAATAACACACACACACACACACACACACACACAAAACAGTATCATTTTTACTCTTTTCTCACTTTTGTGTGGGATGGATCACGGGGTATAGAATCTTCGGAGAGAGAGAGTGAGAGAGAGTTAACATACACCCCACATACTTCCTCCTTACATCCTAAACTTAGATCAACTGAAGATTAGACACTCCCAGCCAGCTTATTTCACCTGAAGATTAACCACCGTAGGTTAGATTAGGTTAGGTTAATGTTAGGTTAGGTTAATGTTAGGTTAGGTTAATGTTAGGGTGATTAATCTTCAGGTGAGATGCACTGAAGTAACTAATCTAGAGATGACCCCTAAACTTTAATACACAGCGTACATACAAGTGACCCTCTCAGCCACCACACTGACTCACTTGACATACTCTGTTGAATCGTCACATCCTGTTATAAATAATTCCCTTGAACACACAGCTCCTAAGGTAGAGAAATACTGTCCTGGGGAGGAATAACTGTCATCAAAGAAACAGCTATGACACATTATAAACTACCGTGCTTAATGAGACACAACTCGGGAGCGGTAAAGATGCTGGGAACTACTACTGGGAATTACAACAATACTTCGTAAACAAGGTATAGTTGTGTTTAAGAGAGACATCATTCCTAAGATCCTCGAGCAAGTCTGAACGTAACCACATGCGAGTAAACAAGCTTGGGGTGGGGGGTTGGGGAGATGCGGTGCAGGGATGTCCAGCTAACTACAGTACGATGCCTGGACGTATCACTAACCGTTGACGGTACTAGTTAGGGAAAGAATATTATACAAACGAGCACAAAGAACAGAGGGCATGGGTGGGGGGGGGAGGAGATCACCAATTAATCAGGCATCTGGGACGACACGGGGAGAGAATTTACGGCACGTAGTAAACATTCTTCCACGCGTAATAGTGTGGCACAGCAGTAATCACGAACACCAGCCTGACACCAGTGTAACTATGACACCAGTGAGAGAGAGAGAGAGAGAGAGAGAGAGACTATCACGTATCACCCTTGAAAAAATTACCTTGTGTTTATACCATAGAGAACTAGTGGGGTGGCTTGATCCTAAGTCAGTGTTAATCATGATAATCTCTTAAAAACCAAGGCATGTTTCCCTGCTGGATGCACTTGCAACATCATGCAACACAAGGGCTACAATCACCCACCCCCCCCTCACAGTCACCCCATGAATAACTCGGCACCTCTCAGCACGCGTCATGTCCGGCCCCAGCGGAGTCAGGCACTTCCACAGTAACAGCCAACCAAAAACACTGTTGCCGTGGTATGCAGTCTCCACCAGGTACCTTGAGTCACCCTACCCTCACTAAGGCGGCACCTGAAGGCACACACCTAGGGAATAATGTGTACTGTGTCATAACCTGTGTGAGATTATGCCAGGGAAAGAATTATCAGGATCAACCCTTCGTAAGATGAGGTTAAGAAGAGGTTCAGTGTAAGAGGGCACAGAGAGACATTTAACCCCGCACATTTCAGCTTAGTTTACTAACACTGGGTGAAAAAACGTTCAAGAGAAATTGCCCTGGGCTTATAAATTCTAGCCAAGAGGCGTAAGCCAAACAGTCCGGGGCCAAATCGTCTTACACTCCTGTAAAACACATTTCTGGAACCTCTTATAACTGTACCTGGGACTTTTACACCTGGAACACTTAACAATATATGTCATGTTTACACTTAAAACATTGTACCTGCATGTCCGGAGCTTGTAATGAGAAAAAAAAAGGTTTAAAGTGGTCAAGATGACAAGAGTGGTGGTGACTTACAACAGGAGTGCTGGTAAAACCTTAAGTGTAGACCCCAGGACCCCGGCACACAGGTCCCTCCTACCACTATCAAACACAGCACATCACAAGATCAACATGCAAAATCAAAAGTAATATAATAACCGTAAGAAGTACACGATAACACCAAGAAGGCCACAAGTCTTGCCTACAATTTGTAAATAATTCCCGTACTGGGGTAGAGGGTGGAGGGAGTATAAGCAGCAGGAGTAAGTGAACAAGCCTGTTGCTATAATCGCATTCGTAAAAAAATTTGAAAAACTATTCCAATATAAAGGGGAGTGGGGGGGGGCATCATGAGCATAATAAATACGTTCATACTAAAACTTCATGTGGAAGAAATAAAAAAAGTTCACCCCGCTATACTTGAGGCTAGAACACTCATAATGAACAGTATATGAACAAGCCATAATATGTGAGAGTGGAGAGGGCTCGTGTATAGCAACAAGTCACTCATAAGTATAGAGGCCTGGCATATACCAAGAAGCGGTGCGTGCAGGAGAAAGATATAAGTAATCAATTTGAATAAAACATCCAAACTGACCCTGACTCCATCGCGGGAGATGTGTTGTGGGGACGAGTCGGTCCAGACACACACACACACACGCAGCTGACGATGGGGTGGTGGTGGTAGTAGTGGTGGTGGTGGTAGTAGTAGTAGTGGTAGTAGGGGGTTGGAGCCCTTGGTGTGGGGCAGTGATCACAACCTCTCCTACACGCACTAGTATGGCAGGCCAGACGTCAACCTGGGGGAGACGGCCACCATCACAGGTTCCTCGTCAGTTCACAGTCAATGTAATCCAACAATTGACTAATTTTTTTCAAGTTTCTCAAAAGTTTACTTTAATTGTTTCAGAGTCTATCAATGTCTCTGCTTGTTCAACTTTCTTTTTCTAGTGTCCCAATTGGTTTGAGAGTTCACATCAACAATACTGCTGCTAATTGCACAATCTTTCAGGTGAGTGTTCCTTCGGGGTGTTCACTGCTATTGCCTGTACGGGATTAACAACATCATTATTACCACTGCATCAAGCAATTTTCAGGCTTATATAACAGTATGTCTTAATGAGTTTACGATATTCACAACCTTACACTCAATCCCAAAGGTTTTAACCCCATCCCTCAAGTGATATCCAAGAATAAACAATATAAGTTTTGAGTCTGACCCACCCCCTCCCCCTCCCTCCCCCCAAAGGAATAACATGTTGCCAGGAATGAGAAACATAGATAAATTAATCCTACATGACCAAAGTTGATGGGTTTCTAAACGCCCGTCTCTGCTCCGAAGACAGAAATACTAACACACAAATATTTCTGGTGCACTTGAGAGCCTTATCACGAGCTTCTTATCCCACACACAGCCGCAATATAGGAACAATACATATATAAACCGGGAGTAAATATATAAAGCATGGTACACGACCTGGCTCCATGGGTTTGTGATGCCCCACTACGCCCACAGCTCCACCAAATCAAGTGCTTCCCTTTAACAACAAGAAATACACTAGACTGGCCGAGCTTCACGCCTGCACACACACACAGGCTGAAGCCACGAACTCCAATCCTGTTAAAGACTTTATCATCAGGCTCCCAGTTTCACAGCATTTAAATTCTGTTCACAGTCTAAGTGATCAATTAAAACCTTGTAGCAGTGTACTCCACTAAACTGTAAGAGGTTCGACTTCTCAAACTTTATTAACAGCGGATAAGAATTCAATTTTCTCCTTCAATCCCAACCCAAACGACCCCTAAACTTCACACTTTCCAAACACCCTTTTCTTTCTATTTCTTATTTCAGACTTTCAACCAATTGGCCCCTCAGAGATAACAAATCCTCCTTATGTAACACTACCATGATGGGGTTATAAACAGCACATTCCAGACTTGATGATTGCGTAAGTAAGAGAGCCGAGGAGCCACACCCGGGCGGAGGAGACAGATGTGGCGAGAGTTTCAGCAGCAGCAAGAGGAGGAGAAGGAGGAGGAAGTTGGACACGGCTCGGCAGGGTGGTGGGACGGGCGAGCTGGAGGAGCAGTTTGTCAACACTGGTGGTGGCCTCACCTCCCCTCTCACACCACCTCGCTCTTCCTCTCTATAATTCACCATGTTTCCTCTTCCTCCCCTCACTCCACTCTCCTCTCCCTCCCCGGATCTTCTCTCCACACACCTGCCTTCTACTTTTGCAATGTCAACGCCTATCTGGAGGGGGGGGGGGCACGAAGTCCTATCTGTGTGGGGACTCACTAAACCCAGTCAGTCAGTCTACGAGAAATTGAGCCAAAATTGTCTTAAGGGGATTCATTATGCCCCTTTCTTCTGGGGACTCACGAGGCCACACCAGCCAAAAGACTCACGAGGCCACACCAGCCAGAAGACTCACGAGGCCACACCAGCCAGGACACCAACGCAGCGTTCAATAAAGAAAAATATAGAGTCGGTTACCAGGTGAGACAGAAGCCTCACAACACACCTGTCTCTCTGCCTCTCGCACACCCCACACCTGAGTAATAAATCACACCTGTCAAGCTTACACCCGGATACACATTATTTTTTTTCCTTCCCGACACCTACTGTAAGTATACGCCACCCTACACCACGCCCTCAGTACACAGCCAGACACATCGCGGCGACTATACACACACACACACACCCTTCACATCCGCAAAGCAACGAACTGTGTGTAATTGTGCCGGCCACACGGTGATAAGACCAGTGATAAAAACTACCACAGCTCGCCCTATCAGTTCCCCCAACTCATCTGCGGTGATAACACTCATAAGGTGGGCACGTCCGAGGCTTCGTTACCTGTTATCACTCATGGTGGGCAGGGGGGGGGGGTACAGTACCTTATCACCTTGTCTACCATGTTATATAAACCTTAAATATCTTTCTTTTATCAGGCGTGTTGTCTTCTTATTCCGTCACACTATTATCTTATCGGTGGGGGAAGGGGGGAGCGGGAGGAGGGGGGGAAGGTAAAAACTGAGCCTGTTAATATGCAATGGGTTATATCATTAGGGGTTGGTAGATGGATGGGTAGATGGGGGGGTGAGAGTTAAAGTGGGCTAAACGAACAGATTGGAGATCCCTGCCACACACATAACGAGAGTTCATACATAAGGTTTACTTCTCGACCGATCACAGTGGCTACAGTCCCAAAATTCCTTCGGGTAGCCACAGGGACAAACACTGGCAACCTAGAATCTACCATACTGAACTTCCACACCCAATCTGATGAACGTGAAGAGTTATCGAACGACACCCAGAGTTAGCAAGGACGGACAGACGGGGATGGGTGTAAACAATGAGTCACTACCCGTCGCCTCTACCCTCAACACTCTACAAGCCAGGACTGGACCTGGAGCCGATCCGACTCTCGCCCCATTAATACAAAAACTCTCCTTATCGGCTGTTTGTTACCGCGATGAACCAACTGTGAGACTGTGGCAGGAAATAGGGGGGTGAGGGGTGGTGGGGGAGGTTGGAGGAGGTTGGGGGGAGGTTGGGGAAGACAGAAATGGTGAGGAGCTACCCTGACCTCTACGCCGAGTTTACTAACGCGGGACTTATTATATATGGTTCTCTCTAGTCCTCATCTGTTGATATCTGATCCACCACACCTTTACTCCACCCATAACACCACCTGATCCACCCATAACACCACCTAATCCACCCATAACACCACCTGATCCACCCATAACACCACCTAATCCACCCATAACACCACCTAATCCACCCATAACACCACCTCCTCAGCCATCCACCCATAACACCACCTACCCATAACACCACCTGATCCACCCATAACACCACATCCACCCACTTAACCGCATTAACACCACATGATCCACATCCATAACACTGATCCATCCCATAACACACTCACCACACACACCTATCTGATCCACATTCACTCACCCGCAGTCCACCCATAACACATGATCACCCACCCCACCCATAACACCACTGTACCACCCATCCACCACCATATCCACTCCCCTTTTACCACCACCTCCACCCATGAACAGGCATCACCCATTACACCACCTGATCCACCCTACCCACCGCCTCCACCCATATGATCCACCCATAACACCACCATCCACCTCACCCATAACACCACCTGATCCACCCATAACACACCACCTGTCCACCCATAACACCCTGACCACCCATAACACCCATAACAAAGGGATCACCTCCACCACCCATCCACCCTAACACCACCTGATCCACCCATAACACCACCCACCCATCCACCACCTGGCACCCTCCCACCCATAACACCACATGAACACCACCCCTCCACCCATAACACCGCCTTATCCACCCATAACACCGCCTGATCACCCATAGCACCACCTGACCCAGTCCACCCACCAACACCTGATTGTTATGGGTGGATCAGGTGGTGTTATGGGTGGATCAGGTGGTGTTATGGGTGGACTGTGGTGTTATGGGTGGATCAGGTGGTGTTATGGGTGGATCAGGTGGTGTTATGGGTGGATCAGGTGGTGTTAAGTGGGTGGATCAGTGGTGTTATGGGTGGATAAGGCGGTGTTATGGTGGATCAGGTGTGGTGTTATGGGTGGATCAGGCAGGTGGTGTTATGGGTGGGATCAGGTGGTGTTATGGGTGATCAGGTATGGGTGGATCAGGTGGTGTTATGGTGATCAGGTGGATGGTGACTGTGGTGGTGTTATGGGTGGATCAGGTGGTGTTATGGGTGGATCAGGTGGTGTTATGGGTGGATCAGGTGGTGTTATGGGTGGATCATGGTGGGGTGTCAGGTGGTGTTATGGGTGACTGTGGTATCAGGTGGTGTTATGGGTGATCAGGTGGTGTTATGTGTGATCAGGTGGTGTTATGGGTGGATCAGGTGGTGTTATGGGTGGATGGGTGGATCAGGGTGGTGTGGGTGATCAGGCGGTGTTATGGGTGGATCAGGCGGTTTATGGGTGGATCAGGTGGTGTTATGTGGATCAGGTGGTGTTATAGGTGGTGTTATGGGTGGATCAGGTGGTGGTGGATTGTGTGGTGTTATGGGTGGATCAGGTGGATCAGGTGGTGTTGGTGGGTGGATCAGGTGTTATGGGTGGATCAGGTGGTGTTATGGGTGGATCAGGTGTTATGGGTGGATCAGGTGGTGGTGTTATGGGTGGATCAGGTGGTGTTATGTGGTGGTGTGGTGTTATGGGTGGATCACTGCGTGGTGTTGGTGTGTGGTGTTGCGGTGGACGGTGGATGTGGTGTTATGGGTGGATCATGTGGTGTTATGGGTGGATCATGTGGTGTTATGGGTGGATCAGGTGGTGTTATGGGTGGATCATGTGGTGTTATGGGTGGATCATGTGGTGTTATGGGTGGGAATATCAAGCCCAGGGAACTCTCACGCGTGACTCATGATAGCGAAGGATCACATCTTAAGGGGATTTCCGGTGATATCAGTAGACCAAATAACAGAATTAGTTCCTGAAAAAAAAAATCTTGGGTTCAGAGTTGATAAAGAATGCTGGTCTGACTGTAGCTATATACAGTTCAATTGGCGCCGTGACAGTTAATAGTACCAGTTTAGGGGTCATGTGATATATTTAGTTAAGAGGTTTTTCTATTTAAAATCTATATAGTATGAAGTTATAGACAAAACACATGCAATATTAAAATTACTATATTATTTAGATTATAACACTATCTTATATTTTCTGAAGGAGGCCAGGGTTAGGTTAGGTTACGTTAGGTCGGAAATACTGTAAGACTGTGACTCTATTTTCATTTTGACTGCTGCCTGTCCACCGACGATCTGTGTCAGCTCATATATTTAACGCATGTAATTTCAATATATTAACCTCACCCACCACATTGTTAGCTGTTAACCTGACCCCCAACGCTATCTCTTAATGTTAACCCGACCTTCAACGCACTGTGGTAACTGTTAACCTAACCACTAACACCTTGTGGGACCCGTCGACCTTACCTCAATCAGCACACACGATCTATACCGCAACCTGGTGTGTGTGTGTGTGTGTATTTTACCACCTTCCTTCCTCTTCCCAGCGGACACGATGATAAGGTGAAAGATGGGAATCCAACCCCATCAGCTCACTCACCACCTCTTTGCCGCTGAGCCAACAACAAAAGCCAGGTACAGAATCGCACAGAAAGCCAAACAAGCACAGTCAGTCAGGCAAGAATATTGGCTGTCTCGACCAGTAAACAAGAGAGACTATAGGGACGAGCAGGACCAGGGATGCGTGATCACCTGTTTACTGGTTATCATCAGCTGTTCGCATGGATCGATCAGCTGCTTACAGGGAAGGACCACTTGTTTACATGGATCTATCAACTGTTCAGAGCTCGGCCATCTATGGGTTCGGTGAGCCATTACCGTCCCGGGGGAGTAGATCACTCTTCCTCTGATAATTATCATGAACTTCACTACTGTGGTAATGTCTAAGATCCAGCACTACAATTTACTTATATTATGTGTGGCATGTAGGGGGAACCTCTCCGGGCACGTCTTCGCTGTACCCACCATCAGTTTGTACCGATAAGAGTAAATCACCCGTTCACAGGGGCCCGAACCACATGTAGCAGTCAGCTGTCGAGGCAAATCGATAAACTGACAAAACCGTCTATTAAGTTGTTCGTCCAAACTAATCAACAGTGTGAACAAAGCAATAACTTGTAAGGACAGAGAATTCAGCTGTTCGTGCAGACCAACGACCGTGGCGGGTTCGGCTAGCTAACTGTCCCCGTTACAGCAGATAAATTACCCTCAAACATACCCATTTATCAACCTGTCTCTCCATAAACCCTCACAGATTCAACCCCTTCCTATAGAGAGACACCCAAGACCTGGCGTTGAGATGTATGCAGGACCACAACCCAGCCAAATATTAAGAGTGCATCAAGTGTTAATATTAATTTCTAAATCATTATTGTTCTTCAGAGAGAATCCTTGGATCACCTGAAAATTCGCCCCCACCTTATTTCTCCTTAAGATTAACCATCCTAACACTAACCTAACCAACTTATAGAGTTAGGGGTGTTTATCATCAGGTGAGATAAGCGGGAGGGGGGGGGGATAATCAGGTTTATTCAGTTTGTGCGTTCGTATCCTTGCCACGGGGAGATGATCAAGTGTCAGAGACAATCATCACGTAAAAACCTTTCCAGCCAGGGACCACCAGCCAGCTAGTTTTTTTTTCCCTCGGCCCGGCAGCAGCGTGGGGGCGGTGTGTGGTGGGAACAGCGGTACCACCGAAGGACTCTCCTAGGTACCGCTACCTTTCTCCAGGAACCGAATGATCCCACTACACGTTCACAAGTCACGATTTCAAGGGAATTCGTGATAGTTCCACTGGATTTTATTGGATGGTTTGCTGTCATCATTAAAGGCCACAAAGTTGCTACAAAACAGGTTGTTGGTGGTATTAATGGTCACAGAAGTCTGTCTGGTAACTTGGTGATGATACCAGCAACCACCACCGGCCTCTGCTGACAGTCCCAGGACGGCTCAGCGGGTACCAACCTCAATATCAGTGTGTTATTCTTCAACACACACACACACACACACCTCGCATTCCCTACACAGGATTTATTAGTAAGTAATTCCACATCTGCTCCGATCTATACGGTGGTCCTATTCAACAAGTGTTATGAACCTGAGACTGAGTATATCCTTTGTGATGTCTATACGAACAGTGAACAAAATATCTCGTTTCGGTATAATAACACTTTGGTGAGGTTACAGATAAAAACCACCAGTTACTTTAAACTGTAACAATCTACAGCGTAAACAATCAGGAATAGTGATGAATCATAAGTCACCTCAATCCTCTTAAACTATTCGCTAGGTCAGTGAGTAATGTAAATATTTTTTCTCAAGCGACGGTTCACATCCCTGATAACGTTGGTCTCCCTGAATGTAAGGCTGTCCCATCACGCCCATCACTACGGCAGGAATCACTTCACCATAGCACATTCTTAGGTTCCAAGGTATCAGACTATTTACAATACTAAGAAAAACTTGATTGGATTAATGATATCGACATTCATGTTATAGACTAATAGAGTATTAGGTATCTCTTACGGCTCCCTCCCACTCATTCCCTACGGCCTCCTCCCACCCATTCCTTACGGCCCCCTCCCATCCATTCCTTACGGCCCCTTCCCACCCATTCCTTACGGTCCCCTTCCACCCATTCCTTACGGCCCCCTCCCACCCATTCCTTACGGTCCCCTCCCACCCATTCCCTACGGCTCCCTCCCACCCATTCCCTAACTCTCTTCAAACGATATCTTGTGAATACTTTAACCCATTATTGAGCTTATAATTCAGAGCACAAACATCTAGGTATCCCGCAGGGTTTTAATATGATGCTTCAAGGATGTTGTCGCCCCTTGTGGAGAAAGATGATAGGTTAGTATTCTTTGTGTTCGTGGCAGTATGACTGGAGGGTCACATTAGGCCGCGGGGCAGGTATTGGATACTTCACCTCCTGGCCAGGCATCACAACTGAGGGCTCAAAGCGGAAAGCCTGCCACGGTTGATCTTGTTTCATCACACTTAAGCATTACCACTAAGGTAAATTTCTTACACATTTCAGCCAGTATTTTTTTCTAATGCATTACACTTTCAATGATGATAACAATCGTTGATAACTTCTACTTACACTTGTATCAACTAAGCTAGGTGACACCTGTCATGTAACTGATTGTGTTATCTTGTTTAGGCCTACACACATACACACAGTATAACACTGAGGCAGCCACCCTTGATTATGTTTCTATGGAAATCCCTTACTAACGGAGGATAAAGATGTACACACCAATGCCTAACATGTAACGTGAGACACAAAAAGTCATATAAAATGTTCTACACCTCACAGTAACACGAGCTATAGAGCCTGTAACTAGATGCCCAGGACGAGTTATGAAGTGTTATGGACAGTCATGTAGGTAACAGTAAATTTCCTCCATCACCTATGTGTCCAGGGTGGGTCACATTTGTTCATGCGCCCACCAGTAATTTATGACCACGATGACGCGAACATATACAAGGATGTGAACAAAACTTGGTCCGTGGATATATCACAACAAGGTCTGGAATAGATCTAATAATAATCAGTATTCTTTGTCACCCACGTGTAGTTTAGGTGTTTGAAACCCTGAAATGATGCATGCCAGGAAATATATTTACGGACAGACCTTACAGTATATATATTCATCCCTCACACCACCTGCGCTAATCACCAGATTTATGGATGACTAAAGCGATCTGCTCACCTTAACCTTCAATACTCGCACCGCCTTACAATGATAAACACAGGCTCTATATGATAACTAATAATTATATTTAATAAGTATACTACACTTTAAACAACGTATTTAACTAACGATCTATTAATACAATTAGCACCAAATAGCTAATAAAAAAAAATTGGAAACCAGGTGCGGACTCGGGATGGCTATGTATACAGCGAGTTCCGTTTAAGCAAGTTTGATTGTTGACGGTCACGGAGTTTGAGGATACACCAGGATGTTGCCTTGTCCGGTCAGCGCGCCTCCTTCACACCTATCCAATGGCTCGGATCCTCAAAGGTTCGTAGATAATCTTCCTCCCGTAACTGGACATGTAAAACCGCGTCTAAATGATTCCCTTAATCTAAGATGCAAAAAATGAAGACCACAGTTCCATCAAAATTGCACTAAGGTTCTTCCCATTAGTTATCTTATTACTACTACTTACGGGAGCATGTACGAAGTTTAGTGAATCCGGATTTGGGCCACAACTGAAATGCTGGAGGAAGAGATAGGAAGCCTCGACGCCAGGTGCACGACACAAGAGACAATACCTATATCATTGTTTACCGGAGACCCCAGTGTAACTCCTCCCACCAGCTAATACCTTCATCACATACCAGCCTCAGCACATCGAGTCCCTCAGATTCTTAACCTTCATGACATGTTAAGGTGGATCCACACCAACGCAACATTGTTAGTAACATGCGTTGGCAACTGTGTTAGCAACAATGTTGTGAAAAATACGGAAAATGTTTGCAGCATTAGTGTTGGAAACATTGTCGCCAACAGAAATACGTCAAGTAAACTGACTGGTGTGGACTATATGATTATTTTACAATGTTACCAACAGTGTTGCGTTGGTGTATATTCGTCCTTACTGTAGAAAAATACTCATCCAGTCAGTTAGATACTACCTCACATCACATACCAGGTAAGGAAAACTTAAACGCAATAATCTTTTAAACCCGGGTCGAGGTTGACTAATCCCCCGGCACTACTGGCCACCGATGCCCTCGTGACCACACCCTCAACCCCTACATCTCTCCGACCTGCTTACCACAAGAGAGGTGTATCCCTAAGTAGCCTACGGGTCATTACCCCGTCCCCAATGAATTAACACATCTGAGACAACCGCGATACCAGATTCTCCGAGACTCTGCCAGGGTGTTGAGACCATCAGTCACTGTGGCGGTACAACCCATCTACACCAATAACATGCCCAAGTATGTCTTATGTATTTAGTCATGCAGGCTGATATTAATGAATTAGTCACACGCAAATCGCACATGGTGCTGATGTAAGGCACATGTACAGCATAGGAAGGTAAAGCTTCCCGGTGCATCATGGATTCATATATAAGAGCCCAGCTGACTCAATCTGGACAGAGTTCTCTTAATGACGTTAGCATGAAACAAAAAAGTGAAAATGGATCCCATAGGCACTAACGACTGCCCATTAGGGAAAGTGTGGATGCGGCACACTGTTAACTAAGCCTTCGGTACACAATGAGGCAGTGTGGCCGGCACTGCACTCAACTACCTTCACTGCCTTAAGTTGTAAAGTTAGGTGCCTTTTATAGCCAGGTGGACTGGGGGTGCCCGGGGGTTTAAACACCGACCCAAGGAACAGGAGGCGAGCTGTATCCATTCGACCGCCGCATACAAGCGAGTTATTGGGATTTAACGCCATGACCTTTTAAGTGAGCACCTGATATTTGTTGGTAAGTTACAGAAAGACATAGTAAGGTTGTCAATGTCTTCGTTTTGTGAAATCAATTGACGAATCATATTTATAAATATTCTGATGGTACGTTTCATGAGTTCATTTATCATTTACGAAGATGGCTGTCAGTATACCACTAGGATAAATGAAGGCATAAGAAATACACACACACACACACACACACACATATATATATATATATATATATATATATATATATATATATATATATATATATATATATATATATATATATATATATATATTCATGTAGATCCACATTGAAAACGTGGATAAGATAAATCTTGATAAAATCACACGGGAAAAGAAACAACGGTGCTCCGTTGTTTCCCTATCGAATATATATATATATATATATATATATATATATATATATATATATATATATATATATATATATATATATATATATATATATATATATATATATATATATATATATATATATATATATATATATATATATATATATATATATATATATATATATATATACAGTATATATATATTATTACGTTAAAATATAAGAGATACTAAATATTGATTTCCAGGAGATGAACACTGACTGCCTGCATGGAGGTTCGTATTATAAAAGAATACAGTGGAAGTCAGCGTGGTAAGACTACTGCAGCAGCTGATCAGGTTTACATTAAGTTTACTTGAAGGGTTCTAAGGCTTTCCACTAATCCCGTGCATCAGGTTTTAAGCCTAAGCTACTTTATGTGACATACTATCCAGCAAGGCTGTTAGTACAGGCAGCCTACCACAACACAGGGAGGAATCTGCAGTACTACCACCTTAAACCTCTACTTTCAACTATCATCGCGTATATCTATTAATTAAAATAAAACCTTTAGCGCAAAACGCCTGACTTAAAAATTTAATGTGTAAATAATGCTTAATCTACCAACTAAAAACTGGCTTGTGGGCAACAAGCAATAACAGCCCAGGAACTCCCCAGGTAGATTCCTCCATCAGGGCTCAAGTAGTCCTTCAGCGTCATCGTAAATCCCCACGGCCTCCACTCCACCGTTCTTGCTGGAAGTACTACGCAAATATTCAATACTCATGAAACCACTCCACCCATCTTCCATCTGTCTAACTTCAACACTGGGACTCCCTAGCTCAAACAAACCACCTTAATTTTACCTCCGTTTATTTAGGTTTTTTCTCACTCTTCTGAGTTCCTTCACCACTGATTATATGAATTGTCGATTCTGCTGTTTCATATCCCAACATAACATCTCTTTAATTGTGCTTCTAGTAACTTTAACTGAGATGGATATTCTATTGTCAACAATATGAAATAGAAAATATATGCCACTTGATTATATCTTATGTGCAGTTACAAATCATTGTCAGTCTACTCCAAAAAGTATTTACAACATCACGAAATAAAATTCATAACTAAAATACTGTTTTGTATATTTCCGAAAATTATATATCAAATAACCAATGAAGTTCAACCTGCTATGTTTCTTTCCAACAATACTAATTTCCATATCCAATCACTTCTTGACAGCCGCCGACCTTGAGAGATAACCGACTAATGTGGACGAAGTTACACGATTCAAATGGCGATGTAACGAAATAACATTCCTTGGCTTGTTACTATGCAGTATGTACTCTTATCATTTTGGAACATCTGAACCCATTATTTGCAACTGCAGGCATAATGTTTCTGAATGAATGAGATGAATACCCAATTATTAAAGATGAATAAAACTATATGGAACAGCACCGAATTTTTACAATAAAACTGAGGATTTGGTTAAGTTTGAGGTTTCTTAGGTTAGGACAGGAGGCTTACGGGGTATTTAGTTAGGTAGGGATTGTTCAGCATAGGGAGTTTAGAAGGTTAGGTTATGGATAGCCTATTAGATTATGCTAAAGGCTGATTAAAGTAGGCTGAGGGTTGTTTGGATTAGGTTTTGGGTCCGGAGATTGAATACTGTAGTCCCATTTATGTGTACATAAAACCAGTTACATAAATTCTGTTGCATATAAATAGATCAAATATACCTTCAACCCTTTGAATATGACGATTAAACACGAGTACAGTACAATGATATCATATTCAAAGGGCTAAGACATCATATCTACTTAAGGGATCAAGTCATTGTACTCAAGGGGTCAAGTTTTAATACTCATGGGGTTAATGGACTCTCGAGTTAACATACCTATCTCATTTCCAACACTTTTATCCCACCCAAAATTACATCCATCCTTAATAATGTACAGTACAGTATTAACATCTTCATTGGCTTCATAATTATCACATTCACTATTAACAACCAGTTAATAATGTACTGGAATTAAACACAGCACTTTCATTCCTTGCAATACATTAAACATTTCCTTCCTGTCTCCTATTCTAAACACATCATTATGTAGATACATGTATTTGTTTGTTTTTTACCTTTCCTGCATTAATTCCCCACCAAGTTCGTGTTTTTTTTTTTAACGGATTAACCCACCCGGGCACAGGTCACATACCCACATTGGGGCCTGGGGGGCGAAAATGTTATTGTTGTAATAATAATAATAATAATAATTCAGATAAGTAAAATTTATAATAAAAATACAAATATAAAAATAATATAACAATGATAACAACAATAATAATAAAGAACCATAAAGAAATACAAAAACGAAAAAAAAAGATCAAGAGTGAGAAACAATATACATACCGTACAGTATGTATATTGTGTTGTGTTGTCAATGGTAAGAGAAACAATTGAGACCCTGCAATTGTGTGTGAATGAGGCAGAAAGTCAGATCAGCAACCTGGGACTTAGTCACAATTTTCATGATGCCATATGGCAGCAGGGTCTACCATTAGACCCTGCATATCCTGCTGGTTGTTATGTTGGCAACAGCTTTTACAACTTAAAACACATTCCTGTCTAGTTGCCCTTACATCCAACCAGCCTCAAATACAAGGGGCATCCATCTTTATTACAGTACTGTACAGGGCACATATTAACTACCATACTCAACCAATCAATAAGTTAGGGTGGTTATCACAAAAACAGCTTGACCAATAAACTGTTAGTACTGGTAGTTGTGCACAGTACAGTAACCATATCTAAAAGACTGAGGCTAATTATACATACAAATCTCATCACATCTCGCGAAACTTAACATAACATCGAGTAAAAGATAATGTAAAAAGCACAATTTCTGTCATTGATAGAGACTGAATGTCAAGATTTTGTACATACGATAAACCAAGAGTATAAAAAAGTTACCAAGAAAGATGGTTAATGGAAGAGAAATCAACAAATCTTCAGGTACTAGTGGCAGGTTGTCTGAGAACTGATGATAAAATTGTACTTGGTATCCAAATTACTGAAAAACAGCAATAAATAAATAAATTAAATAATAGTAGAGGAACAGAATAAAGATTACAAGGAAATATCTGAAATAGAAGCTACAATAAAAAAGAAAAATACAGAAGTAATCGAGGAATTCAAGAGGTAGACAATAAATCAATAAAAGTTAATAATAAATAAGCACACAAAAGTAAAGAAAACAATAAATTTCATACAATAATAAAAATAGAATAAAATAATGAAGATAGGATTACATAGTAAAAGGGAGGGTTAGCTACATTCCCAGCCATGGCCAGTCTCTCCTATTACATATTTTTTAACTTTGTTCTCTTTTGTGGTCTAAAATGTAAGTATTGCAGTATAATTCAACTACTGATTGTTTACAACAATATTAACTGCACACTAGAAATTGTGAAAATGGAGGACAAAACCATGACAATGTTCTGGGTAGCAACATCATGGTACTAATTAGTTCCAAGGGCCAGGGTACAATATATATATCATGACATTTCTTCCAGCATAAATGTAAGTCCAGTAAAGTAATTAGCAAACAGCTGAAAATAAGAATACTGTACTATTATATATAAACAACATGAAAAACTAATCGAAAATAATAAATGTTTGCTTTTGTGTTTACAATGTACTGCACTGGACACTTATCAGTAAAAGGGGCAATTTATGAAATTTTTTTTGACAAGGCAAATGTTGTTTCTAAGCCTTAACACATTATGTGAGACTTAAGTAATTATATCCCTTTACCATTCTATCTTAAATAAATATATCCAGCATTATGTAAATTCCTCAAAAAACTTCTTTAACATCCTGAAAAGCATGCAGACACAATATTTTCCATCACTTGAGTGTTTACTCTTTCAAATACCCCAGTAAACTTACATATTTATATACACTACCGTACTCATACTGTTCTAAGATGTATATAATGTAAAGTATTGTACTGTTAACAAACTGAAAAGTGAAAGTGGGTCCCATAGGCATGATTGCTCGTTAGGAACAGTTTGGATACAGCACACTGTATACTAAGCCTTTGGTACACAAGGAGGCATCATGGTCGGTACTGCACTCATCCGCATTCACTTCCCCAAATTGTAAACTTATGTACCCATTTATAGCTGGGTGAACTGGGGCCAACAAGGAATCGAATGCTGTATCCATTCGATTGCTGTGCTCCTACGTTAACAAACTAAAAACCATTTATTTACTAACTACAATACTGTACTACAAACTGGAAACCCCAAACGAAATCGTAATGTACAGCACAGGGAAATGGTTTGAACAAAGCTCGCCCATAGTGCTTGGCTGACGGTGACACTTCAACTATCAGTTGCTCCAAAATTAATATATATCAAGGACAGGTCATGAGAACATTATTTTGGCACGAACAGATATTAACACTTTATAGTATTAATACATACTGGACAATACAGTAGTCCTTAATCAAATCACAATTGCCGTATGGGTGTCTTACCCTATTATTAATTTCAGGTATACATTAGCTATGTCCTGTATTGTTGTTAAGTAAAATATCTCACTACCATTAGTGTATACATCAGAATAAACTGTTGTGGATACTCTCACAATCTCCATTGTTAAAATAGGTTAGGCTAGGTTAGATTAGATTAGATTAAGTCAGGTTGTATCTATTGAGTAAAACCCAAGACGCAATTTTTTTTCTGGTTCTTTTGAAAACATCCACAATTCGTTGTGGCCATTATCGATCTTTGAGCCAAACATATACTGTATAACATATACAGTAGTTTTAACTATGAAAAGTACAGTACATGTACCCTGTACTATGCAGACAAATGGGACAGAGATTTACCAGTACAGTTCCCCAGTACTGTACACAGTATGTCAGAAACTAACTGCCACACCCAGCTGTTTCACCATTTTCAGAATGCTCAACATCTCCAACTTAATCTCAAGTGTTAACATTTTAACATTGTTTAGAAAGGGCCCTTTGAAAAGAACTGTAAAGATACTTTGGGTGAACCAAATCAAGTTCACAAGTACAGGGTACTGGACAGTAGCTACAGTACTGTAATCAAATACTATACAGTACAGCACAAGGTACAGTATACAGTGTTCCTACAACAAGATCAAGGTGCATTCTGGAACACCAAATATTTTCCAGGGATTCATTACCCACAGGAGATATGAAAAGTGTGATGCACATCTGCATACTGTACATGCAAACCTTAGCCCAGGATAAATTAAAGGAGTAAAAGTAAACCAGAAACAGTATGTGCAAATTCAGCTCTTACAAATCCAGCACAAATGAGGGTGACCTGTCTGTATATACAATATGTAGAACTGTATGTATAATATATCTGTCGGTTCAGCTTATCCAATGCAAGCAGTAAAACTATATACAGCTAGACAGCCACTTGAGTATTTTCCAATATTGAACAAAGGTTTTAGTCATTTATCTACAGTACTACTGTATCAGAATGTGAGTCACTTCTGATCTGTTACCATATTAAAATCAGGGTCATTTTTTATCTACAGGTACCAATAATATCGTTCCATGATCCAATGCAGTTTTTATTTGACAAGTGATAAAATATCAAGATAAGACACTTTCATCAAATAATTCACCAAGATACAAGATTCTTCATGTAAAACTGTAAAGCAATACTGTACCCAGTACAGCATAACAAAATGTCAAGAGATACTGATGAACAAACCAACAGTTATATTTCATATGAAATTTTAAACAAACACATTGGTGATCTATAAGATCTACCAAACAGGTTTAACCTGGATTAACTTGGAGTTCAGTCACTAAATACCGGTACTGTACAGGGTATAAACAGTGGTATACCTTCAAGTGTACTTGTACCTTGGGGTTTCTTTAAGTATTCTAGCTGTTCATTGAATGAATGTGACCTTTATAAGTGCAGTTTTCTTTTAGGTCAGGGCACTTTAAACATAGAACAGGTGAACTGCAATTACAAACATGAATGGAGACCTGGATGTCTTATGAATATCAAATCTGACCATACTGAAATGAACAAGTTTTATACTGTATCTAATTCTGTGCAGGTTGGAATAAACCAAAAAATCTATTGTACAATCTGAGCTTTTTTTTTTAGGGTGTGTTTGTTTCACCATACAGTCAAGAGAACTTGACATGTTCAAGTGTACCTGTACCTCACACATGCAGCCAAAGTGGTAACCTAAGCAAACACACCACTCAACATACAGGTTGGTGAATCAGCAGTCAGAGGTCATTTGTGAGTAAGGAGAATTTTACCACTTGTGTATAATACGCAAAAGTCTTTGAAACCTCATACAACACTTATAGCATGAATCTTTAATGAATCTTTAAAAATGTTTAATGCAGTATACATTCTTGTTTGTTAAATTTAACTCACTATCCTTGTCACCTTGAGGAATTCCTCATCAATATAATTATGGTTGTCACCTATTTGTACACAGTTTATTTTTATAGCCACACAGTATTTTTAAACCCATTTAATCACAATTCTGAACCAGTTTAGTGATTTTAAATACACACCAACTATTTCAGTCTCCTCCAGTGTCTTTGTGTACAAACATAAAACCCAGTTGTACTGCCCTATAATGTCTCTTAAATCCTAATCACTGTTTAAAAAAGTTCCATTAACAAAACACATTTCTCATCTCTGTGTACTGTACAGTATAAAACTTTTACCCACAAATTACCTTGACCATTGATATAAAAATTTACATCCGTAATGCAATTAGTCTAACATTTATACCTATATATAAATTATAGTACACTCAGTCTATAACACTTAAGGTACACAAAAAATCACAGTTGCACCCAGAGTATCACAAATACCTGCAGAAATCAGTTGCCATGTAGTTCCCTTACACTTTTACTGCATATATATCACACTTTGAGTCTCTTATCAACCCACTTCCTCATCTCTCTCTCTCTTGTACAACTGATAATACTGTATAGTATCCACAAATGCATGTGTGAGTCAGTACAAAATTAAGACAAAAGCATGACAGCACAGATGTAAAGCTCTACTGACTCTTTGTGAACTTCCAAATGATCCAAACTAACTAACCAATACCAATACCCGTAATCTTTATGTTAAACTTTTAAATGTTCTTTCAAATTTAATGTGGTAATAGTTCACACACACACTGTAATAGCTGGAAACCTATATAGTACTCAAACTTAAAAAAAAATAATTAAGAGTGTGAGCTCTTTCAAGAGAAGACTTGACCAACACTGGAGCGGGTTCAGGTACATTCAGGAGCCGGTGCATGCCCAGTATTTGCCAACAGTGCGTGACAGAGACGTGACCGATCGCCCGGGCGGCTAGCGAGCCGACCTTTTGGTGAAGAATATAAAGGAAAAGAGACGTGACCGATCGCCCAAGCGGCTAACAAGCCGATCAGTGGCGAAGAGGATAAAAGTAAAAAAAGTAAAAAGTAAAAGTACTGTAACTTCCATCATAGCAGTACTCACACAGCACAATCCAATATTTATGAATCTGTCCACCACTTAACCAAACATTAAAGTCATTTTCATATTACAAGTACTGGAATATGCAGCGCAGATTCTGAGTTTTCAAAATCAGGTGTTTTGCATAACCAAAATTGTCTGAAGTTTTCCTGAAAAATGTAAACTAACACTGCACAAACATTACCTTACCGGAAACTGTGAATAGTACAGGTATCATTAAAAAACTTTTCACCAATTAAGGCAATGCAATAAATACAATATACTGTACTATGCTAATTGCATGACCACTAATTCCTTGTGAAGCCACTAGATTTATAGTTAACAATGTTAAAACATCAATGTTCCATGTCAATGATTAATAGATTATTATTAATGGCCCCAACACCCTCAGTTACTTAAAAAATTACGGATACCTGTACCACTTACATATACTGTATATACCCAGCAGAGATTAGGAGACTGAGGAAAAATCATGTACTGTACCTGTACAGTACAATATACAGTACAGTGGTCTCTCGGTTAACGAATGGTTCGATTAATGAAATTTTGGTTAACGAATTACCTCCCATAAGGATCTTCAATTCGGTTAACGAACAAAACTTTGATTAACGAAATTCTTACAAACAACACGTTTAATGTGAGCATCAGCTGATGGGCTAGTCTGCCAATTCAGTAATCTGTTCTATGTTTACATTCGTTTCCAGTGGAGTAAATATCAAGAAAGTTGTGCTCTTTAATATTTTTGCACTTTTTATATTAAAATTATTAGTAATTTTAATTTTTTTTTAACATATTGATAATATAAGCAGTACAGGGAACTAGTTTTTTGTGTGCCCATCAGCCGCTTGACTCACCCACCAGGCGTCAGTTTGGCTTTGTTTACAGTGGAGTAAACATCGATTTTGTTGGTGTCTTGAATATTTTTGCATTTTCACTATAAAATTATTGGTCATTCTGAAATTTAGTTAACATATTGATAATATATAGTGCAATGCAGTGTTGATTTAAATAAAATAATCTTGAATTACACCTATTGAACTTCAAATTTTATTGGTGAAATTACTGCATCAAGCATGGGTCCCCTGAAAGTTGATTTTTCCTCCATCCCCACGTCCTTCTCTTCTCCCCTCTCCTCCACCCCCACTTCTAATTACCATCATCATAATCAACCAGGAACCTTCTACATACACACCTCAAAGTAAGTGTACTTTACTGCATTTTTTTTTACTTTGTATGTACTTTTCTCTGAGCTGGAACCAATTACCCAATACCCCATTGAAACAATGGATTCGGTTAATGAAATTTTCGGTTAATGAACGACTGTGGAACAAATTGTATTCGTTAACCGAGGGACCACTGTACATAGTACAGTACACATGATGTGTTCATCTTAAATACTGCAGAGTACATACATTCTCTTCAAGTGAATGAGATGGCATTTACAATAGAGTACAGCCAGAAATATCAAATGCAAATCTTCATTTTTGGCAAATATCAAAATAAAAAGAGGGAGAAAACTGATAAAAAATCAAGAAAATATATAGTACAGTACATAGATGTCTCCAACTATGCTCTTTAAATTGTGGTATAGTATATATTGTACAGTAAGAGCAATAACAAACAATACATAACCCAAAATATAATTTCTCAATCCTTCATTCATTTTCATGACTGCAAGAAACTGTGTTAATTTTGTACTGTACTGTATTATGTTGGAAGTTTAAAGTTTATCCTGCACTGAACAGTATTTGCATCTTGGTTTCTACGTCAAGTTATATTTCTTAATATGTTATCTAATTTATTTACCTTGAACATACTGTACGTAATCTACTACATAAAAAATCTGCTAATATTCAATATAAAACGTGAAAGCTAAAACTAATTGTCTATTACCACTTTTTTTAAGCTACATGAGTACAGTATAGTCGGTGTCGGCCTGTGTTCACTATTGTCATGCTTCATAATTACCAAGCTAAGCTAAACTAACCTAACTATTATACAGTAGCTACCAAAAGCTTTAAATAATGTTAATTCAGTACTGTACAGTAGGTAGTATACTTCATGCGAGACACATGGGTTAACAAGCAACATTTGGAAATTTTTTAATAGAAGAAAACTGCTTAGCTACTTTTCACAAGAAAATCCCAAAATATGGTGTTAAAATAAATTTTTACCAAACTTAACCTAACCAAAAAGAAAAACCAAAATAATAAGGAACCAAACCTAACAACTCTCATATATCAGGATACATGATTTTTTAAACCTAACTTAACATCAAATAGAAGAAAAATTAAAAGAACAGGAAAAACCCTACATAATAAAGCTCGGTAATTATAAAATGTGAGAATAATGAACACAGGCCAACATCGACTATAGTACTCATGTAAAAAAAAAAAAATGGAACAGTAATAGGCACTTCGAACTATAAATTGATTTGAATTAGCTAACATTAAAGTATTATCTGAGGTTAGTATTGTCCAAACTGAAATCAGACATCTAAAATGGTATGGAAACAGCCTGATCTAAAATGGTCTGGGGTCAGACTTGTCCAAAATGGTCGAAGGAGAGCCAGGTCTAAGATGATCTGGATTTAGATTAGTCGCCACAATTTGGGTTCTGTTTCCTAGCCATTAAAGGTCTGGATTTGGCCTAATACATGGTGATCAGGATTCAATCAGTCTTCAAGAGTCTACAATGGTCTAGGATTAGTCTAGTTACCAATGAGCTGATGAGCTATGAACGGCCTAGTTCCAATGTCTGGTTCAACATAATTCCTAGTGGTCTTCATTCAACATAGTCCCAAATGGTTTAGGGTTGGTCTAGCTTATTGACCTGCATTTGGCCAATCCAATCCTTAACGACTTGGGGTCAACCTAGTTTACTACATTACTTTATCCTCTTCATTACTAATCAGCCTGTTAGCCACTTGGGCAGTCGGTCACCTCTCTGTTATGAACTGTTGGTAAGTATTGTACTGGGAATGTACTGGTTCCAGAATATAGCTATTTGTAACCTGTGCCAGAATTGGTCAAGTCTTGTCTTGAATGAGTTCACACTCGGTGCCATCACGACTTCCACTACAAAAAAGTTTGCCCAGACAGGTTTCTGAACTTGTGTGGCTTCTTCAACCTTAAAATGTGACCCCTTATATGGCAGGCATCTGCCAGCTCCAGGTATGAACACTCAATTGAGTACATATTGCCCTCTGAGGTTTTTACAAACTTCTATTAGGTGCTTCAGTCTCTCTGGGTAACTGAGGTGCCATAGTGCAGGCACCAGTCTAGTGGCCCCCCTTTGGACATTTTCAATCAACTAACATGCTGTATCTCGGGGACCAGTCAGGGTGAGAGTACTCCAAATGGGGATGCATCTCACTTTTGAGGAACGTGATTAGGGACGGCCTGTCTAGGTATGTGAACTACCTTTTTATGAGACCTACCTAGCTTAGCTGCTCGATTTACCTTCTCACAATGGTTTAAGTTCAGACTACAGTAGTCCTATATGGACTAAGTTTGGCTTAGTAATACTCCTAAATTAAGTTTGACCTAGTACAAAATGGTTTTTCAATGGTTTGGGGTCTGCTTTGTCCATAATGGAAACCTTACAACCTTATTTTTCAAGTACCTGTATAAAATTACTACTGGTTATCATAGTATCATTTTACATGATGGATTGACCCTGCAGGCTTTTTGGACCAATAAACACAATTGGCAAATAAACAGTGTATAATTTATACACGCACTCCAAAGACAAAATTCGGCTATCTTTGAATTCAACTTTCACAAACCACTCAGAATGAGTGCTGCTAACAACCCAGCTGATCTCAGTTAATTCTGTTTAAAAGGGGTGTGGTCAGTCATCATTTTGTCATCCACTATTTTATAAATATCAGAATGATTTCCTCTGGCTTGTGTATGGTGATGGCTGGTCTGCCTTTACTGATTAGAGAAATTCAAAGAATTAATGTGACACTTGAAAACACTTGATCCCATGTATAGATATCTTGTTAACTGAAGTAGTGTATGTGTGATCTTCTTGAGCTATGCTGGTGACGCCTGGTAGCCCCTGAGATGTCTGTACAAGAGTCGTATGTGTGTGCAGCCCTGGGCCCTGGCAGCCCCGAGGCTTAGAATCCGTCAGCCTGGCCCGACCCGGCCCGGGAGATGATGACACCAGGGCAGAACACTTTACACACACCCCTACACCCATGTATTTCCCTCCATGTCTCATTCATAGGAATAGGAGACACCCAGCCATAGCCAGGCAGCCCTGGTGCCTCCCAACTGGTCGTGTGCACCAGGACTTGCCTGGTGTGAGCGTCATCTGTAACATATCAACAAAGGAGACCGCCCGAAATAAGTCGGTTCGGGCAGCGGCTCCCCTTCCACTGCTGTTATTTTCGTGAGTTTTACGGCTAAATCACTCTTACCTACCTCATTTTGTGTAGTTATGGAATCCAAAATGTATGGATGAGCTTCTCTACTACGATATTCCCGTGTATATCCACATGGATACAATTTAGAGTACAAAAATCCACAAAGAAACAGAAACACAGCCTTCCTCTCACTCCAGTACACTGACACTGGCAGCCATATTGGAATCGGATTTGTTGACGCTGCGCGATCGAACCGAAAATCCAAATGGTTCTACTCTCAGTGTGTGGGATTACAGTGATAAAAGTAACTATTTTAACTGGACCTATTTATGATCTGGATGAAGCAGTTTAGTTATATTGCGTTCACAGACGGCTAAATAATGGTAAAATCCAATATCAAATAGCTAAAATAATCACACAAATTGGAACCTTTCTAAAGAATTCATAAATGAGCACAAATCTATTTTACCTTGATATTAAGTACTAGAATAATAAAAACGTATATATTATTGTACGTTAAAAATAAAATCTCGTCATTAGTGGATATTAATGTACAGACTTAATTTAAGAAATTTATATGATCTATGAATGATGTTATGTTTACGATAAGAGGACGGGAGACTTGCAGAGGTATAATAATTCTCGTTTAAATTTAGAAATATTGCCAACTACTTGGAGCAACTCAGCAGCAGTTATGTTACTTGTACAATACATAATATCTAGAAGGATCATTATAAACACACTGTTAATAGCGTATTATCGAGAAAGTCGAACACTTTACAACACATACCTTATTTTATTTGCTAATACGAATTTCTTCATAAATGTGTTAAAATTTGTTAGGAGGTTTTAATCAATACCGAAATTGTACCTGGTGTTTACATATAAAGTATTTTTAAACCATGTAAAAGTAATCATCAGATATATTTTTTTAGCTAATCTTAATAGAATGGTATCTAAACAGGATATTATTTAATTTGCCTGTAAATAACACGCCCACTCACTGAAACGCGCACGCACCTGCGCAGGCATTCGCACGCAAATACAGTATATATATATACATATATATATATATATATATATATATATATATATATATATATATATATATATATATATATATATATATATATATATATATATATATATATATATATATAATATATATATATATATATATATATATATATATATATATATATATATATATATATATATATATATATATATATATATATATATATATATATATATATATATATATATATATATATATATAACGTTTCGGAAAATAATTTTCCATCGTCAGAGCCTAGAAAACAAAAAGTTTTAACAAGTTTTATAAATACAGGTGATATACAATAAAAACGTAAATCACTGTAGGTGCGCGTGATCCAAGTATATGCTGATAACCACAAGGAAACAAGAAAACAAGAAGTTCCCAAGCGCTTTCGTGTATTTCACAAATATTTATTTATTTTATTATTTTTTTTACGTGGATTAGCCCACCAGGGCACAGGTCACTGACCCACATCGGGGCCTGGGGAGCGAAAATGTAATAATTATTCATAGCAAATAAAATTTATACTAAAAAGTAAAATTAAATAATAATGATAACAATAATAATAATAATAACACTATGATAATAATATTAATAATAATAAAGAACTATGAAGAAAAAAATTCAATTGTGAGAAACGCTATACTGTATGTATATTGTATTGTCAAGTAAGAGAAACAATTCAGACCCTGCAATTATGTGTGAGGCAGAAAGTTAGATCAGCAACCAGGGACTTGGTCACAATTTTCGTGATGCCATATAGCAGCAGGGTCTACCATTAGACAACACATTATGCTTCCAATATCTTCTTAGGCGGTAGTACCTCCCTGTTTGGTAGCTGCCTACTACCTAACTTTTTTTTAAGGGAATTAGCCCACCCGGGCACAGGTCAAACAACCCACAACGGGGCCTGGGGGGGGGGGCGAAAAAATAAGAACAGAAAGAAATTGGATATAGAGAAGAAATAGGTTATACTGTGTTAATCTACACCACGAAGATGCCGGAACCAGCTTTTTGAAGTGAGACAGATTGTATAAGTACGGAAACACAGAAGAAGGCAGAGCATTCCACAGTTTGGCTGTGCAAGGAAAGAAGGAAGTACTATAACAGATTATTCTCGTGTGACCGACATCCACAGAGAAACGGTGGGCACCGCGGGCAAGACGTGTTACAAACCCACGGCCTTCCCTTTGGCACACAGGATGCCAAATCCATCGAACATTGCCCGTTAATGTACCTGTAAAAGAGAGAGAGTGAAGCAACATTACGGCGAATAGAAAGGGAAGAGAGATTGTCGACTAAAGGAGGAGAGTTAATAAAACAAAATGCCTTTGATTCCACCCTATCTAGCAGTTGGACAGAAGAGCCAACTACCTTATAATGCTGGATGAATAAATATATTTCAATTTGTTTGAAGATTTAATGAATTACTTACAACAAATACATAATATACGATAGTAGATAATATATAGGAACTTCTATCTTATCAGCCTTTGGCCCCTCACAAAGTTAATCCAGCCCTGATTACGACACTATCAAGGATCGTACAGTCTCTTATACGACGTCATGCAGGCGGGGCTCATCCTCTCGGCTCTCAGGTCCACATGAAGGTTCGTTTACTTCACAGTCACATTTATCCTGCCCATCTATGCTGCAACGTAAGGTAGTGTCTAAACCAGTGGAAATATTTTAAGGGAGTAATTTTGAAGATCTAGAATTCTAAGATCTGTCCTTTACTTTCCATTACTTTGGTGGTATGTTCTTAAGTGTATTGCGTTGAAAATCACGTACAGTATAAAAACATGAATGGATGGGATTAAAACTAGAAATGAGACATCTCCATAAAAGTGTTAGTTGGTGCAATACGTTACCGATCGCCCAAGCGGCTAACGAGCCGATGAGTGGTGAAGAGGATAAAAGTAAAGTAAAAAGGTAATACTGTGGGCTTTTGAGATATTGGTTCGCACTCAGGATGGGATGGAGAAAGGAAACTCACAGTGTGCCCTCTGTATACATATTATATTGGATGTACAATAAAGCTTGGTGGCTGGTGCTGGGAGGAGGCAGCGTGGTTACAAGTGTGAGTAGGGAGAGCTGGTTGGTGAGGGTGCTCAGAGGAGGCGTTGCTTGCTGCGGTTGTAGCTAGAAGAAGGGCAGGTCACGGCCAGGTGAGGTCTTATATAGCGGGGGTAGGGGTGACTTGATTGTAGACATCCGCTTTGTTCGGGGGCGCGCTGGTTACCTGACCTTGCCCACGAGGTGCAGGCTGGTGAATTCGCGAGGGGTCAGCTAGTCAGCGACACATGGCCTTTGTAGGGGAGGAATCCACTGCAATACTTTCACTCGGATTTCGGATTCATTAAATTGGGCGAACAGACTACACTATATAGGCGGGAAACTTGTTGATCATCTTACGGTGTTTTCATCAACAAATAATATCTTACGCCGTTGAATGAAAATTCATTAACAATCTGACACGGCATTTTTTATACAGGTGCAATTTTAATGCAATATGTACTAAAACTCAGTGAAACAGTGACGTCTGTACATGCTTAAGAGTGTTTTCAGGATAAAGTCTGCCTGGTACACATATATTGATATTTCATTTGATGCGTAATATGTTTATGTGTTAAATAATATTACGAAATACTGCAAAGAACAAGGTAATAAGTAGTCAAAATAAATTTTTAAGAAAATCTCAACTCTGGAAATAAGCACCTGACAGCTTTGTCGACTATCTTTGGCCAAGTTGTCTTTACCATTGTTGATACGGTGAATTCTATTTCTCACAATTTTTAAAATTTGATTAGAATAGTGTAATTATTAACCTTGTTGTGTGCTTAAACCTTCGTTGCTGAAGAGCTGTAATAACATTATAACAAGAAAAAAACATTGCTGTTTACCTGCACTGTTTCTGCACCCAAGAAATTATGCTTCCATGGCCTACGTGGAAGGTAAACGTTGGTTTGGAAATAGAGTAGTGGATGAGTGCAGGTTGGATTAACCATTAAGCAAAATAAGCACGTGCTTAGGGCACCAAAAGAAGGGGGCACCACAGGTTTTTCTTTTGAAGGTATTATGCCTTCTAGTGACCAGATCATATTTGCGATAAAACCTAATAGGCTAGTTTAAAACTGCCGTATAAAATTAGTGAAAATTTGTTATCCCATTTTGTTCGTTAACTATGTTTTGTAAGGGTTTAAAACCAAGAAAACTGTGCTCCTTTTTTTTTAAAGGACACGTTGCCTAATGGAAAACGGCTTTATTTTATACACGTTCAAGAACGTTCCTGAACGTCTGAAATTGTCTAAGTTCGTTCCCTCGCTTCTCAGGTTCTTGCAGTATCAACGAAATGTGTCTATTTTAACGTGTGGTATGAGGTGGATTGTGTGAAGTAACAAGTAAGTTTCTGAATTTCTCATTAATTAAATTACTTTATATTTACAAAATAAAGAGGTAGATATTTTAACTATATAAATATATTGTGTTACTAAATTAAGAGCAGTAACTCTAGGCCTAGTTGTTATAATAAATAAGGTTAAATCAAAACTGTCTAATTTAAGTAATTTTTATAATTATCAAATGTTGAAAAATTTCAACTCTTTGTTTTTATTTCTTAATTGTCTTTAACTGTATTTGTTCTGGTTCTAGTCTAACATCAGTGATGAGAAAATTGTAGGATCTGGCTTGTGGGGTGGCCTGGAAGAAACCTGAATTTTTTATCTTATATTTCAACATCAGTATTCATTGAGTCTTAATCATGGTCTTAATATCTTGTCAGTTAAGCAATGGGAGGGCCGAGGTGGCACCATTGTTGGGCTGTGCTTAGGGCATCAATTGGCCTTAATCCGGCCCTGGATGAGTGGAACAAGTTACCAAACATCATCATTAACTCGAATACGCTGGATGGCTTCAAACATAGGTTGGGTGGATAATTGAGCGATAGGGGTTGGGTGTAAACGGGACTGCCCAGAATGGGCCAAAAGGCCCGCTGCAGTTTCCTCCATTCTTATGTACAGTAAGTACGGTTAACGGTTAACAAATTTATTGACAAAGCTTGGAGTACAGTTTGTCTATTTTGAGAAATTCAGTCAGGTCTTGACAATGGGGGTGCTATTACTTCTCACTGCCGCGCAGGACAGAGATTCATTCACAAAACAAGTAAATCATATTCATTAACATTATATACTGTATAGGTCAGAGTCATGTGGGTGATTTCACTGTTCACTGCCACGCAGGACAGTAGTTCATATACATTAGGAGTCATTTTCTAATTGGGGATTAATCAGTGTGGACTGGCAAATTTTGGATAAACAACAAGAATGTCCTCAAGCACCCCTGATTCAATGTAATAATTACTAAGTTCATGATACAATAAGCCAGGTGGCCTCAAGTCTTTGACAGTGTCACATTCAATAATATAGTGTTCAAGTGTATGCTTTAAAGGTTACGTACGTGCACCTTAACTCCATTGTTTATATTCATGGTGAACTGAATAACTGTATACAATAGTTTATAAACATGTCTCCAATTGTAAACCTCCTCGACAATTTCACTGAATAATAATAATAATAATAATAATAATAAAATTATTATTATTATTGACGAAATATGCAACACTGAATGTTTTCTATAAGTACCGAGCTCCGAGTGTCATTATGAGATTGAGCTAAAGAAAAATGAAATGTTTTGTATAGTTTTAGACAAATGCTATTTATTCTACGTTATTTACAATTTATAAGTAGGATTCCGTAGTTGTATATTGTATTTGATGGTTTTAGCAATTTAAGATTATTATCTGGACATCTAGGTCTGCTTAATTAACATTTTACGTTTCTATTTAATTTTTTCAAATATATAATTAGTATAGAAATAAGCAGCATGATGAGGAAATGACATTACACGTCCACACATTAAAGCAATACTGTAACTGAATTCCAAGAGCAGCTTAACTGTTTTCCTTATGGCAACTTCCGGGTAAAGGTTCGAAGTGTGGTTTGTGTAGGTTGTGGTTTGTGTAGGTTGTGGTTTGTGTAGGTTGTAGTTTGTGTAGGTTGTAGCGAGACTCGAGCCAGGAGCACTGAGGCCGTGAAACGATACTAAGCCTTGTGGCCACGAGCGTCCTGCACCACCAAGGGAAACATAGAATGGCAGGCGGATGGAAGAGTGGTTTAAGTGTACAAGGAAAATCTCGTCCAACCAATGATAAAGGCCCTATGGTTGAATTAGAACATCAGTTTGGTGAGAAAAGGCATTATATAGGTGTTATCTTACGCTGTTATTGGCTTTACTTTGAGTATTAGTTGATGTATTACGCATATGAAAAAGGTAAACAAATGTAGGAAGTGAACTGGTATTTGGTCGACGTTACTCAAATTTTGTAATAAATTGTATGATTAGGCGTTGTAACTTACAGTATTTAATACCATATGTTTACATTTATCTAACTTTTTCATGCAAATGTCTTTAAGAATGGTTCCTCAAACTTCTCTTGGCCAAGGAACCCTGTAAGCCACATGTAATTATTATCAGGCATCCCAATCATCTCCACTTACTCTTTTCTCATTTCAAGCAAATTTACACATAAGAAAACAAGCCTTAAGTATTTTCGTTAAAGCCAAGCTCAAGTTAAAAGGGTTCCATATAACATTTAAGTAGTGGGTGGCCATTAGGAAAATAATGAAGGTAATTAAGGAATTATAAATGGTGAGCTTTTATTTGTTTTATTATAATTATCATTGTTATTATTGAATTTTGCAGAACCCTTGAAGGATACTCATGAAACCTTGTGTTCTGGTGTTGCATGCTGAGATTGTATCATGCTGAGAATGTTCTGGGCATGTGCAGTTCAATCAATACCTAACCTAAGCTAACCTTTATTCCGAGGGGTAATCTCAGAACACCTCAAGCCTTCAAAGAAGTTTTGATTTAATTGTGCATACCTAGAAATTTTTTCGCTTGGTACAGCACAATCTCAACATGCTACATCGGGGGGAACCACTGGTGTAGAATAACTCTAATGAACTTGATGATTATATACAGTATTTATATTTGAGATCTTTGCTTTGAAGTGTGAAGTGAAGGAAAAATGACTTAGAATTGAATTTGGAACTGCAAGTAGGTTGTGTTCTCTATATCTTTAGCAAACAAGCACAGACCGTTATTGAACTACTGGTATGTAAAATTGTGAGAAATTAATCACCAGACAATCTATACTCAGGTTTAGAAGTAATTAGTGGTGCATTCTTATAACATTCAGATGGGAACTAGTTGTTTAGGCCATCAGGGACTAACTTTCCAACGGCCAAAATGTCTTAAGGTCTAAACGCCGTATGGCCAAAATGAACAGTGTACGAATACTGTAAAAATAATAATAGTAGTAATAATCAGGATAAAGGTGGAGGAGACGGTTAGCACCAGAACGAGTTCGTATATTTCGTTCATATTTTGCACAGTTATACTTTGGATGATAATACAGTAAGTAATAAAACTGGTATGACAACTTTTTATTTCGATCATGAATATTGTAACCGCCCGATGAGCGACTGGGGGTAATGAGACCCTTGCACGTAGGACTCGATTGTTCTTTATTCGGTCAAAACCTGCAGAGTAAAAATTACATATGTTACATATGCGATAATTAATTCACTCGTACATTCCTTCACTATTAACAACTACATATGATATATTTGAGTAGAGTGGGGTGTTAAACCATATAAAAACTTAATTTCGGGTCTCATGTAGGACTTATGAGCTCCCTGACTTGTTAGCTCACTGGACGGCTAGAGACTATCTTCTGAACTCACAGGGAGCGAGTTAGTCAGCCCCGAGGCGAGGGCCATCTGTTTCACATTTAACACCCTAGCAAGTTCATTGTAAACTCACTCTGTCTCTCTCCTGTCTCCCTTTCTCTCTCTCTTTCAGTTTATCCTGGTAAATGAGAATGCAATATAGTATATATATTTTTTTAATATTAATTATTTATTTTTTTGTCTCTTTGGCAGGAAAAAGTTCTTGCCTTTTGATTTTAGGACTGTGTGACTTGATTTCATTAGCTACACATTTAAGGGTTAAGATGTGACTCTGACAAATGGTAATAAATAAATAATAATAATTAACGGTTTATTGAAAGAGCTTGGCAGCCAGAAGGCTGAAAATATACAGTTACATATTTGGGGAATGGGTTTCGAATTACAAATAATATACAAGTAACATAAGTGATACAAATAAGATATATAATAACTAGATGGGGAAAAGCTCAAACTACAGTGCATTTCATCATAGTGACAGTGCAAGAAGTAGTATTTACTGGGAGTGAATACACTGGTTTATTACAAGTTATTGATAATTTTTACAATGGTTGGGACTGGGCTGTTCTTATAGCGATCAGTTCATGCACGTATGGGCTGGATGTGCGGTGTGGTGTCAACAGTACTTCTGCTAGGATCTCGGTGGTGTAGAGCCGGTCGTGAGATGTGAGTGAAGCTTCTTACCAAATTTGCAGATGAGGTCGTCGTGATGGTCAGTGAGAGTCGAAAGGGTCAGTATGTTGAGCGCTTCTTGATATGTGGAGTAGGAAGGGGAGAGAATAATCTTGCATGCCCTCTTTTGCACTTTTTCTAGGTGTTTACGTTGTGTGGCATTTAGGGAGGAAGACCAGGTAGGGGAAGCATAGGTGAGCTTGGGAAGTATGAATGTTGTGTAAACCGACTGTAAACCGACTGTATCCCTAAAGCTTTTAACCACTAATGTATCTCCCCTTTAATTATAAAAAATATTGTGCAGTACATTCTGTATTATAGGAAAATTAGTTTTGAATGTTACAAGGATTTTCAGGACAGAACCGTTGTCGTAAATGAGGGCTATCTCTGCTGTATTACCATTTCACGATCGTCCTTCCCATTGAGTGCATGGCAATTGGCTGGATGCAATATGGGTTTTTGTTTCTAATTTAATTACAGTAGGGCAGCTTGCATTTGTGGTGCATACAGCAAGTGTGACACACAAGACACATTGCCTTCTTTCTTAGATGGTGTGTTACAAAAAGGGATTTGTTTGTGACAGGAAGGTGTAAACATTTCATGAATTAGTTTCTGGTAACAATGTTTAATTTTTATTGGGTCATAACCTGTAAAATTGGTGTGCATAATAATCAAGTCACTTAAATGGAATTTCAGGACCAGTTCTTCTTTTTTATGCCACTTCATTTTAAATGTTTTTTTTTTCAGATGCATGAAGATGGAACCCCTGGCAGAAGCCTTTTTAGTAGTTGAAGGAGTTGTTGCACACATTTGTGAAAAGTTGGGCTCTGATGCACGGGAACATATGAACCCTGATCAACTGTTTGTTAGGGCAGAATATCACATAAAAAATGGTTTAAATGTTGATGATGCCATAAAAATGTTGGTGACAAGTGTGATATGGGAAGTTAAAGATAAATTTGACAAAAAGTTAAGGGATGTGAAGAAAATTAGGGATGAATTAGAAAGAGCCACGGCTGAAGTAATTATAGGGCAAATCAGGGGTGAGTTGGAGAGAGCTTCTGAACATTTGGTTAAAGATGTTGACCTTAATATTAATGTAAGATTGGGTTCTGAAGGCAGCAGTTCTCAATCTTTCTCCACCTCAGACGGTGCATCTGGAGAAAATAAAGTAAAACTTGGAATGGCATTCAGTGACTCCAGTGATTCTGCTTCTTCTTCTAGTGTGGATGACCCTCCATTACCCCTTGAATCTCCAGGTAGTGATACCACAGTGAATGATGAGGATAGTGAGATCCGTGTATTGACTCCAGAACCACGAAAACCTGCTCCACTAATAGAGCTTACAGATGATAGCTCAAATGGCAGTACATCATCGAAGAGCAGTATTTGTATTGTTGAAGAATGTGAAAAGACTAAAGATAAACCAATAAGCAATCTTGAGGAGGAAATTGACCTAGAAGATGCGGAGAAAATTGGTTTTACAAACAAAACTCTTGCAGATATTCTCAAAGAGGAGAGAATTTTGGCAAATGGTACTAATGGTGAACAAAGTGAACAAGAAGTAAAAATGCATGAAGTTTGTGATCTAAATAAAGGTGCTTCAAAACATTTGGAACCAATGAAAGCAGAAGTACCGGAAAATGATTGTGTGTTCAATGATATAGATCAAACCAACAGTGAAGAGCAAAGATATCAGTTACACATTGAGGAAAGGAAACAATCACCAGAGCACGAAGGCCCTGGGTCACCATCCTCAGCCACTCTGAATGAATTAAAAGCAAGCAGTTATGTTGATGAAAACAGAAATAAGAAAACAAATATCAATGGCCTAGCCAACTTCTTAACAGATAATAGAGCAGACCATAGTCACTCTACAGATGTGTTGTGGAAAGATGCTCAGTATGTATGTTCTCTTCTTCCGTATTTTCAACTAGCAGATGTTCACCAAAGCATGGTTGACAACTACTTCCATCCTGACCGCAAGGCGTATGTTTTAGAGGAATACATAAAATTAGCTGTTGATCGTGAGGAAGTTGTGTCAGATTGTGTATTTCAGAGTCTACGGGCTGTTAGGAAGAGAGCATACGTAGAAGTTGGCGGTGCACAAGCAGTGATGGGTGAGAAGAAAATAAAAGTGGAACACAACTCGGCAGACTTTATTGATAAAAAACTGTGGGATCCAGTGTTTGATGGTTCCCTTCCTTCTACAAGTGGTGCTAATAATCCAGTTGCCTTGGCAGTTGTAAGAGACAAAAATGAACAACATGGTGTATACATGCCTGATGTAAGGACTCAGAACAATGATTTTGAACCAGAGTTTAAAAAAAATGAACCCATGGAATTGAAAAATGACCGGGAGAAATGGTGTATAGAAAAGATGGAATTTGTTGCTGCTGTTATATGTGGGATTGATAAGGAAGTTTTACGAGAGCAGGTTGAATCATGCTATAGTGATGCTGATGTTGAACGATTAATAACAAGGTTGTTGGAAGAGCAAGAAAATAGTGAACCAGTCATAAAAGACCCTGAACCAGGAGTGGGTTATGTGAACCCTCTCTCTTTAGCACGGATTGAGCAGCCTAATACCAGTGCCTTTCAGCTTGTAGATAGAGCGCATGCCAGTGTATTTGAAGAGGGAAATTCAAATGATGGCAGCACACCTGGCAGCTCTAATGAAGGTCAGTCTGTGGCAGAAGGTGAGGATCAGGCTAAACTTGCCTCAGACTTGGAGGACACAATAATGAATCAGACAAAAACACTGTCAGAGATGTTTGGTGATGCAGATCCAGACTATTTACAAAAGAGGTAAGCAAGATTTTCATCCTAGTTCATGAATTAAAATTATCTTGATTTAAAATTTTTTTTTTGTGACTTAGTTCTACTTATCTACTAATTTTCATCTACCAACCTTTATTTTCATTTGTGTCTTTGACCTGTCTTGTTTTTGACCTTCATTAGATACCCTTCACTATTACAATACAGTACTAATATCCAATGAGGTTTTGTCGCATTTTATACTAACAGTTTTCCAATCCCATTCTTAGGTTTGTAAAGCTTGTAACAAGATACTGTACTGTATACAGAGGGTCCCTGGGTTACGAACGGGTTCTGTTCCCGAGGACGTTCTTAAGTTTGTACATAAGTCGAAACACATGCTCTGTGCATAATGTACTTGCAGAACAATGTTTAAAATCCCACTATATCATAGCCTAAGTCCTTAAATACATCTAAAAATCACTTAATTTAAGAGAAAAGAAGAAATAGAATGACAAAATACAGTAAATAAATAAATAAATCATCGGGGAAATAAAATAATGTTAATTTAACCTCGTTCGTATCGGCTGGTGTTCATAAATTGAACATTTGTTAGTTGGGGACCCCCTGTATTTTTCTATAAACATAATTGCAGAACCGGTATACAATATATCTGATTTCTATGGCAATGGATCCACTGTAACTGACAACACCATCTGTTTGTCAAATTTCCATCAGCAAGTCTTTGTACTGTACATTTAAGATTTTGCTCTTATTTCAGTAATGAGGATACAGTGACTAATAATTTTTGGAATTTAACATATAGCAATGGCTGTAGTTTGGAGAAGGGGAATACTGTAGTAAAGTATTTATAAAATTTGTGTGGAAACAGACTGTAAAACACTGGTAGTGATTATGATGATGTGTAGTGTGGTCAGTGTGGTGTAGTATGGCTGGTAAGGTGTTGTGTGGTCACTAGTGGTGTTGTATGGTGTGTATGGTGTTATGTGGTCCTGTGGTGTTGTGTGGTCACTAGTGGTGTAGTATGGCTGGTAAGGTGTTGTGTGGTCACTAGTGGTGTTGTATGGTGTGTATGGTGTTGTGTGGTCCTGTGGTGTTGTGTGGTCACTGTGGTGACGGTGGTGTTGTGTGGTCACTGTGGTGTTGTGTGGTCACTAGTGGTGTTGTATGGTCTGTATGGTGTTGTGTGGTCCTGTGGTGTTGTGTGGTCCTGTGGTGTTGTGTGGTCACTGTGGTGACGGTGGTGTTGTGTGGTCACTGTGGTGTTGTGTGGTCTGTATGGTGTTGTGTGGTCCTGTGGTGTGTGTGGTATGGTGTGGTATGGTGTTGTGTGGTCCTGTGGTGTTGTGTGGTCACTGTGGTGACGGTGGTGTTGTGTGGTCACTGTGGTGTTGTGTGGTCACTAGTGGTGTTGTATGGTGTTGTGTGGTCCTGTGGTGTTGTGTGGTCCTGTGGTGTAGTGTGGTCGCGGTGGTGTTGTGTGGTCACTGTGGTGTTGTGTGGTCATGGTGGTGTTGTGTGGCCTGTATGGTGTTGTGTGGTCATTGTGGTGTTGTGTGGTCACAGTGGTGTTGTGTGGCCTGTATGGTGTTGTGTGGTCTGTATGGTGTTGTGTGGTCCGTATGGTTTTGTTTGGTACTGGTTGTGTGTGGTCACTGGTGTTATGTGATCTGTATGGTGTTGTGTGGTCTGTATGGTGTGTGGTCTGTATGGTGTGTGGTCTGTATGGTGTGTGGTCTGTGTGACATTTATGTAGAAAGCACTTTTTTGTTAATAGTACTGTGATGCTAATACAGTATACAGTACTGTGTCTCTCTCTTGGTATTGTCACTTATTCAGGTTGGAAGCTGCCTGTTGTTATCTTGTAAGATTACCCAAGTATTTTCCTGTATTTTGAATGTATATTATTAGACAGTTCTTAGCAAGTGAATTGGTGAGACTTTTGACAGGTGTGCTGGTATCAATGGTGACCCAGCACAGTTCCAGATGTTGGTGGATGAACTCCTCAAAAACAAAGAATACCCCAAGATAGAGGAATACAACAAGCGAAAAAAACGTTTGGAAATTCGGAAGAAGTTCATTGAGGGCATGTCTGTTGAGGAGTTCCTGGAGTATTTTGAGGATCCCGAAAAGGTATATTGGTAAAGAAGCTTTAACTCGGGGAATGTGGCAACAAGTGTTTATTTAGCAATATACTTTATATTACCTGTTATTATTTTGTTTATATGTGGTGTACTGTAATATATTTTAGCTAAATAAAAATATGTTATTGAAGGATCACATTTTGTTGACAGATTTCTGAAAATGTTGTTAAAGCTTTCATGACTGCAGAAGCACTGTATACATACTACATACTTTTTCCAAAAGGACTGCAAAGTTGATGGAAGTATGCATGTACAGGTGCTTTTGTAATGTAAAGACAATGTGCTGTTCTGTATACATGACAAAGAAGTTTTTGTAACTTTTTTGTTTTCATAAATAACCAAGGACAGACTTTTTATTAATAACCAAGGACAGGCTTTTAATTTATTCTGACCTTTCATATGGAAATCACAATGTAAATCATGATAACACCATAGCACGGGTGTTGGCCTGGCTAGATAGAGTTTGTGCAAGTTCAGCTTGAGCCCATCAGGCCATCTTATGATATTGCAAAGCAGTGAAAATTCACAGCTTTTTCACATTCTTGGTTTCTTTGAAAATGGATTTTCCATATTGCATCTGTACTGTATTAAAGTTAAAGTGGCCAGATTTAAGATATTTTTAATGTTTGGAAGCATGTATACAGTACAGTGTATTTGATACACTATCTGAGTGAGATTTCCTTTTGTTGTCTGATAAATTATTAATGTATTGGTGATGGAAAGTCTTGCTTTCCTCAACCTAACACCGCTTTGTCTCCTATTTCATCATCATCAAATAGGCCAATTTATCTATCATGACCTGATTAGCACAGTTTTTAACCATTGCCATCCAGTTTAAAAACAACATTATTCAACAGGTATTTAACGACACGTCTAAACCAACGAGTACAACATACATGGAAAATGCTAAGGCGCAGCTGATGCTAGATTTAAGGTTCCATCTCAGCAGGGATATTGATACTGAACTCAGGAAACACAACTTTCATTATCTGCCCACACTGAGAGCATTGCAGGTGAAATATTGTGTTTAACTTTTGTTGGCAAGGATATGCCCTTACATGCATTTATTATAAATGATTACAGGTGCTCCTCTACTTAAGAACGTTCAATTTACAAACTTTCGGAGATATAAACATCATCACTGGGGGTTACCTGCCAGAACAGGTGTTTTAATGTGGATGAGACTGGATTATTTTGAAGAAAATTCCAGATAGAACAAACATTACCAAAGAGGAGATGAGTGAGTCTGTTTTAGCTGTGATATATCAAACTATCTCATTTGTTAACACTTGCCTGAATGAGTGTAGGTTAGTCGCTGGTACCTTTGATGCAGCTGAGTGAGATATCAGGTGATCTCACGGCATGTCACCTTTGATAGTCGTAGATTGGTTGATAGTTGAAATCATCACAGCTGTCCTGGGTTGTACTTGTAATTATCTTAGCTTGTAAGTCAAACAAGACACACAGGTAACGTTCTCTCCACTCGTTGTTCCTTGGTTTAATGTAAACACACGTGGTGATTTCCTAGTTATATTGGGTAGTCATGTCTGTACAATTATTTGGTATTGACAGACTAATGAGCATTAGCTCTTAGCTTGTAATTAGCTGATATAATAAGAGAGAGGTACAGCCTGGAGAGCTGGTCTCACTACACGACTTTAGGGTATCGTGCCGGGCTGTGAACTGGTGAAAACTGGGCTGTACTCTCTTGAGTCTGGTGGTTGGAGATAAACCACCATTCAACACAGACATTATCTAAACAGTCTACCCACACACTGAGGGTTGAGTCTGTCCACCCTCAGAGGTGTGACACAAGAAATGCTTATGTAGCTGTATGCTCAATTGTTTGGGTGATAAAATGTATATAATGAATATATGTCCTTAGCCTATATTTACAGGGGGGATATTAATGTAACAAGGGCTAATACAAGCCAGGTTTTAAGGCTGTATTAAAGGGTATAGCTGTACTAAATACAGTATCCATAATCTTTTTATTTTTTACAATATGTTTGGTATCTACAAGAGTAAAGTTGGACTTGCAAACAAGCCCCAGGAACGTAACTCGTTTGTAAGTAGAGGAGCACCTGTATTCATGAATACAAAGATAATGAATACATTTCCCTTAAGTGTGTGATTGTTTTGCAGTGATTCCCAAACTTTTTCATATAATGCCCCCCTTTTGCTTTTTACCAAACCGTCACTCTCCCCCTTTTTTAAAAGTAAATTGAACCAACTTTTAATAAATTGTGCACCTTGTACAGTTCAGTACTCATAATTATGTGTTTAATTGATTTGTCTCCTGCATATGGGGAAGATTGAAATATACTTAGAAAAAATAACATTAGATAATTTTATTGTAAAATTCCTAATAAAAAAAAAATTCAGTACTGTATATTGCATGATTTTCATGTAGCCTTGTGCCCCCCTCCCAAGGGAGGCATGCCCACCAGATTGGGAAACATTGTTTTATGGAATAAAGTTTCAAATGAGTCTTATTATGTAGTAGGTGTTGAACTATATAATAAATCTTAAATATGTTAACTTATCATCTTCAAAACAGGAAAACTCAAAGCTGAGTCGACGTAAAACAAAACGTGCGCGGCTCGTAAATGAGAAAGACATGGACGACATATTCATTAAGGAATTATGTTATGTCCGCATGCAAACAGAAATTAAAGAGCATCTTTGGAATAAAGAAGAGGATAAAAGAAGTGCATTTATTAGGGTAAGTATGTTAAACATCTTATCTTGTTCTACATACTGTATCTGTATTCATGATTGTTAATCACCTTGCCACTGAAGGGGTGTGTGAAGTACGGGTATTGAAATGACCCTGTGTGTGTGTGTGTTTCTGCACCTCTGCCAGTTTTGTTGGATATACTGTACAATAAGCACTGAACATATTAAGGGGTTGAAATTCCCGACAAATGAAGTTCAAAAGTCATATTTTTCCCATTAACTTTGGAACTAAAAATTGTAGATAGAGGACTTGTTTCATCAGATACCTCAACGAAAGTCACATAAACAGTTCACTTATGCTTTTATCCAACATGCTTGGGACCTGGGGCTTACCAGATAGGATATTTTTCCAGAATTTGGAATGTCATGCCTAAAATGTACAGTAAACCCTCTGTAATTGGCTGTGAAGCCTCTGTTCAAATCACTCGATTCATCCCTAAAAGTAGCTTTACCTGTTACTGTACTTTGTAACATTAAAACTTCAAATTACTATACTGTATGAGCATATAAACAGCATTAATTAAAGCATAAAAAGTGCAAAAAGGATACAAGTCTGTGTGCATACTGCATTGCAATTGGGATGCTGGCCGCCTTGACACTTGCCTTAGCAACTAACCCAGCTGTGGACTCTACCTGGCTGGCTTCCTAGTGTATTGGTGCTCTGCTCCACGGACCCTTTGACCTCCACACATTCGCCACACAGCTTCACATTGGAAACCCTTAGATACTATAGGAAAATTTTCGATAGAAGATAAATGCTTTCTTACCCAGTGAAAGACCCAAATATGGGAAGGAATAAGTTCATCATAATACAGTATTATTTTAGTGTTTTTTTTTCCATCATGATAGACGACAAGAAATGCAAAATTCCTTCCAAGAATGTTATTGAGTTACTAGTTGTATTATTAATTCTTTGTAAAACAGTGAAGGTTGTCAGGCATAGCACCTACACAACAGAAATAAACAATAACAGTTGGTAGTCATTGTCATTGATGTAACATTTAGCTTAGTGTAAGTTATAAAACAATATCTTGATGAACAGAGCATGACTAAGATATTGTTCCTTGATAATTGAAATTTATTTTATCATCTACAGTATATACTCTATTTTATGTAGTGGTAGTGACTGCGTGGATATCATTCTGAACATAAGCATGGCTGAGAACTACAATGCAATAGTTCCAATATTTATGTCTGGGACATCAATTTAAGCCATTGAAAAAAAATCATAGAAATTTTAAGAAAACCTTAGTCCTTCCCATTTTAGGGCTTTTCAAGAAATACGAATGGTTTTATATTCTCTAGAAAAATTTCCTCAAATTACTAGTTAACGTACACAACTGCCTCCCAGTATTACTGCTGATTCTGTGGGTTGCTGGGTCAGCCAGATCGCTGTGATGTATTGTGCTATTTTCTTATAATTTTTGTGAAATTACGTTATTGTTTTCGTACAGTTTTCTTTATTTTTCTCTGGTGTAGCAGAACACTGTATACATTTTTGGTTTGTTTTTAGTAAGTAAATAAACCTTTTAAATGTTGTTAGTGTGTTTTTGTGACCTGCAGTCTTCAACCCTTTAGTTTTAATTAAATTACGTCTTATATCATGACTTAATTATTTTGTGAATGTTCTTGGTCACTATCTTGTGAAATACTCTGAGGCTACTGTAGTTTTCTGCCTTTAGTGATCACTTTATAATTTTTACCATTGCTGTGAATTACAAAATGTTTTGGATAGATGATTAGTTTGGAAAGTTTTCTTGTTTGAGTAACACCTTGAAAGTGACTTATCATCTGTAAAGCTATCTTATGTTTCATGTGTTTATCCTTAATTATTTCCAGGCAAAAACAAATGATCAGTTGAAGGAGTGTCAGTGTTGCTACGATGATGAAGTGTTGGCAGATGATATGGACACATGTAGTGCCCCAGGCACCGAGCACATTTTTTGTATTAACTGTATCAGAAGGTAAGTAAGTTTGGGTTATTTTCTTTTAACTGTATTTAGAAGCAAATACTGTAAATGTGACTGGTGTCATAAAATATTGAATATATTTTTGTATCAGATTTATTTACAATGAAATTCGTATTGAATCACAAAACCTGAAAACAAGTGGTCCTCACTTAATGTCGCCCCAATTACTGTTGGTTTGTTGTGTGTCTTCAATTATAAAAAAATAGAAAATTGACTACACCAAGTCCTTGTTAACTGTAAGGGATAGGGATGAGAAATGGTAACAGGTAGCAAAATGGCCATTTACCATACTATATAAAGTACAGGTACTGTAAATTTACTTGGAGGTTCTGCCATAAGGTGTTCTAGGCGATAATCCTTCATGTCTTTTGTTTTTTGCTAATGGCCATAAAATGTGATTTATACTTCAAAATGTTTTCAGGTTTGCAGAGGAGGAAATAGGCCAAGGTCGAACAACTTTTCGGTGTTTGGAAGGTGACTGTAAAGCAGAATTTTCTTTAAGTACACTTAAAAGAATTATGAAGCCTGCAGTTTTTTCCAATATCCTAGAACGGAAACAACTCGAAGAGATAGCAGCAGCAGGCATTGAGGACCTCGTAGCTTGTCCATTTTGTAACTTCCAAACCATAATGCCCAACCAAGAGGACAAAGTATTCAAATGCCTCAACCCAGAATGTATGAAGGATTCTTGCAGGTACTAACATATGCCACTGTGTTCATCAGTCTTTATAATGAAAAGGAAATATCTGCATTAGCTGATTATATCTAAGAGAATTACTACTGGTACAGTATATCCAGCCTCTGTGAATTACTATATTCTGCCAGAGAATTTTTATATCCTGCCACTGAGAATTATTATATCCTGCCACTGATAATTACTATATCCTGCCACACATAATATTAAATGGGCAGTATTTTATTTATATTTTTTATTGATGATTTTTAAAGTAATAGGCAGGGTTAATTATACTCAACTAAACATTTGCAACAGATGGTTAGGCTTTTAGGAATTTGATATATGCTAGTAAGTGGACTTGTGGTGTACTGGGGTATATTCTGGAATAATTAAAATTTTAAATAAGGTACATACCCTGTATATACACAGTACATGTAAGTAGACTCCTTCATATTTTTTTTATTGCCAACTTTCTCTCTCAGAATGTGCAAAGAACCAAACCATGTCCCATTACGGTGTGAAGAAGTTGAAAAACAACATCAGAAAGATGCTCGAACCTATATGGAGAATCGTATGACAGAGGCAATGGTCAGGTGAGTCACTGAGACAGGATTGTAAATAGTTTTTATAGAACCTGACAATTTAATATGCTTAGTGAATTGTTAGGAAGCATTATGAGTGTACAGTACTGTATGTGGATGTGAAATATTCACTGTATGAACTGCTTATGAAAGCTTTGAATATACCGTATGTACAGGTACCTGTACTGTATGTGTGGATATCTCTAATTTGTCTTAGCTTTCCTGTCAATTTCTTTGAGATTTCCTTACACATTGATCCTCCCCTTACAAAAGTGGAAGAGGATTAAAATAGTAGATGTAGTATTATCTTTATACCTTCACTTTAGTCTTAGGTGAATTATAGGGTTCAGAAACCTTAAGGATGGAGGAAGTAACAAGGAAAAGTGTCAACAATGTAGGAAGTAACAGGAAAGGGCAAAGATGACTGCTAGAAACAACCCTTTCCTCAAATTGCATACCCCTACTGCATGCAAAGTGAATCCTTAGCTTTCCCATTGATTCAGAGAATCTCATATCAATTCATAGTACTGTACATGCAAAGTTGAGTTGTCACGATATTGAGGTAACAATGTTATGTACAAGATATTTACTGCTGGTAAGATCAGTCAATCAATCAATAAAAGTACCGTCCTCATATCCGAGGGTTGGCAACCACATTCCTCCACTCTAAACGTTCTCAGGCTGTTTTTACCAATCCTCTTTTTGGGAACCCACTTTTTAATTTCTTTAATCCACCCCAGTCACTGACTACATTAAAGGTAAGTTCACAGTAACACTTTATTAATTTTTCATTATTGATTACTTTTACTGTACTGTACGGTATTTCATTTTAGAATTTCTATATTATTTTTCGCTTTTTCGATTTATGACCAATTCGACTTACGACCTGGTTGTCGGGATGGAACCCCGTCGTAAGTCGAGGAGAGATGTATTGTGATGATTTTGTAATTATTTTTTCTCAAACGAGCACTGACAAGTGATAAATTTGCTGAGCTGGCGAGAGATTTTGGGTGGGTTGGCTCGCACAAGTGTGAAACCCAAGCGTAAGGGCTGTTCAGGGGATCAGATGCGTATAAGCAGGGCCGCGTACTATGGATACGTGTATAAACCCTCGAAGATCTGGACCCGGGAAATCAGGATTTCGGAAGATTTGGATTACAAATTTGGGGGTTCTGGGCTCAGAAGCCTCCCTAAGAAGCATTCCCAAAACAGGGTGAAAGTTTTTATCTTATAAAATGTCACAGACTGAAGTTAGCATAATATAAATTACATTGCTGGAATCTTTGCAAGACAGTGAATATATTTTGCATAAGATAAAAATATTTTAGACAGTGTAGTACATTTGAGTACAAATGAGTAATAGTTTGCTCGAAATCATGGCTTTTTCACAGGAAAAAGTGTGTATAACTAACCCCAGTAGTTAGGATAATATGTACTGTATTTTTGGTGTTTTTTATATCATTATTTATCGTTTTAATACATTAGTACATCCGCCGGAAGATTCGGACAATCGGCTTTTCCGGACAGGTGGTCCCCCCTTTTAGTCCGGATCTTCGAGGGTTCACTGTACTTTGTAACCCTCCTGTACTTGCATTTTATAAACACTTATAAGGATTATGACGGAAAAAAATTAAATCTGTTATATATATTACTGTAAAACAAAACTGGAGTCATACAAAAGTTGATTTATTGCAGAGAATGTTGGAAGTGCAAGAAGAGATTCATCAAAGAGGACGGGTGTAATAAAATGCGCTGTTCATGTGGAGCAATGATGTGTTACATATGCAAGAAACAAATTAAAGGCTATGATCACTTTGAAGATAAGCCAGTTCCAACAGATCCAAGGAAGTAAGTATCTTTTAACATGAAGTGAATAAGTTCATGGGATGTAGGAAGATTGACTAAACTTAAATAAATTTATGGGTTGTACAAGTATGGCCATGATAGTGCATCACTTGATTTGGGAAATTTTACTAAAAATAGTCAAGATGCATGAACAAAATATTAACATTTGTTATATAAGTTCAAAGGATTTAAGAAGAGAGTTTGAAATACAGCGAGTTAGTTCCTTGGATATGGGAAGAACCTTGCTGTATAATGGAGTAATTGAGAAAGGAGCAAGTATGGACGAAATTGAGATGGGATTAAATGTTATTGAGAAGCGTGGAGGCAATGTGAGCTGTACAAGAGGGTAGCAAGTTTGGAGGAAATTAAAATAAATTGAAGTGTGTGTGTGGAGGTGAGTAAAGGTAGAGGAACGTGAGGTGTGGTATGATAAGGCAATGTGGGATGGGCGAGAGAGGAGTATGTATGGCAGAAGATAAGTTGTGTTGGGCGAATAGAAAGGGAGCAGGTGTTTGTGGGATGGCTGGAGGAAACTGTATGTATTATTCCATTATATTCTGGATATGTATTAGTCATTTATTTGTTTTTCATTGTTTTATTTGTAGGTGTCCCCTCTGGAGCAACTCAGAAAAGATTCATGCAGAAGAAGTGAGGGACATTGCAGACAAGTTGAAGCAGGAGATGGAGCCCGGGTTAGAGCTTGTACATAATCCTCTAAATGATCTGCCTGAGGTAGGAATCCACTGGTCTGTTTTTACTTTTATGTCATTACCATTATGGCTGGAAGCAAATTGTCAATTGTGCCCATCTATATTTATGCAAGTATTAAGTTTGTATGCAAGTATAAAGTTTGTATGCAAGTATTAAGTTTGTGTGTGTGGATCAGATTTCGTCTCTTCATCTGCATCATATGAAGATTTTTACGTGCGATTTCAAGAAGTATACGTTGGTCGTATGCACACACATTCCAAAGCTTGGAATCTCCGTTAATTTGCCTCTTTGTGGTAGATTGATTTGAATTTTGCCTGGTTTGTATTCTTATCATATTAAGAGCTGAATAGTGTAAAGTTATTGTCCTGTGATTTTCAAATGTGCAAGATGTTTAAATGGTAATCATTGGGTCATAATCATATACAGTACAGTATCATAGATCTTGAATTTTTCACTAGTTAATTGGTTTGAGAGATTATTAACCCTTAAGCCTCGGGTTAGGGTGCTGCTAGCAGTACCCCCTCCCCCTCCTGCGGCGATAAATCGAGAAAAAAATCAACTTTTCAAAAAAATTAAAATAAATAAATAAATAAATAAATAAAGTAAATTGGTGGGAAAATAGGGGGACATTCTGGAATGTCACCTGGGTCCTAAAGGTAAAAAAAAGGGGGGGGGGAAATACAGTCTCTCCTCGACTTACGACATACAGTATTCGACTTACGACAACCAGGACATACGACGGCCGTGGTCGTATAAGATATTTTTCACATTACAGGTACTCCTTGACTTAAGACCACCTGGACAGCGACCGCCCGGACATACGACCGCCGCAATCGTATAAATTTTTTTTCAAATTATGTATTTTCAAGTCCCTACGTTAGTGATTACGCTGTGTACTGACAAAATTTTCGTTTATAATTCCCTTTAAAATAGCTGGCAAGCATAAAAGTGAGAGTTCTCGTGGTGCTGAGAAGAAAAAAGAGACACCCATTTTAGAGTTTCTATGTATTATTTTCGCATTTTCGACTTAGGACCAATTCGATTTACGACCTGGTTGTCGGGACGGAACCCTGTTGAAGTCGAGGAGAGACTATAATTACAGGTTGAGAATCCCTTATTTGAAATCCTTGGGGCCAAATGTATCATGGATTCTGGATTTTTTTATTGTTATTATTTTTTTAATTTTGGCATAATATTTGAGCTATACCCCTCTAGGTAAGTGGTAGCTCACTATAGGGGGTCTAGGCTGGTCTAATTATCAAGTGCATTTTTTTTGTTTTAAAGTATTTTAACCTGCAAATTGAAACATACAGACTACAACTAAATATCTGAGTAATAATTTATCATAACCTCTATACAGTGTACTATATCAATGAATCAGAGTACAGTCCTCATATCTGAGGTTTGGTGACCACAGTCCTCCACTCTAAACTTGTACGAGCTGTTTTTACCAATCCTCCAAGGTTTTGTAACTCTTTCTGGGAATCCAATTTGTAATTTCATTCATCTATCCTAATAACTGCCTTCCCCTGGTCCTCCTACCCTTAACTTTGTGCATTAATATTTCTGTTATTGTCTCCTAATCCTTAATTATATGACCAGAGTTTCTAGTTTTCTTTTTCTGTACATTTCAATTATTTCTCTAGAAGTTTTTTGCGAATCTCTGCACCCTATACCAGGGTATCAATGATAATTCTGTGTAGCTGATTTATAAGATCAGTTACAGCAGCACACCAGTTGTTTACAAACACTGAATAACAGGATATTTAATTAGACATTAAATATGTCTAATGTTTCATTTCTTAGAGAATCATCAGTATTTTTAATTCTGCATGTTTCATTACATAAGTGTTCAAAGGTTTAAGGAATATGAAAAAAAGAGTTGATCAGCTGATGGAAATACACCGGTAGTTTTCCTTGCTTTCACTTGATGACAGGACGGGCAGGCACATCGTCTGCAAAGTCTCAGAGGCCAGCAAGCCCACCACTACTCCATGACTTAAGCATGACTTGAGTTACCTTAAGTCTGAACAATTGTACAGTAGTCCAGGAAATAGCTGTCCAGACTCAAGCAGAGTTATAATTTGTTAAGAAGTGTTTTGAAATGATGGAATTACTGTAATGTTAAAATGGGAAAAAGTGAGTGTTGTCTTGAGAATTGTTTACTATATTCTATTCCTCAATTTTTCTTTCTCCAACTTATTGTCAGTTCTGTAGCTTATACTCATCACATTTAGTCTAAAAACATTAAATATGGCTTTAATTTTTATTTCTTAGAGAAGCGTTGAATGTTTTTAATACTCTTTCTCATTAACCCGTACTGGTGTGCTATTACATACCTAAATTGCGCTCGGATGTAAGTAAGCCATACATATCTCTGCCCTCTGTACTTCTATTCTTAAATCCATGCTGATAAAAAATAAAACTATTAGTGATTCCACAGCAGGTGTGTGCAAAATTCCATGTAAGGATTGTGACAGTTTATGTTGGCCTGACAGGCAGGACCTTAGAAAACTCACATTAAAGAACATAATTATACCTGTAAGGCGGAATATTAACAAAGCAGTATTTGTTCATGCCTTTAAGAATAACCATACAGTAGACTGGAATGCAAGCCAATTGTTTTACAAATGCAATCATTTTAAGAAATGTAGGATAGTAGAATCAGTTTAATCCTCAGTGACCAAGAACCACCTTTCCCTAGATTCCTCCTGACCGCTACCACTGTGAGTGGCTGTAGCCGGTGCCAACTGATAATTCACTATTATTGTGTGTGTGAGAGGTGCTAGATATAATAGCAAGGTGGTTTAGCGCTGGTGGCTGGGCCTGGCTGACCAATTTAGGTCAAACTCTCATGATATTGAGATCACAGAAGAACCGTGTGTACCTAAAGTTGAGTCATTATGGAATAGTAACTGTAAATATTATTTATGGCTACTATTTACTGAAAAATATTGTGAGTTAAAAATTACTGCTACAGTTGATTTCATGTACAGTGGTCCCTCAGTTAACGAACGGTTCGATTAACGAAATTTCGGTTAACGAACAAGGATCTTCAATTCGGTTAACGAACAAAACTTTGATTAACGAAATCCTTACAAACAACATATTTTGTTGTGAGCATCAGCTGATGGGCTAGTCTGCCAATTCAGTAATCTATTCTATGTTTACATTCGTTTCCAGTGGAGTAAATATCAAGAAATTTGTGCTCTTTAATATTTTTGCATTTTATATATTAAAATTATTAGTCATTTTAAAATTTAGTTAACATATTGATAATATATGAAGTACAAGGAACTAGTTTTTTGTGCGCTCATCAGCCGCTTGACTCAGCCACCAGGCGTCAGTTTGGCTTTGTTGACAGTGGAGTGAACATCCATTTTGTTGGTGTCTTGAATATTTTTGCATTTTTACATTGAAATTATTGGTCATTCTGAAATTTAGTTAACATATTGATAATACTGTATATAGCGCAGTGCAGTGTTGATTTAAATAAAATAATCTTGAATTACACCTAGTGAACTTAAAATTTTATTGCTGAAATTACTGCATCGAGCATGGGTCCACTGAAAGGTGATTTCTCCTCCATCCCCACTTCCTTCTCTTCTCCCTTCTCCTCCACCCCCAGTTCTAATTCCCATCATCATCATCAACCAGGAACCTTCTACATACACACCTCAAAGTAAGTACTGCACTGCATTTTTTTTTACTTTGTATGTACCTTTCTGTGAGCTGGAACCAATTACCCAATATCCCATTGAAACAATGGATTCGGTTAACGAAATTTTCAGTTAACGAACGATTCTGTGGAACGAATTGTGTTCGTTAACCGAGGGACCAATGTATATTAATACTGTACCAAGCATGCCACTCAAAAAACCAAGTTGCGGTGGAAATGTGAGAAAAGCTGCAGTAGTCGCTGTTGGGGCAGTATACTGTAGTGACAAACTTTGTGCGAAAAGGGGCAGCTTGATATATATGTGATGTGATAAGGCTTAATAATAGTCATGATGGACCAGGAAAGATTGGTACAGACTTGAACTTGCCGTATCTACTGTTCTCAACACAGGTAAATAAGTCTCAATTTATGCTTTACATTTCTTATTTAATGCATACTATGCTTGCTTTATTTGAATGCTTTATTTTCTTGCTTGACGATGTACATGACTGAGATTTATCAAGGGTAGATGGGAGCTTTTGGGGGGGGGGGGGGCTGCAGTCCCTAACCCCCTGAATTTGTTATATTATTATGGGATTAATTACTTCGATACCGTTGATTCACTAACTATTGACTTTTTACATTCCCTATATGCGTCGGTTATTGGGGTATGCCTGTACTGTATTTAAAGAAAATGTGAATATTTTCAAAGCCAAAATTGTGACTGATTTCTGTTTCTGTACTTATTTTCTTGAGACTTTATTTCCGTTCATCCCCTCATAAAATCCTGGATCCGTCACTGAAATATGGAGTACTGTATGTGAATAAGCAAAGAATGCTCTTTAATGGTTTTCAATATATAAGCTATCAGATATGATCGTTTTATTACATAGTATGTAAACGATGTAGTAAACGTCAAGATTTAATCGACATGTACAGTATATGTTTAAAAGTGTATAGTATTTTTATTACAGGAGTGCTTCGATTTTATGAAGGGAGACACATTCATACAAAAAAAGTTCAACAAATGTAAAAATACTTGTGTATTCATTATAATAACATTAGTGAAGCAGTACAGTATTGTATCAAGTTTATTCAATCCTTGTTAGAATATATTCTACTTATGGGAAACTGTAGGTGGTCGGTGTTTAGGGTGTAGCCACCTTCATTATCAAATTCCTCTCCCTGTTGTGTGGGGCCTATAAAACTCAGAACAATTGATGGAACATTCATGGCTATTATCGAGATTATCGGGTGTGACATCACCATCAAATTCCCCCTCCTGTTGTGGTCATTGTCATGTTCTTGTTGTATGCACATGACATAGGTAAAGATATCAATTTCTTCCTCCACATCAGTATAATTGAAGTAATCAGTTATAAATTTCTGCCTCTTAGTTAGTGGTTGGTTAGCCATGCTTTTAAATCAATATACAGTATCACCTTTATAAGACATTATCTGTATAGGGTACATGTATACGTATACAGTATTAGCACAGAAATATTGCCACACACACACACTAAGGGGGTTTTGTTTGAATAATAACGCTGGAACAAAAAAAATCTTGCTTGTGAATTTTTGTAAATCAAGGTATTGTAAATCGAAGCACTCCTGTTGACTGAAAAAACTTCTCTATGAAAACATCACTTTTTTTGCTATTGATAATGAATGATGGGTTTCTTTTTCTCACCATTAACCATAGGGGTATCTTGTACTCTTTTTGACATTTTCACAATAAAGTAACAGGCCCAAAACATGCAATTAACACAAATACTGTATTAGAACAATGTGAGGATGTCTGGCTGTAAACAGTTTTGACAAACAACCTATTTCTCAGGGCAACCTAGATGGTCGGGTACTTTCTACTCAGTTCAGGTCAGCTGGGTGACCAACATCACCTGTGCCTATAGAATTTTCTTTGGTTTTAAGAGTTTTCAGTTTGCAAATTTTGGTTAAAGGATTTTCAACCTGTACTTAATATGAAGGTGTACACTCCTTACAAAAAGTATCTTATATGGTTTTGTGTGAGATAATATGGCACTATGGTCGAAGGATTCTGACAACCCCACCGAAACAACAGGATTCACGGTGCTCATTTTGACATTCATAAGATCCATCTTTAAAGATTCCTTTTGGGGCAAGTGTTCACATCCCTGAGTGTTTAGCTTCATGGATTTTATTTTTAATTCCCTATATACTTGTGTATAAGCCTATCTGATATATACCGTAATCCAACCTTTAATTTTTTGGTAAAAAGCCTGATTTTTTTATATACTTCTTGTATAATTCAACCTTAGCTTTTGAGAAATACCAGGTACATACTGTTGTGTACAGTATAATCCTAGACATTTTGTAGAAAGGACACTGGATTCTCACCAATGCATCTTGACCTTGATCACCATCACAACAACTGATGCTGTGATGACACTGTACAATTGCATCTACAAACACACAAACTGTTTGGATTGATGGTAGATTTTCTGGAATTCTTCAAATATTTCTGGTGAATAGAGAGGCGGTCTGGAGCAAATCAGGGAGTCTGAAAAAGGCGTATTCCAGTGTATTTTATAAATAGGGTAAGAAATGTGCTTATTTGTCAGGTACAGTATTACCCTGCTTTACGCGGTTTCGCTTTACGCGATTCTACATTTATGCGGTACCTCGCCAGAACCGGACTTTCACTTTACGCGGTGCATCAACTCATATACGCGGGAAGCGGCTCGGGCAGGATGCGCACAAGGTCGCCCAGTCATCAAAACATTACCAAGTTCTTCACCCGCCACCCACCACACCCGGCCCAAGTCAGTGATAGTGAGGATATGGACTTTGAGGGGTTTGACAAAGAGGCCCTGCAAGCCTATGTGGTGGATAGTGATACAAGTGATACAGGTGAGGGCCAATAATCTGCCCTCTGCCTCGGTACCAACCCCCCATCCCCGTGTGCCCAGCCATCTTTTCTACTAATGTAAGTGTTAAAAAACCTAATATCATTGATATTTCTCTTAATTATTAATTGTGTGTGCATACCATCATAAAATTAAGATGTTATTTTTACTACAACATAGGTATTGTGTCTGAAAAAGTGGAGTTTGGGGGTCGGGCCAGTCTCTATTGGAATTAATCCCATATGTTCTGTTGTTCACTTTACACGGTTTTCACTTTCCGCGGTACCCCATGGGTTCAATTGACCGCGTAAATCGGGGTACTACTGTATTAGAACAGAACAGAAGAAAACCGGAGTTCCTTGAGGAAACCTGTGATGTTTGAAAGAAACACAGTGCTTCACAGTGGAAGCTCGATCAGTTAGTGATAATTACTCCCTATGCTACTCTACCTCTCACACATAATTTTGTATCTAGAGTATGTTTGAGTCATTAATAGTAGCTGTGCAATGACTGAAAATGATATAAAATATAGATAATGTATGGTAGAATTCATTGTTCACACAAAAAATGAGTAAGTAATCTTGGTTTTGACTTTAGTGTGCTGCACTGGTGGTATTTCACATTCATACATTTTGCAACGCCCTCCTCCTCCGAGTGAAGGGGTTAATACCATTAATGGAAGTGTAAACACCAACTTGGTAGCACTTGTCAGAAAATGGGTTGGGAAGAGTGTTGTATGCCTCAATACACACAATTGACTACAGTTAACTAACTGGCAGCTAACCGGGTTATCAAAAGACTGTTATTGTTTAACTAACCTTCTAAATACGTAACTCAATACAGGTATGTTTAGAAGGTAGTTATGCGAGATATGTAATTGTTTTTGTTTAATCCTATTGCAGTAGAAACTGGTTAGATCAGTTAGCTTTTGTGTGTTGAGGCATATGACATCTTACCAAACAAGAAAACCATATGTAGATGTATTTTAGTAAAGGGACTTTGTAAACTAGTTCAATTAAAGCAAATTATACAGTAGTTTGATTTATCTTTTTTCAAATTTTTGAGTTGGCTAATATTTTTTTTGCCTATTTTTATTTTCTTTATCTAAGGAGTTTCATCGGCCTTGGGCACTGTCCATTGTGCCCAATGAAATATCCAGCCCTGGTGGCAGTGACCAAGATAATTGTGAATAAGCCCAGTTATATCCTATTTACATGTTGTACTATGAAAATTTTGAGGTAAATTATTTAATAATGAATAAAGGAAAAAGTGATAATGTATTGTAATGCAAGTATTACGAGAGATTTAGAAACTACTAATAATGGAAGACATAATGAACATGCAGCAAAAGAGGATACTGTAACTGTCCTCCACCAGTGGTAGTCAACTATACGTAAATAATTGTCCTGTTCTCTGACAATTAACTTTTCTCAGACTTGCTTACATGAAACATACATTTTATTCAGAGTCGTAAGGAGAGGAAGACGTAAGAAGAAAGTTGGAGTAAGAAGAAAGGATAAGAATAAGAAAGAAGAACCATTCTAAACACTGTATATACAGTAGTACGGGAGAATGTCGATTTAAAGCGATTCGATTTAAGATTATTGATTTAAACGACACCCACAATTAAGGACAATGTTTTAATTTAAAGCGAATCTTTCCTATTTTGCGCGAGTCAATCTGGCGCATCATATTTAAAATTTTGCGCCTACTGTTTCTGGGCATGCTACACTGTCCTAAGGGCAAAGCTGCACTGTACATGTACTCAAAATAATGTACTAAATGATTAATAAAATTTTTGTCTAGTGCAAACTATAGCATGTTTATTCAGGCATTCAGGAAGCACACAAATAATCTTTGGTTAATTTATTTGAGTTTGTGAGAAAACCATAGTTTAGTGTTGATAGGTGTTTGGACACAGGCAGAAGTAAGGTATGATGAATTGATTCCGTTTTATGCCAAATCACCGACACTGGATCACAGTTCCACAATTTGAGGAAAGTTTTCTGTAGAACATAAATGCTTTCTTACCCGATGAAAAGACCCAAAATATGGGAACGAATAAGCATTATTATTATTTTTTTGTCTTATACAGTACAGTATTTGTATCCTTGAAATTTTTACTGTAATACGTATTCTACAGAAAATTTTAAAAGCGTACCGAGAATGATAATTAAATTAATAAAAATTCTACATAAAACAGTAAAGGTTGTCCTTTTTAGTACTTAACCGACAGAAATAAACAATTACAGCACTTAGAGTAAACAATGAGAAATGTAGCTCTTTGCTAGTCACTGAAGTTTTGTTTACCTATATCATACATCTGGGACATTTATTTTCATCCATTTTTTTTTTAACATTATCTTTCCTATTTTGGGGGGCTTTTCAAGAAACAAGAAAGAATTTATATTCTCTAGAAAATTGTCCTCAATTTGCTGGTTAACGTACACAACTGCCTCCCAGTATTACTGCTGATTCTGTGGGTCGCTGGGTCAGCTAGATGTCTGTGATGTATTGTGCTATTTTCTTAAAATTTTTACTCATAGTTTTATTAATTTGTACAGTTTTCTTATTTTCTATGGTGTACAAGAACAATGTACATTTTTTTATTGTTTTTAGTAAGTAAATAAACTTTTTAAACTTTGTTTAGTGAGTTTTTTGGGCCTGCCATCCCTAACCTTTTATATTTAATTGAATTACTGTCATTTTATATCTTGATTGAACTATTTCGTGAATGTTCTTAGTCACTATCTTGCAAAATAACTCGGGGCTACTGTATTTATCTTTTTGAAATGTGAATAATATTCATAAAGAAAAGGTATCTGTATTTAGAGGTGACAGGAACCCAGGTAAGAAATCAGAATGAATTGAAGTGAATTGCAGGTTCCAGGAGTTGAGGTGTTTTTTATGTTTTGTAGTGTATTTTAAGTTACACCATTACAGGGAGTCCTTGCTTAACATGAGAAAGATGTTCCTAAAAAGTCTCGTTCTGTGCAAATATGTGAATAAAAAAACACACTGAATACCAGGTAAACAGTGAGATATGCAGGTTGGAAGAAAGTGTTCAAGAGCAAGGTACTGTACTGTACTGGCCAAAGCATTAACCCCAAAATTCCTTAAGACATTGGTTTTTCTCACTTCAACACTCATTCCATTATTTCAAAACTTTTTTAATAAATTATATCTCACTTTAATTCTGAACACCTGCTTCCTGGAGTGTAGTTGTTCATACTAGGTGACGCCTGGAGCAGTGGAACATGGGGTGTCATTAACCCTGCTTGTGCTATGTTACTGGCTACTCTAGGCTTCTATCATCTGATCATCTTCTCTTATTATTAAACTTAGAAACTTAATTAATGAAACATATCTTAAGTATTTAATGTTTCTTTACAAAATGAACCATTAACGACATTTAATTTTCTTACACTAAAGGTGAAGACGATACACTTCAGTATGGCAGGTACAGTAGAGAGCTGACCTGTGGCAAAGAGGATGAAGTAAACAGTTCTTAAGACACCATTGTTTCTCACTTTAACCCTTAAGCCCCGGGTTAGTGTGCCGCTGGCAGTACCCCACACCCGGAGATTAATGGAGAAAAATTAACTTTTCCAAAAATAATTTTTAACCTTTTTAAATAAAACAATAAAAAATTAGAAAGAAAAACTATATATTGACCCTCTAGAAACTTCCCTGGCTGTGCAGAAGGAGGGAGGAGGTGGGGGAGATAAGGAGACAGTGTTGGTTTGACAGTTGACGCTCGTGGTCCCTACGTGCTTAGCAGCTATTTTTAGCTTGCCTATGTGTCCGAGGTGGCCAATAATACATATATTTACTGATCTTAATAATTATTTGCTATAAATAATTCATTTAGAATATTTTATTTGCATTATTTTTCATAAAAAGTGCTTGGCAACACTCACCACTTTGTCGCCAGTCTGCCTGTCTGTCTTTGTGTTTGGTAGAGCAAGTAACGCATAAAATAATAATAACTCCACAAATAATACATTTATAACATAATCATAGGGTTATTTTACAGTAATACTACACTACAATACAACTATGCTACTTTTAGCAATATTACTTTGATACAACTTGATAAAATAGACAAATAATAAAAATGAAACAAACAAAAGTAGGTAATTATGTTCAGGAAGCTTCCCTGTGGCCGAGTGTGTGGTGTGACAGGCAAATAGTCACACTGGAACCTGGTAACCCACGCTGGGCATTTAAAGAGTGGCGGGAATAGGCGGACGTTCTGGAACGTCGACCGGGGCGCGCTGGTCGGACGTTCTGGAACATCAACCGGGGCCTAAGGGTTAATAGTAATTCCATCATTAAAAAAAATAACAAATTATATTTCTACTTGAGTCTTAACAACTAGACTACAGTTGATCATATTCGAGGTAACTCATGTCGTGAGAGAACGGTTTAGCGCTGGCCTGTGCTAGCAGACATACCTGTACCGTACCCGCCTGTGCTACTATCTTCAGAGGGTGGGAACTGTTTTCACCGGCAGATTGAGCGTTATTTGATATTTATTTATTAAACATATAGGAATCTATTTAACGAAATATACAATATTAAAAGTATTTAATGCTTCTTCATAATATTAAATATTAAAGACTTATTTAATGGTTTTCTTACACTAGTGATCCCAGCCTCAAATTAAAAATGCCATAAATTATCAGAGTTGTGAACTGTTGCACACCAATTACCTGCCTGAGTATGTTTTGACAGTAAAAGTTGTGAACGGTTGTACACTCAGGGTAAAAAGTTCACTCCCGTCCAAAATGAATTGGCATCGACCTCAAATGAGATGAAACTATCAGGGTAAGTCATTTCGGAGACTCATTCCCATGACTCGGATTCACACGAGGAGCGAGCTTTTGTCCCCGACTGTACTGTAGTAACCTGCCAGAGAATGTTGTGACTGTACGAGTTGTGAGCACAAATGGTACATAGGGTTGCCTCATGAAGGCCCATTGCACCTGTAATGTGCAATGGGCCTCTAATAGTGGCCCTGGTCAGTTTATAAAGAAAATTAAACTAAAAACTGTCAGTGATTTGATGACAGAACTGACTCAAAATGGTAAAAACAAATTAGGCAGGGAATGGGACATAGAACCAACTCAAGAGCTTAATGAAAACTGAAAATGAATCGAGCGGTAATTGGATTATTGCGCCAAGTGAAGCCGTCTCATTGCTAGAATTTAATGTTGGTCGCTTAGAACATATTGATAGCGAATGTAGCTCTGATAAGGGTGAGGGTCTTTAAGATAATATGTGAGTTAACTTTCTTCAGTAGTATTGTGTATAACCATAGAAGACCTATTCAGGTAGTGCCTTGGCCAGACTACACACAAGCAGAAGTACATATGAAGAAGCACATCAGTACTGTTCCATACATACAGGTAAGAGTTGAGATTGCCCTTCCGTAAATGGTGGTTAAGACGTTTTCTTGAATTGCTTGTCTGAACCATTTTCTTTGGTGTTTGTGAACTGAACAAATACTGCATTGTTCCATTGTGTACATTACTGCACCTTAAACAGTATTTTGCTTACATAATCCCAATATTTTATGTAAGTTGGAACTCTACATTACCCAGAATTGAAATCGGCTTTTTCTGGGAAAACTCTCCATTCCGGAAAAAATTCCAAGAAAGTTCCTAGAAAATCTTTCCAAACCTCTCCTTTCTGGGTTTGGGAATAAATTTTCTGGGAGTTCCAAGAGATTGCATCATGCTCCAACATGTCTTCACGTGCCAGGTGTGTCATCGGCCTAGGCATGGATCATTTATTTCATAATCTGTTGCTATTGTAGAAAGTTGTTCCCTCACTAGTTGCTGTTTTTGCATACAATTTGTGTTGTGCAGCACTGTGCATTACTGTACCAATACACAATCAGCCAAGAATAAAGTGTTAAAGCAGTGATAAGATGTAAAAAGTGATTACTGTTACGTAAAGGGGAAACACTGGAGTAAATTGACTTTCATCTTTATTCAAGATATTTTCAGGCAGGTCATGAGACCCACTAATCCCCCACCCCAACAATGGGTGACCTGATATTGGACCAGAAGGTCAGTAATATGAGACCACTAACACCTCACCCCACCTCCATCGCAAATAAGAAAGTTTTGATATACAGTACAATGGGTGACCTGATATTGGACCAGAAGGTCAGTAATATGAGACCGCTAACACCTCACCCCACCTCCATCGCAAATAAGAAAGTTGATATACAATGGGTGACCTGATATTGCATCAGGTGAGTTCAGTAATATAACTCACTAATTCCCCCACCCTACATCCATCACAAGTGTTAAGATATATAAAGTGATTACAGTTACGTATTACATTCAGTAGAGTGGACAGTGTTTGCCTACTCTAGGCTCAAGATGACAGCATATGCTGGTGAGTACAGTATAATTATACAGTACAGTAATAGTATACATTATTTTGTTTATTTATAATATTTTGTACATGTACAGTGGTGTTTGCGTAAATAAATATAACTCCATGCGAGATGTGCCGTGTATACTGGAAAATTTTCCCCAGTGCAGATTCTTTGCGTTTTAAAATATATTTATTTAATAAAACTTTTAGATAAACTATTCAGGATTATGTTAAAAAAAATGGTGTTTCTAGCTTAATTAGAACTGATTTTATTGACATTTCTTTAAAAAAGTAATTCTTAAAATTATTGTGTTCCCATGTTGAAATATTTTGTTTAAGGTTAGTTTATTGGTACTGTCTTGTGGGAATTTAGTCAGGATCATTATGGTACCAAATTCATCTCTAACACATTTTGAACAGATGCTGTGATAAAAGTTTTCCGTTTTTCTTGCTAGCCATAAATGTTTTTCGCTCGTGGCTGCGGTGCAGTTTAAGTCTGAGATGAGATGATGAGATGGGTTGTTTAGAGTCGAGATGAGATGCATAGTTTAAACTCTCTTACGCCCGTATTATTAAGCAACATCTTCCCTTGAAGAGGGTCGTCATGTTTCAACCAGAGTTTTAAACTAAATGAGTCCTGAGGGACACTGCAGAACAGTACTTAACGGGGAGGTGTGGCGGTAAAATTAACTAATTCCAATATTAAAAATAAATTTTATTGGAATTAGTTAATTTTACTGCCACACCACCCCGTTAAGTACAGTACTGTGGTGTCCCTCAGGACTCATTTAGTTTAAAACAAGGGTTGAAACATGACGTCCCTCTTCAAGGGAAGATGTTGTTTAATAATACTGGTGTTAGACTCTAGAAAAACTTCCCCAGCACTCAGAAACATTCCAGTGATGTGGGCTAGTGTCTGTCCATGCAAGATGCATAATTAAGACTCGTAAACTTTTCCCAATACAGTACGTACCTGGAAAAATTCCAGGGATATGGGATATTTCCAGGTTTGGCAGTGTCATCTCGTTACCTGGAAGAGCTCTGCACCAATTATTCTGGCAAATGGGAAGAACCTGTTACTGAACTTGTTTGGGTGGATAGTGACAATTTATGGAAGCTGGAGATGTAAAACAAGTGGTGACTTTCTTGTATGCATACATTAGCCAGACTGTGTTAGTAACATTCTTTGTCCTATATTTGGGAGATTAAAGAGAAAATAAGAATGAATATAACTTGAACTATTGAACATACAGTGCCTTGAAATCAGATTTGGTTGGGCTGAGTTAAGTTTGGTTGAGTTGGGTTGGTAAGGTTTCACATGTTAATGCTGTTTACCATAATTGTTTAGTGCCATAAACTCCTAGACCAGGGGAAGAACACTCTTGCTGCAACATCAATGACATGTAGAATTGTTAAACTAATGTATCGAGTACTATACTGTATGTCTGCAGTGGTAATACTGAACTTGAAGTTGTTGAGATGCAATACAGTAGAGCTAAGGATATTTGGGGAAGGTACTGTACTGTACTCTAAATACGTGAACTGGTATACTGTACAGTACATAAGAAGTTGTTGATAAATCAACAAGCAGAAAATCAGCATATCTCTCAAATTGAACATCAAGAACATATTTTTTATCTTAAGGAAGACAAATTTGGAACACATATTTACAGTACTTACTTTCAGTAAGCCTGTTAAAGGGAAGTTCATATTTGGGGGCGTTGCTCTTTTTGGTTAATAATGTTGTAACTCATCACATAATTTGTCACGTCAGCCTTTCACTTCTGCAATTCTCTTTTTCCCAATGCAGGGAGAGAGAAGAGCAGAAGATGGTGTAGATGCTTATCAACCGGGATGGCCGATTAGCGACTCAGATTCCGATGACTTTGAACGTCTAGACTCCGATGACTCTGAACATCTAGAAGATGATTATATATATTCTGATAGCTTTGAAGAGGAAGATATGGCTGTGAATGGTAACGATAAAGAGTACCGAGCCGAGTGGTGAAGAGGATAAAAGTATGAGGAATGTTGCAGTAAGAGAATAATTTAGTCTGCAATACATCTCAGTAACTGACTAGCTAGCTTAAAAGACCATAAGCTGTGGGGAAACAATAAAGGGATTGGGATCTGCTTTGCAAACAAAGACACTAAAGCTTTATTTGGACAAGATGTTTTTAGTACTCTAACTTAGTGTGATGGACCTGTGAATTGATTCTCATGAACATAAAGTTAAAACAATTTTATATTTGACATTACAGTATTAAAGAAACTTGGAGATGCTTTATTTTACATTGATGTGTATTGTAATTAGGTTAGTAATTTAAGTAGTGATATCCCCGTTAGCCGGAACAATTGGTGCAGAGCACTTCCGGGGATGAGAGATTTCCGGGTAACGACGACTCTCAAAGCCGGAAAAAATCCCTCATCCCTGGAAATTTCCGGAATTTTCTGGGTAACGGAAAAATGTTCTCGGAAGTTCCAGAAATTGCCCATTACATCATCTCTCGAACCCGGAAAAATATCCCTCATCCCCAGAATTTTCCGGGTATCTAAAAAATTTTCTCGAAATTTCCAGAAAATGTGCCTGACTTTCATCTCTCAAACCCGGAAAAAAACTCCCCCATCCCCGGAATTTTCCAGGTATCGGGAAAAATTTTCCGGAATTTTTCCGGAAAATGTACCCCTCGGAAAATCTTTCCCAAAGCCAAAATTTTCCATAAAATTCTGACTGGGAACGATTTTCCGAGAAAATTTAAATTCCGGCTATCAGAGAGTTCCGGGATTGAGGGATTCCGGCTAACGGAGATATTACTGTACAGTACTGTACTGTAATAAGTATAACTTAGTGGCATAAAACAGAGGCTGGTAGAGATAAATTTGCCTGTGCAGCAGCTGTAGATATAAGTGGTGTAGCAGCTCGGATAACAACTCTACTTTCATCTCTGTTGCTGATAGAAACATTGTACAAATACTGTATGAATAAACTGCAAATGTCTGTTTCATTATACAGTAGTCATACAGTACTAAGATTGGAAAGTGGGACCTTATGGTTATGAAAAAATATTTGTTAAATTTTACATATAAAGTTTAATTCTTTGTCACACTCCATGGAGTCGCCAATAAAAGAGATTGAATTTAAAGGTACCTGATTAGAGATACTGTACAGTAAATATAGCATCTTAAGGGATATTATAGTGAATAACATTTCCAAATTTTTGCTGATGAAGCACTATTAAAATACTGTACACCAATGTACTGAATTAATAAATACTGTATGTGATTCTTTTTATATGAATTGTTTCTTCTTAGAAACCATATTTTTTTTTTTGCAAGATATCAGTTTATAAACTAAATACAGTACCCTATGTGAATTTTCAAACAGTACAATGGGGTCTCATTTTACGCGAGTCGCATGCACGGTTATCACTTACACAATTGGTTGAAATGTGACCTGAGTTATAGCTTACATGGAAAGCCATGGGTCGTGGCATAGCATTAATTTAGTGATCTTATGCTTACTTAGGTTACTTCGACAAAATAGGGCTCTGCGTCACTCAAATAAAAAAAAAACGGTGCTTGAGAGATGGTGAGTGCTGGCAACATTGTTAGGGAGAGCAGGAACGACCAACTGATACCACTCTGTATTGTAAACAAGAGACTGCAATAATTTATCTGGGATTGAGTGTTGAATTTGGGAGGAAAATTAATTACAGTATTTTTTATACCCTGTAATGTTTTAACCCGGCACCAAAATGAACCAAAATAATATGGGAATTATGGTGAAATTGCATGCTGTTGTTATAAAGGGATTGTGGGCTGCTGAGCGGAAGGTGGCGAGTTGTCCTTCATCCCTCTCTCCCTCCTCTGCCACCGGTAGTCTTGTTCACAGCAATGTAAGCATCTTCAGATGCTGAGAATCTGTATGATTTTTAGTAAAAGATCAGGGAGACATTGTGTATTTTAGTGCATATTACAGTACAGTATAGTGTATGATATACAGTGAACAATGTATGTGTATTAATTGTTATTCAAGGGTAGAGGATACATATGTGTGAAGAAAAAATGTCAGGAGGCTTTTATTTAGCTTCTTAAGTTGTGAAGTTTTAGAAATACTGTAATCTGATTTGAGTAAATTGTACATATTGCTTATAAGTCTGACTTGAGTCATTAGTAGCTCATAGTTTTATATTCTTAATACAGATCAGTAGTCTTTTCAGTCATTGGCAACTCAAAGTTTTAATACATACAGCATGAAGGTAGTATTTACAAATATTCATTTATATTTTTGTTATATTTTTACATTATTGTATAACAAAGTATACATTTCATTCATAAAAGGCAATTTCATTTCCATCCTAAGAATTATCCCCACCCACGGGTCGGTCCTCAGTGTTGAAGACATTAGGGGATTGTTGTGTACCACATGTTGTCCCTCCACCCTGGTGAAGCTGCGTAATTCACCTAGTACAATAGTGGTTCTAATGGGAAGTAAGGGAAAATGACCCGAGTGATACACCTAAGGTTCTATAATGTACAACTTAAGTTAAAAAACAAATAATGGGTGTTTGCTATATGATACTAAGAAAAATATTATATGGCACACTGTACTGTAGAGGTACGTACTGTATTATAGAGAGAGAAAAACTCATGGAGCAGCTCCCTGCCCGTCTGGCCTCACCACTCCTGTTAACAACAAGAATAATCATCCAATGTCAGTTTGCCCTTCAAAGTTTGCTTATGCTAATGTGTGTATGTATGTACGGAGGGTACGCCAAGTCTAGGGACTTGGCGCACCCTCATTTGCTGTATGCTAGCCAAGCACGAGCGTTCAAACTTTCAGTGGGCACGAAGGTGCCCGCGGTCACTTGTGTATATATAATATGTATATATATATATATATATATATATATATATATATATATATATATATATATATATATATATATATATATATATATATATATATATATATATATATATATATATATATATATATATATATATATATATATATATATATATATATATATATATATATATATATATATATATATATATATATATATATATATATATATATATATATATATATTCAACCCTCACTTTACGCGGTCCCACATTCCACGTTTCCACGTTTACGCGGTGCCCTGCCAGAACCCAGGATGCTCACATTCCGCGGTGCGTGTACCCCTTTACGCGGGTGAAGTATAATTTTTTTATTTAGCTCATAAAATTCATACAAATTATCCGGCCAGAATATAATTTACATTGCTGGAATTCTTACAATTTGATGATCATTTTGAATATAAACATCATAGATTTTGCATTAGACATACAAATTTTAGATATACTGTAATGTTTACTCTGAGTAAATATGTTATCTTTTGTGCAAAATATATGACATTTATATTCAAAATATTCCTGGTCTTACAAGGAATCCAGCAATGTCAATTATATTATCCTAACTTTAGTTTGAGGTACTATTTATTACTATACCTTAAAATCTAGTTGTTATCCTCCCAAAATTTCTCAGAGAGGGAAGAGCCAGCGAGTGTAGTGTGAGAAGAGGGGGAGGGAGTCGAGTCCATTATTTGAATGGACATTAACTTGGCGACTGTATTTCTCTATTTCTCTTAAGTATTAATTGTGTGCATGTACCATCATAAAATTAAGATGTTATTTTTACTAGAACATAGGTATTGTGCCGGAAAAAGTGGAGTTTGGGGGTCAGCCGGTCTCTATTTCATTTAATCCCATATGTTATGTTATTCACTTTACGCGTTTCTCACTTTCCGCGGTACCCTGTGGGCTGAATTAACCGCGTAAAGTGAGGGTTGACTGTATATATATACAATACGTGTAGGTAGTCCCTTATGAACATAACTGGTTCCGGAGGTGTGTTCTTAAGTCTAAATTCAACTCTGTCACTTGCAAACAATGTGTTAATAAGAAAAATGCCTTATGTACAGCACACCCACAGCTCAGTACAGTACGTCATCGTATGATGTTGATTTTGTTCCTTCAGCCACATGCACAAAATTTTTTTCATCAAATGATGCATACCCACAGAATGTTTTATATGCTCCATAATTTTTCTTTTTCCTTTAAAATCGTACCAACAGTTGAATGATTCAGTTCAAAAGCACCAGCCACATTTGTCATCTTATCACCTCTTAGTTCTATGGAGCGTCGGTAGAACTAATGACTCTTGCAGGTTCGCATCGAACGGAAATTTTGACATACGGGCAGGTATGCTCGTATGTATGAAAGTTCGTAAGTTGAAAGTTTGTAAGTAGAGGTGATTCTGTACAGTACGTACTGTACAGGCATTCCCTGATACTGTATACTGTATATGAAAGGGTTCCGTTCCTGAAAATATTTCGTAAATTTTTTTTATTTTGAATCGAAGCACATTTTTCCATTGACTCCGTTTTTAAAAGCTTAGGTAAGCTCCTATGAATAAAGAATCAAAACGCCACAAAACATGTTTTTAATTAAAAATTTTGGTGTACGCAATGATTATAAGTCGATAATAAACATAATAAGTAAAATACATGCTGTACATTACAGTACAGTAACGAGTTTATGCCTGTATGGATGAGATTTGAACAAATTGAACTGTATGAAATGCTAGGCCAACATCTATAATTATTTTAATACTGTAGTGATATGTTGATTCCCATTACACTATACTGTATGTGTACAGTTACTGTAATTGATGTATGCTCCACACACACACACACACACACACATACAAAAAATAATAGCCCACTCATAAACCTTTGGGAGTTTTGCATCATCCGAAATTCTCTCTTACAACCCTACACCTTTTTTTGTACATACAGTTATTGGCAAAATAAATTTTAAAATACAGAATAATTTTATTTTGAATTAATATTTCATATATTACATGAGTATACTAATAAGGAAAAATTGGACAGTCACACAACTGGCCGAGTGACTGTGTGATGTGGTGGAGACGAGTTAATAGTACAGTATTGCACTTGTCTTCAGTTAGTTTGAGGAAAATGTTATGTAATGATTGTAGGAGAATAATGACAATGGAACCTTGTTGTAGATTTAATTACATTGCAATTGTTAGAGAATAATGTTCGTAAATCAAGGTTAATGGATTACGGATGTGACGTCATGGCACACATAACGGCTGAGAATCAGCTGGGTGACTGCATGGCTGAACTTTGTTGTGTTGCCCAGAGGATGGTTCGAATGTGGAAGGGGCTATTTTTTTTTACATAAAATATGTGCTGCAGTACTTTATTGTATTTTATGATATACTATTTATCAAATTTATTGTTTATCATAAAATTATTATTTTTTAAATTTTATACATTTTTAACTTGAAATCTGTTCAAATTAATTTCGCCTTGTGGTCATTAAATCGTTTAACTCAAACTACTTCGTTTATATAGAAGTTTGGTGTTATTAAATCATTTGTTTAACTCCAAACTGTTTATAGCAAACTTGTTGACTGTATTATTATTACTTATTATTATTATTATTATTATTATTATTATTATTATTATTATTATTATTATTATTATTATTATTATTATTAGGGAGTACAGTACTCAGTGTTTACCTCCCTGCCGTTTGAACCTGTTTTTCTCCCTCTGTGTTTGCTGTTATCCCTTGTTTCGCAATAATTTCAATTAATTTAGTTTTTTCAGGAATGTAACCTCATTGCAAAACAAGGGATGCCTGTGCAAAGTTAGTGTGTCCTGCTGTACGAGGTGCGATCCAAAAGTTTCCGGACTGGTTTCATAAAATCTGTATTTTTCAATATATTACAGTGAAACTTTAGTCACCCTCAAAATATTCTCCAGAGGCCTCAATGCAGCGCTGAATCCGCTCCTCCCACTTCTGGAAGCAGATTTGGAAGTCCTCGTTGGTGAGGCTGGAGAGCACCATCTGTGATTTTTCCTGGATCTCCATTCTGTCCATGAACTTCTTCCCCTTAAGGTTCTGCTTGAACTTCAGAAACAGTCAGAACTCACAGGGGGCCTGATCCGGAGAGTACGGAGGGTGGGGGACCACCGGGATGCTGTGCTTCACCAGAATATCATTCACAGAGAGGAGAGAGTGTGCACAGCTATATTGTCCTGGAGAAGCAGCCAATTGCCGGTCGTCAGTCGGAATCCGGTTAACATTTCCATATGAGAGGTTCAACCGCTCGGCAATCTCGTGGATGGTCACCCTATGATCTTCATGGACAAGCTGGTCTTTTTTCTGGACATTTTCATCATTTCTCTTAGTGGAAGGCCTTATGAAGCCAGTCCGGATCACGCCTCGTATAATGAAAAAAAAAAAAAATGCTGCGTTTATGGTACAGTAAATGAGATGAAACTTTATGAGGAAAAGGAAAAGAGGGATCATTGTATCATTTGGTTTTAAATTTGCACAAGTTTGTTTGGAATGGTTTTATATGTGTACAAGAAAGTGAAAAAGATGAAGGGCAAAAACAGAACCTTGTGTACTTTGGCATCAAATGGAAAATAGTCAATGTGAGTTGTGTCAAAAATAAAGCAGATGGTGCAGTTATAGTACTGTACAGTAAGCAGGAAAGTGGGGATCCAGGAGATTATAGAAGTACATGGGCAAGGTTATATGTAGGTAGTTTAGTGAGAAGAGCTCAGTGCTTATCACTGTTAGAAGTATCTGAATTTTGTGTAATGTACACTGTGGAATAGTATAGTGAAAAAGATTCACCAAATGTTAGTGTACTTTTGTAAGTTTAGAAAATTAAAAAGGTTTTCTGTTGCAGAGTTTATCATACAGAGGAATTCAGGCATGGTATAAGGATTTATTGGCTTTGGATAAAATGAATTAGACATGAAATTTCATCCAGTTTTGAACAGTACTTAAATAGTTTCAGATGTTATGAAAACTTCAACATGAACTTACCAAGAGTATACATTATTTTTTACAGAATATAGAGCCCTGATTCATACTGTATTTATAAGTTATATGTTGAAAAAGAACTTGTTTCCAGAAAAGTGAGCACTTCAGCACAAAATCTAAGCTAAAGAATGGCCCACTGTAAAAATTAGAGTCTAATGATTATTAAATTATATTTTAGGTCCCCAACCACTCAACCAAGATAAAGGTTGGCTGCCTGCGAGTTGGAAACATTCACAACCCTCCACCACCGGCTCACCAGCCCAGACCTCACATAATTCCTCCTCATTACCAGCCAATTCTTCATCAGTTTCATCGTCCAGGACGTGTGAATGTGTATGCATTTGCAGTGCCGGGTCCACCTCCAGCACATCAGCAAGGTCACCATGGTGTAGCCACACCAGCAGTAGCTATGCCAGAAATGAATGGCTACCAACACCATCATCACCACCACCACCACCATCACCACCATCACATCCCCCACCCTCCCAGGTACCCTGAAGGTGTCCACAACCCCCAGCCCCCAGCACAGCCACAGCAAATGAGAGATGATTTATTCCATCAAATAAATGAATTCAATGAAGTCATGCAAGGGGTGAGAATGAGGGATCCTGGTGGGGAGTACCGTAGAGAAGCTCTTCCATGGATGCCGCATCAGCATCAGGTAATTTGTTTGTATTTCCAACATGCTTGTGGGTTTTAGCACAATACACAAACTTTTTGTCCAAAATTTTTTGCTGTCAACTGGTCATGGGCAAGTAATCTATGAAAAATTACCTACTAGAACACCCCTTGGGAGAATCTGTTGTGGGCAGGTGACTTTGCCTATCAGTGCTAAGGTACACTGCTCTTATGGATCAGTGTAATTACTATAGAACAGTTCCTTACCATCAAACCAGACTTCACATTGTCTTTTGCTTTCTTTAAATCTTTTAATAAATGTTTTCTAAAACTTCATCCAACAAAACTATCTGACACTGCCCAATATCCCTTTGCACTACTGTTCAACTTCTGGTTTAGAAGAATACCAACACCTCTCTCATGCTTTTTACCACCTGATTATATGAAGTAAGAATCTTCACCACTAATGCTACAGTATTTGGACTTGTCCATCATACTTCACTTAATCCCAGAATGTCCCACTACAATATTTTCATTTCCCTACAAACATTTGCATACTTACCACCCTCATACAATATCCTCACATTCCGTATTCCAATCTTGATTTTGTGCATATTCATTCATAAAACTTTCCGTAGTTGTGTTTAATGTTGAAAGCTTTGTTTTGTTCAGATAGTACTTGCTAGCTATTGGTGGCACACTGCCTGCAAGCACGGGTAGTAATATGGTTAGACCTTTAGGTGACGATGATCCAACAAGAATGCCCGAAAATCATTTATTGTGTCTGTCCATGGTTGTTCAGGGGCAAGAGATGAAATTAGTAAGACTGGATGCCCCAAACCTTTTCTCATCAGAAGACTAGTTATAGGGAGTAGAACTTGCATATTTAGCGACTATTCACTTTCAACCTCCTCATTTGAGGTTTCAAAATGGGAACATTATGCCCATTCCAGGTTTTGAAAGTGGTTCATTCGAGCCCTCACATCATGACAAGGTAATGCAAATTTGGGAAGTAGATGGAGTTGCATCATAACGTTTATTTGAGGGAGGTCTTTGTGATGTCCTCTTTTTTTAATGTCCTTGATGTTTTCAGGCTAGAAAAGAAAGTATGAAAGAAATTCTTAGTCATATCAATCTTCTGAAGGGATTATGCTCATAAAAGCAGTTATCCCCATCAATGCTTCAGTCATATCAAATGGGATGTGGATAGGGTAAAGGTCTTCACAGAGGTGCTTGTCAAAAAACGTGCATATCCAACTCCAGAGTTGCAATAATACTGTAGTTGATAGATTGTGGGAATGAGTACCTTTCACTCCTTGTTATGTGGGAGTGTCAGAAAATTCCTGTGTTGGCTGGCTAGTAGTATCACAGGAAAGATGATGTCTTCAGGTTCGTATTAAAAGACAGGAGATATGGTGATAATTTATCCTTCCCAAGATGGGTACATCTGGCTCTGCCTCATTAATACATTTGGGTTTGACTCAGAAAATGGAGGTAGTTGTATTTTCTTGTGTAGCTTTGCAGTATTTGCAGTTTTACAGAATTCCCAGCAGAGTTTCTGAGAGGTATCTTCTTACAGTGACACTTTAGCCAGTTGTTTTAGTTTCATGTTTTCTGCAAAAACGTCATTGTTTCGAATTTGAAAAATTCCTATACACTACATTTTACTGTATGGTTTATACCCTGCATGACCTGGAATCTGTAGCCATGATTAGCAATGGATTTTATAATATTTGGATTTAGAAAAACAAGGTTTCTGCTAACACATTTGCAGCTGACAAGTACAGTATGTGTTCACCAGCTCTTTGGAAGAAACTTTTGCTATGAACCTGTTGTCAGGTGTCCAAGATTTCTAAATGTCTTTATTCATGAAGAAGCCTGTATGGTTGTTGTGAGTGCTCTGGTTCTTAGAACCAGTTTCAGGGTTCATATTCTATGAAACCTCTTGTGTTAAAGGAGTTAGAATTGGCTAGCATAAAGACTATTCCTTACTTCCCCTCACTTTGAGGAGAAGGTTTCCATCACTTCATACTCACAGGGGAAACAATATTTTTATCCCCTATGACTCTTATCTTGAGAGGTCTAATCTATAATTCATATATTCATTGTGATTTGAAAAATCTTCAAACTTGTGCAACCAAGTTGTATTCCTTAGGTATGACCATGTGAGCATTGTCTTCTTTAGCTTTCCTGTGAGGTATGTCCTTGCAATCAAGTCCTGCAGAGGGGGGATGGGGTATAGGTTTAGGCTTCCTGGACAAACTCACTTAACTATTGGAATGTGTGGCACTGAGGAGTACCTCCTTTTTGCTACTAGAATTTCAACTTTAAGGAGGGAGGGGAAGTTTTCCCATTACATATGGAGCTGAATTTTTCTCCTTCCTCTCTCTATCTAGCTGGCTGCAGATGCATAATTTACCCTAGCCAGACATTAGTTGAAAAATGAAATATTGACCAAACTTATATTGGGTGGCTCGGGAAATGAAGGTTTGTAGCCGAGTCAGATGAGGGTTGAAGAGCACACATATTGGGAGAAGGTATTGTATGACAGTAAGACTCTCAGCCTTGAGCCCTCATAGTCAGAGCTGTCTTATTTAAATGCTTTGGTATAATGGGAAATTTTAAGATAGTTAATGAATTAGTTGCAGCTCCTGGGTTTTAAAACTATAGACTCAGTTGACAAAACAATACTTGAGTTTTCTATTCAAGGCTTAATAACAAAATGGGATTTCAGGATCAGTCCTGTAGCTGGAATATATGAGCTTTATTTTAACAAATGACTACTCAATTGCATATATAATGATAGTTCAAAGTACCCCCAGGCACTACAGGGTCAGCAGCAACAGCATCCACATCAATTACAACACCAACCTCATCAGCAACAGCCATTATATCAACAGCAGCAGCAGCATCAACAACAACAACAACAACAGCACCAGTTTCAACCAGAAAATCAACTCCGTTTGATGAATGGTGTACCCAACCAAAATCTCCCTCAAATTCATCAACAAGGCCAGCAGCTACAGCAGCAAGTGCAGCAGCCAGCTGTACCTGCACTAAACCAGCAGCCAGCTCTACCTGTACTAAACCAGCAGCCTGCTGTACCTGCACTAAACCAGCAGCCAGCTGTACCTGTACTAAACCAGCAGCCAGCTGTACCTGCACTAAACCAGCAGCCAGCTCTACCTGTACTAAACCAGCAGCCAGCTGTACCTGCACTAAACCAGCAACCAGCTGTACCTGCACTAAACCAGCAGCCAGCTGTACCTGTACTAAACCAGCAGCCAGCTGTACCTGCACTAAACCAGCAACCAGCTGGACCTGCACTAAACCAGCAACCAGCTGTACCTGCACTAAACCAGCAGCCAGCTGTACCTGCACTAAACCAGCAGCCAGATGTACCTGTACTAAGCCAGCAGCCAGCTGAACCTGCACTAAACCAGCAGCCAGCTGTACCTGCCCCTAAACCAGCAACCAGCTGCACCTGCACTAAACCAGCAGCCAGCTGTACCTGCACTAAACCAGCAGCCAGATGCCTGCACTAAACCAGCAGCCAGCTGTACCTGCACTAAACCAGCAGCCAGCTACCTGCCCTAAACCAGCAGCCAGCTGGCCTGCCCTAACCAGCAGCCAGCTGCACCTGCACTAAACCAGCAGCCAGCTGAACCTGCACTAAACCAGCAGCCAGCTGTACCTGCACTAAACCAGCAGCCAGCTGTACCTGCACTAAACCAGCAGCCAGCTGTACCTGCACTAAACCAGCAGCCAGCTGTACCTGCACTAAACCAGCAGCCAGCTGTACCTGTACTAAACCAGCAGCCAGCTGAACCTGCACTAAACCAGCAGCCAGCTCTACCTGTACTAAACCAGCAGCCAGCTGTACCTGCACTAAACCAGCAGCCAGCTGTACCTGCACTAAACCAGCAGCCACCTCAAAGACAGCAAGTACAATCACTTCTCGAAAAATTTCAGGAGCTTTGTGATACACTATGATTTACGGTAAGTGATAGATGTTCTTTAAAGCCAATTATGAAGTAAGCATAATACTGTACACTTCACACTTGTATCCAGTTTTTTATATTATACATAATATAGGAGGTTAGATAATGTGTATATATCAAATGCAACTAATATCACTTGCATGTACAAATTTTACTCATGAACAAAAAGCTATTTCATGTTTTTTTGTCAAACATCTTTATTGACGGTAAGTGAATTTTCAGAATTTTACTGCCTCTGTAAAAACTGTGTGCAGTATGGTTCAATATTTTGTGCTAGAGATGAATTTGAGTCATATAAATATCTAATTTTACTGTGTTTATATTTTAAGATGATAATAGTTTTTGTATGACAGATCTGTGTGCAGTATTTTGTTTTATATACAGTCAGTAATTATTAACCTTAAACCTCAGGCAAACACAGTTGAAGTTTGGTTACAGCAGCAGGAGTAATATAAGAAGTCTATTTGGTCATACGATAGTGTTTAGCGTACGAGTGATGAGAGGGTTGTTGGTCCATATTTTAATGCATCATGTTGTGGTGTGCAGTACAGCATTCCTGGCACTTATATATATATATTTATAACTCCTCAGAAGCTATGGTTATGTGAACACAGTCATGATTATCTTCAATAAATTGAATTTCAATATGTTTAAATCCTGAAAGGGAAGTCAAAGGTATGTAAGGAGTCTTTGAGAAAAATAAAGTCTGGCTGATAATCATCTTCATACATATTTTCACCCGAGAAAACCTCAGAACTTTAGAAATACTATAATTTTATTTTTACAATATGCAGTACCGTACTGTACAGTACTTGCTTTTGTTGCTAACATTTCTCTTTGTCTTATATTGTCTTTGATAAACCAGCTAAAGTATTTGTATTTTAACTTATTTTCTTTATGCGAGCAAAACAGAACTTTATAAGGGAGTAATCTATTTGTCTGTGTCTGTTTCTCTTTGCTCAATGTTTGTACCTAATTCAATTTCAGAGAGACTGCAAGAGTGTTTTACATCACTCTTTGGTGCTCTTGTTAAGAAATGTCTTAGTTTTAGCTTATGTATGAACAAGATATTCCAAACTGTTATATGTTAGACCATAATGATGATTAATGTTCATGACAACACACCTAAATTATTGTCTTCAATGTGGCTCCATGTGAAATTAGAAAGACTTTAAATTGATGCTACTTAACCAAGTACAGTATAATTGATTTACAGTTATTGGTGGAAATTGTTTATACTTAACAATAATTTGTACAGTTTCTTGTCACCTGTCTGCAGAATAGTAAGTTGTACCTCTCTTATATAATTTTAAATTTTAACAGATACTGTTATTAGTAGCTTTAAATTTTTGTTCTTAATTTGTACCTTGTTGAAATTTGAGCCAATACATCTTGTACATGGACAGAGTTAATGCCAGGCAGTATTTGATAATAGGGCTGCAGTAATATCTCAATAACGGAACAATGGGTGCATAGCACTTCTGGTGGAGAGTATTTTCTGGTTAGGCATCTCACTTTACAGGTAATGGTTCCCTAGTGTTGGCCTCTTCCCGGTCTCTGGGACACCTTTACCGGTAAATTTAGTGCCACACCACCGTACCACATCCCCCCAAAAAATTAAATAATGCATTCCCAAATATTATAATACTTCCTCTTTAATTTTTCTTCCTCTTAGTCTTTCTTCATTTACCTCCTAAGATTTTCTTCTTCCTCTTAACCACTTGCATATGGGGCCTCCTGTGAGCTGATTAAAATTATCTGGCATTAGCCAAATACTGTACTGCAGAATATTTAAAAGTGGCATCCTCATAATGAAGAGGTTAAGACTTTCTTTCTCTTCCTCAATAGTCTTCACCTACACAATACATATTGGTAACTGTGTTTTCATCAGCCATACAGTACCTACCTAGTGTCTGTACTGTACACCACAGTGAGCTTACCAGTATGTAAATTAAAATATGTACAGTAATAATTCCTGGAAGCACATTTTATTAAATAACTATTACAGTACAGTAGAATGTCTTCGATATAACACAGATAGGTTCCAAGAGAGGTCGCTTTAAATCGAATTCGCACTAAATCGAAGTGTTGTTTCAATGGAATAATTTAGTTTGGTACTGAGAGAGAAACACAAAATACTAAAAAGATTGAGAGTCTACCCAGATGCACCTCAGCCCATCTCCTAGAATAAACAAAACATTGTTTTTTTTGTAGTATTATGTTAAATCAAACACTCAGAAATCAACACAGCTAAAATTAAGGGAGGTGAAATGGTCTGTTTACTGGCTGGGAAGATGGGGTGAGGGAGGGAGGTGAGGTGATATGTTTGACAATTGATGCCAAGGTCTAGTGCTTGTTTATTTATCTGTCCTTAAGAGTGACTAAGTTTTTCTCTTATAAAATGTCACTGAACTGACATGGGAGACTATAATTAACATTGCTGGAATTCTTATAAGATAGTGATTCATTTGAATATAAACATGCTATAGCTCGCATTAGACAAAAATTTTAGTTCTAATTTAAGAATTTTATTACAAAAAGCAAAAATTTTTATCGTGCAAAATATATGACATTTATATTCAAATTATTTGCTGTCTTGCAAGGGTTCCAGCTATACATATTATATTCTCCTAACTTTAGTCTGTGACATTATGTAAGATAAAACTTTAAGCCTAAAGCACCAAACCCTGGCTGGGAAGATGGGGGGCGGTGGGGGGGTAGGGGGAGGGAGTGACAGTGACATGTTTGACAGTTGGGGCTGAAGGTCTAGTGAAGTATTTATTTGCTTATTTATGTCCTTTAGCTTGAGTTTATGTTTTTTGCTTATAAAATGTCACAGAAGTACCCGGGGAGAATATAATTTACATTGCTGGGATTCTTATAAGATAGTGATTAATTTGAATATAAACATGCTATAGTTTGCACTAGACAAAAATTTTAGTAATCATTTAGTACATTATTTTGAGTACATGTACAGTACAGCTTTGCCCTTAGGACAGTGTAGTGTGCCCAGAAAACATTAGGCACAAAATATTAAATATAATGCGCCAGATTGACTCGTGCAAAATAGGAAAGATTCGCTTTAAATTAAAACATTGTCCTTAGTTGTGGGTGTCGCTTGAAATCAATAATCTAAAACTGAATCGCTTTAAATCGATGTTCTACTGTACTATGTTTTTTAAATTACTACTTTGAATACAAACCTACCAGATATTAAGGTACCATACGTATTTAAATATAAATCTCTAAACTCTATATTGGCTGAGATGCTCAGCCATGCTGAGTCTAGCAAGCTTCAACATGCACCAACTGATACTTCAGCTACCAATATGTAGTGTATGAATTTATATTTTTGTTTGTTTTGAGAATAGTAATTTATAAAATATATTAAGATTTTCAATAAAATATACTTAGAGGAATTATCAGTGTTTCACTGTTCAACACTTACATAAGTTCAGTTCATTGTTTAGCTTCTTACAGTAAACATTGTCAATCACACTGAATCTAGGGGGAGGGCAAGGCAGCCTGTGGCAACCAATCACATCCTCCCTTGGTATGGCTGGCCAATAGGAATGATGTGTGGGTGGAGTGTGTGGTGAGAGGGACACTATCCAAACAACATGTATACACCTGAAGCATGCCATGTGTCGATTCAGAGATGGTACCGGAAAATATATCTCGATACCAAAAAAAGAGAGAGACTTTTGGAAAAATACTGTAACACATTCTCAATTCCAGTTATAAGAGATTTATGGTAACCAGAATTCCATTATTGAGAGATACAGGTATTACGTTCTTTTTTGCAGTTGAATTATGTAATTGTTAGAACGACTGTACCACCGATTTGTTGAACCATTTGAGTAAGGGGGATTAGTCTTCTTGGAAGCTGATTACACTGTGACAGGAAATTTTGAACCTCTCGCTATACAGTAAAAGGTGAAATGACTGACCCTTTAACTATCTCTTATAGAGTCCCAGTAACTGGGAGAGCAGAAAGGTAATTAAAATAACAATACCAGAAGATTGAGACTGGGGAGGAAGAAAGAGGAGAGAGAAGGAGTGTAAAATAGAAGAGATAGGAGGAGTAGAAAAGGAAAAGCTATACAGTACCTATACGTATATAGTATATGCCAAACTTTACAATTTAGTTATAGCTGTACTTTCATATACAGTATGTGACCCTCATATGTTTCTTCAGACCCTCCTCCCCCCTTATGGCTAGTACACTCTTATCTTACAACTTCTGCCTCACAATGGTCATATACTGTACATACAGTACCTTCCTTGAAGGCACTGTATGCATAAAAACCCCTATTTGAGGGCTATTTTGAGGTTATATCATATTTGGGGAGGGGGGCACGTGCCCAGGTGCTACCCCTCCCTGAATCCACCACTGCATTTACTTTTTCAGAGCTTCCTCTTATTAAACCATGTAGTTTTTCTTTGTGCTTGTAGTCCCATGACTGTATTGTATAGTCTTGTTCTTCCTATACTGTATATACAGGTACTAGCCTGTAGCCTTCTTATCTATCCTGTTTCATTTTCTCATATATTTCTTATAAACTTTTGTCTTACAGTATGCTGTACTCCATAATGTAAAATTTAGTACTGTATTGAAAAATAACAAATGATAAAATGCAGAAAAGGGTTAAGTCTTTGGGAGCACAGATGCTAATCCAGTATACAGTACAGTTGTACAGGTTGACAACCCTTTATCCGAAATTCCGAAAACCGAAAAGCTCTAAAAACCGAAAGTTTTTTTGTGGGGCTGCTTTTTTTGTTTTTTGTTTTTGTTTTTTACAGGGATTATTAGCCCACCCAGGCACAGATCACTGACCCACATTGGGGCCTGGGGGGCAAGAATGTAATAGTAATAATAATTATTCACAGTAAATAAAATTTTTAATAAAAATACACCAAAATAAAATAATAACGATTATTGTACAATAATAATAATAATAATAATGATAATAAAATATAATAATAAAATTAATAATAATAATAATAACAATAATACTGTAATAATAAAATAATGATACAGTAAAGAAATGCAAGAATGAAAAAAAGATCAAAAGTGAGAAACACGACCTAGACCTATGAATTATTATTACTGTATTATTATTATTATTATTTTTATTATATTTTCGACCCCCAGGCCCCAGTGTGGGTCAGTGATCTATGCCCGGGTGGGCTAATACACATTATATATATAAAAAAAAAAAAAAAACAACCATTCTGAAAACCGAAAAATTCCGAAAACCGAAATGCCTCTGGCCCCAAGGATTCCGGATAAAGGATTGTCAACCTGTAAATGTTGATTTTTCGCTAAGATGCTATTTTGTCACTCTCCACTTTCAGGTACAGTATTCTTATCTTACTACAGTATATATTCCATAAATATCTTATGTGCAAGCTTACACACACAGTAGTAACCCGCTTAACGCGGTCAATTGAACCCACAGGGTACCGCGTTAAGTGAAAACCGCGTTAAGTGAACAACAGAACATATGGGATTAATTCCAATAGCGACTGGCCCGACCCCCAAACTCCACTTTTTGACGACACACAACTATGTTGTAGTAAAAATATTATCTTAACTTTATGATGGTATGCACACACAATTAATAATTAAGAGAAATATCAATGATATTAGGTTTTTTAACACTTACATTTGTAGAAAAGATGGCTGGGCACACGGGGATGGGGGGTTGGTTCCGAGGCAGAGGGCAGATTATTGGCCCTCACCTGTATCACTTGTATCAATTGTATCATTATCCACCACAGAGACTTGCAGGGCCTCTTTGTCAAACCCCTCAAAGTCCATATAAGTCCATATCCTCACTATAATTATCACTATCACTGACTTGGGCCGGCTGTGGTGGGTGGCGGGTGAAGAACTCGGTAATGTTTTGATGACTGGGTGACCTTGTGCGCATCGTGCCCGCGCCGCTTCCCGCGTATATGAGTAGATGAACCGCGTTAAGTGAAAGTTCGGTTCTGGCGAGGCACTGCGTATATGAGAAATCGCGTTAAGTGAAACCGTGTTAAGCGGGGCACAACTGTATATGCAAGTAAATCACTGTAGGTGCGCCTGATCTAGGTATATGCTGATAACCACAAGGAAAGAAGAAAACACGAAGTTCCCAAGCGCTTTCGTGTAATTCACATCTTCAGGGGTGAGTACAGTCTGTACTCACCCCTGAAGATGTGAATTACACGAAAGCGCTTGGGAACTTCGTGTTTTTTTCTTTCCTTTTGGTTATCAGCATTTTATATATATATATATATATATATATATATATATATATATATATATATATATATATATATATATATATATATATATATATATATATATATATATATATATATATATATATATATATATATATATATATATATATATATATATATATATATATATATGCAAGTAAATCACTGTAGGTGCTGGTCTTTCTTGAAAAAAAAAACCCAGTACTGTATTTAGAGTATAAGAATATCAAGAGATTTAATTTTTATTTTAATTTGGAATTTTATGAAAAAACATTTTTAGTCGGTCCCTTTAAATCTTGGCCAGGACTTGTTTTGTTGAAAAATTTGGCCAGTTTTGTTGCAAGAGTATGAGGATTTTGAAGGACTGGTGTATCGTCAAAAGGATATTCTTTTTATAGTCTTTAACCCCCGAGTCCGAGGAAACTTTGTGCAATAAAATATTAAAAGTGGTGTCTGCTAGTGAAGGGGTTAAACCTAAATTCTTTCACTCTTAAGATCTTTTTCAAAATACACTACCTTGACTTATATTCATTCCTAAAATTGATGTTCTTCTACTAACTGCTGAGATCATTGTTGTCTTTTCTCCTCTTTTGTTTAATTATGATACTTTAAGCCATTCACTATCAAAATTGATATACGGTACAGTACAGTATAAAGAAATAAGTTTTGGAGGTACACTATAGAACTAAAGCTGTGGACAGCTGCATGGAACCTATATTAGAGACCCCTGGCAATGAGGACATTTTTTTAACTGCAAGAGGGGTACATAACTGCATGCTATTTTTAAAGTATTATTATTATTATTATTATTTTAAATTTGATTTTTGAACTTATTAAACTTCTTATTTTATTTGTATATGATTTTCCTCATTGCCAGAGGTTACTAGTTATAGAATTAAAGTTCTGACTTTAGTCCTAGAGTGTACAGGTGAAAGAGACTTTAAGTATGTAGGTAACTGGACTGAGGAGTGATGAGGGTGCAGTTCTCACAAGACCTAATGATGCCTTTCTAGAACTCCTAAGTATGGTTGCTGAATATTGAAAGAAGTATACATACATTATTCGAATTAGCACACTGTATATTGCCTGAGATGGTCATAAAGTGATGGCTGCTGTCAGTTATATGTATCAATACCTTATCATTGTATTGACTCAAATGGATTTGATCTACTTTATGGTGAATTACATGTACGTCTTAAGTAAGACTAGCCAAAGGTTCAATATCATTACTAGTTTATTTACATTTGGGACATAAACAAAGTGATTTTGATGTGTACTAGATGACTTCAATGACAAACCCATCAGTGTATACAGTATTTCCTGTTAATGAATAATCACTTTGGACAGCAAATTCTTCTGTTTTATACTATAATTATACAGGTTGTACCTCTCAAGTCCGGCATTCTGTGGTCCGGAAACTCCCGTGGTTCGGAACGATTTTAGTTTGTTCAATAGGTAGATAGGCAGCTATTTTTTTTTTTTTTTTACACTTATCTGAATTATTATTATTATTATTACAGGAGTATTAAATTTTTTCCCATCAGGCCCCAATGTGGGTCAGTGACCTATGCCCGGGTGGGCTAATCCCCGCAAAAAAACAACAACACCAAAGCCGCGGGGAAATTAAGGTTTGTTTACATCCTGCAGTTCGGCTGCTCTCTCTCTCTCTCTGCTTGTCTATACAGAGTACAACATTTAACCCTTCAATATATATGAGCAGTAAATAAGTGTTGCTTTCATATTCTTGTGTAGGGTAATGACGATATGTTTTCACATGTGCGCACTTACATACGCGCTGTCTCACTTTTTTTTTACCATTAATGGTTAGCTACTTATATTGTTCCATTTATTAACATTAAATAACATTACAGGTACTACAAACAACCATATTAATTTTTTTACATTAATTTTACTACAGCTACAATCAGGGTCTTATTTTCTTCAGTTCTATATGTAGAACCAATCAGTCACTGGTTTAGTAAGCTTTAACAAAAACAATGCCGGCAGCCATCTCGTCTCCTCGTGTGTTTTAATATTCCACGTATTATTAATAAATTGTATTGTTAATTTTGCACACACAAACATTAATTCAATAAAAACAAATTCAGAAACATAAATTAAAATATATATGAACAGTAAATAAGTGTTGCTTTCAAAGTCTCATCTAAAGTAATGATATGTTTTCACGTGTGAGCACTTACCGGTACATACGCGATCTCTCTTTTTTTCTTTACCATTATCGTTAGATACTTCTATTGTTCCATTTATTAACATTGAATAACATTACTTAAAACAACCATATTAATTTTAATACAGCTACAACCAGGGTCTTATTTTCTTCAGTTTTATATGTAGAACCAGTCAGTCACTGGTTTTGTAATCAACGAAAACAATGCTGTCTCATTTCCTCGTGTTCTAATATTCTACATATTATTAATGAATTGTATTGCTCATTTTGCACACACAAACATTAATTCAATCAAAAAGACTTTCAGTAATAAACAATAACGAATGTTTTGTACATAAGAGAAATGACGCTGTTTACACGATTGTGCACGTCGTCTGAATGTTGGTGGGCCATTCAAACCCGTCGAAATTCGACTTTCCGCCGTCAAAATTTTAAATGTGTTGTGTTTTTTTTGTTCAAATAGAAAACGTCGAATTAAAAACTCGCGAAATTTGAGAAGCTACTGTACAACATTTAACCCTTCAATATGTCTTCAAAGAGACCATGAAGCAGAGAAAGTGGTGCTAGTGCTTCCAAGCTTAAGCACAAGTCACTATCTATCCAGGAAAAGGGTAAATTTCCATGGTCCGGCACCGGTCAGGTCCCGAGGTTGCCGGACTAGAGAGGTACAACCTGTACTACTATATTAGCTTGGAAATTAATAATAATAGGACTTCATGCACACTATCAATTTTATCATTACAGTAAGTAATCGCTTAACGTCGGGGTTACGTTCCTAAAAACGTGACGTTATACGAAACAACGTTAAGCGGATAAATTTTCCCCATAAGAAATAGATAAAGTACGGGAGCTATGTTCCTGAGCCTCCTTTTGCCCCATGAAATACATTACATATACAGAAAATCATTGCCATTTCTATAGAAGATAGTGCATACATATACACCTACTAAGTTTGTATTGGCACTCATCGATGGGCAGAGGTGGTGGAGCGAGTTTGTGGTGGGTAGTGAAGCAGAGGAGGCGGATGGCTGGAGGGAAGGAGTATGGCGGGAGCGGAGGAGGAGGGTGGGAGCGGAGGAGGAGGGTGGGAGCGGAGGAGGGCGGGAGAGGGGGTGGTGAGTCACTGAGACTGCGCCAAGCCGAGAGAGCGTAGTGCGACCAGACGAGAGAGGGTGATGCGCCGTAGAAAGTAGTCTGTGACGACGCAAAAGACATAGTATCGGATCACTGGGACGTTAAACGAATTTTTGGTCTCTAGAGTTTAGCGACGTAGTACCAACACAACGTTGAGCGGAACGACGTTAAGCGCGGACTAGCTGTATTTCCGATAAGCATCTTCCCCACAATTTATAAAATAACTCGGTCATTAGTTTTGACCACAGTACAGTATGCTGATTCATCTCCATTTATGCATCTGAAAAATGCTGTGTATGAAATTTCACTAACAGGATGGAATAAGGCAACTTTATGGGAAACAGTTAATTGAAATCATTAAGTGTTCTCGATATACAGTAGAAAAGAAATGACTGGTATTTTGAAAAGTTAACTCTTTGAATTTATTAAGTGAATTATACCATTTTACCTTTATTAATCAAAACAAAAGTAAATAATAAGGATAACACATCAGTTAAGGAATTTGAACATAACTGGTTTAATAGTTTAATTTTAAAGTACGGTAAAGTAGTTATGGACTTACTCCTTTTGCAGTTACATTGATAGATGCGGACAATACATTTCTGTTTGTATTTTTTACCTTAAAACTCATTACAGGTCCAGGAGTACTGATTGTAGAGTCATAGTAATGGAAGGAATTAATGACTATACAGTATTCCTGATTTCTCTGATATTCTGTTTATGTTTAGTGTTTACTTTTTTTCATGCCATGCCTCTGTACTGTATACTGAAGTAACCTGTGTGCCCCATTGCCTGCTTCACCATAAACCCAGGGCAGTAATATTATTTTGAACTACTGTACACTCCAGTACAGTTGTACCCCACTTAACGCGGTCAATAGAACCCAGAGGGTCCCGTGTTAAGTGAAATCCGCGTTAAGTGAACAACAGAACATATGCGATTAATTCCAATAGAAACCAGCCCGACCCCCAAACTCCACTTTTTGAAGACACATAACTATGTTGTAGTAAAAATAACATCTTAATTTTATGATGGTACATGCACACAATTAATACTTAAGAGAAATAGAGAAATACAGTCGCCAAGTTAATGTCCATTCAAATAATGGACTCAACTCCCTCCCCCTCTTCTCACACTACACTGCTGGCTCTTCCCTCTCTGAGAAATTTTTGGGGGAAAACCACTAAATTTTAATAAATAATACCTCAAACTAAAGTTAGGATAATACAATTGACATTGCTGGATTCCTTGTAAGACCAGGAATATTTTGAATATAAATGTCATATATTTTGCACAAAAGATAACATATTTACTAGAGAAAACATTTTATCTAAAATTTGTATGTCTAATGCAAAATATATGATGTTTATATTCAAAATGATCACCAAATTATAAGAATTCCAGCAATGTAAATTATATTCTGGCCGGGTAATTTGTATGAATTTTATGAGCTAAAACAAATATCTTCAGTTAATAAAAAAAAAATATTCTTCAGGACACTATCTGTCAATCAAAGTACCCCACCTTGCCTCCCCCCTCTTCCAACCGCGCGGTCAGTCCCAACCCTCCCCCCCACCCCCCACCAATCCTCCCTTCAAGAGAAGAGTGGGTGAAAAAAATAAATTTTAACATTTTGTATTAAATAATACCTCAGATTAAAGTTAGGATAATATAATTGACATTGCTGGATTCCTTGTAAGACCAGGAATATTTTGAATATAAATGTCATATATTTTGCACAAAAGATAACATATTTACTAGAGAAAACATTTTATCTAAAATTTGTATGTCTAATGCAAAATATATGATGTTTATATTCAAAATGATCACCAAATTATAAGAATTCCAGCAATGTAAATTATATTCTGGCCGGGTAATTTGTATGAATTTTATGAGCTAAAACAGGCAGGGTGGCGGGTGGGGCAAATCTAAAAATAGCGTCTCGAGCCGGACACTCACCGCGTATATGTGGAAAAAATCCGTGTTAAGTGAAAGTTCAGCTCTGGCGAGGCACCGCGTATATGATAAAACGCGTTAAGTGAAACCGCGTTAGGCGGGGTAATACTGTATTGTATTGTGAAGAAGCGAGCATCTAGTGTGAATATAAAAGACCAGTTGTACTTATACTTTGATAAATGTCCCTTGCATATACAGTACTGTAATTCATATGTGTTCCCTGATAACAGCTTCCTTTTGTCACATTAATTACTGTGTGGTAATTCATCAGTCTGATCCCTTGTGTTCAAATGGGTCACCAGAACTTATACATAAGAACCTCATTAATCTCACAAATATTAAATATTTGTTTTAGTCGTACTGTTTGATTCACATTAGGTTTGTCTTAATTTTTGTAACAAAATGTTTCTTATCTCTTGCATACTATTTTTTTTTAAATTGACAATTACACAGAATCTCTGCAACAATTAGATTATAGGATATGCCACCTGTGGTGTTAGTTCATTGTTTTGTTTTTTGTGTATATAGGACTATATTTATATGTAATTTTGTTATGGTGTGTATCATCCTCTTTTTAATTTTAATTGTTACTAATGATTTAATCTAATTGTAGAACTTTTAAACTCGGTCGCGTTACTGCAGCTTATAAACCTTACCAATAAATTAATATTCTGTGACATCTTGCCTACAATGGTAAAGTGATTCAAGCATGTCTAGATGGCAGGTGGCAAAAACAATCCACCATTCAGTACTTGAATTACATAATAATTGTATATTGTATCACTCTTATGGTGACTATATATACAAATGCAATGTTGCGTAACAGGTCAATGAGATTAAAGCAACAACTTTAATTTTACAATAGTTGCTTCTGGCCAATAATCACTGGTTTTAGAGGAACCCTTTGATCAAAAGTTTGGTCTTGTCAGTCTGTGGTGACCACTTGATTTTGTATATGGTAATAAAATTTAATTTGAGTCTTAAAGATGATGTAAAGTCTGTTCCAAGTTATATGTTAGTGGATGATGCGTGGTAAGTTATAAGTGTGACCTTGGCGGTAATGTATAAAAAAAAGATTATACAGATACCAATACACCATAAAGTAAATACCACATGATAGGGCATTGTGACAGTTAAATGACCCTGGAAAGAAAATACTTTTCTGCTAATGTTTTTCCATACCCCCATTTTTTCATTTTATCATCACAATTTCTTTTTTCTCTTTTCCAAGCTTCTTCATGCTATAATGCACATTGGCAGGAATGAAGAGCAACACTCAATATTCCATCATTCACTCTCTCAAGCTACTGTCATAAATGTGGCCAACTTTGGTGTTCTCCATCCTAAATACAGTACTGTACTGTATAATAAATTTTGTTTCAGTTATGACTCTTAAATTTTTATGCATAAATTTTTTATGCCACTGTATATTTTTCTTGAAGTGAATTGTTATAATTTAGTTTTGCTCTTTTGTTCATTTCTATTTTTTCTTTTAAGTGACAGGACTGATAACTAACATAACTCTCATCACTACCCCTTCAAGTACCCCAACTCATCACTACCCCTTCAAGTACCCCAACTCATCACTACCCCTTAAGTACCCCAACTCATCACTACCTCTCATCACTACCCCTTCAAGTACCCCAACTCATCACTACCCCTTCAAGTACCCCAACTCATCACTACCCCTTAAGTACCCCAACTCATCACTACCTCACTCACTACCCCTTCAAGTACCCCAACTCATCACTACCCCTTCAAGTACCCCAACTCATCACTACCCCTTAAGTACTCCAACTCATCACTACCCCTTCAAGTACCCCAACTCATCACTACCCCTTCAAGTACCCCAACTCATCACTACCCCTTCAAGTACCCCAACTCTTTCATTACTATTTTTGTAGTACTGAAATGGAATTTTTATCCAGTAAATTTTACAATGTTGATAAAATAAATTTATCCCCAATTTCTTTTAAAGAATTGTGAACAGAAGATATACCTGTATTTCTTTACTTTAAAAAACTAGTGGAGGAAGTTCTTTCATAAATCCTTTATTACACTTTTTTAAAATCGCTAACAATTAGGACTTACAAGAATAAAACCATTATAGTAATGCCTTTATGAAGAAAGAAAAATATTAATACTGTATTAGAATCCAAGTTATTTTTATTTACAGACTAGGAACACAGTGCATGGTCTATCACGTGTGGCAAATATACAACACAAAATAAGGTTATACATTTATAAGATATAATTAGTTTTGTTTCATGTGCACACATTTTTAGATTTTATATGCACAAGCACTATAAGGTGGGCAGAAGTTATCCTTCCATGATGTATTGCTATGTGCCAACAATCAGTTTCATTTATAATATTTCTGAATAGATTATATTAAAGAAGATTGCAAGTGATGATTATTTTATTTTACCTTAATAAGACTGGGGTATTGTAAAATGTGTATGAGTGCATTTAGCAGTGTAATAAGAAGCAAGTTAACCACTAATTACCCTATAAATTTATCATTAAAAAAATTATTTATTTTTCTTTGCTTCGTAGTTTATCCTCTTCACCACTGTTAGCAGCTTGGGCAGTCTGTCATGTCTGATACTGTTGGCACCTACTGGGCATGTATTGGTTCCAGAATGTATCTGTAACTGCACCAGTGTTGGTCAAGCCTGGTCTTGAATGAGCTCACACTCGGTGACCACAACTCTCTCTGGCACATTGTCCCATGAATTCACAACTCTCACCCCAAAAAAGTAATGTCCTCTGAGGTGTTTACTGTATAGACTTCTATTAATGCACCATGCCCGCCTATAGTATATGCTACGCAATTGCAGGTGTTCCAATCTCTCTGGGTACCTGAGGTGCCATAGTGATAATTCTTAGACCACACTTAAATTTTTACATATAAAAATATTTATGTTGCATTTGCAGTATTATTCTTTGTTATGTAAGGAGCAAAATGTAAGTATAGTAAACCCAGAACATTCACAGGTTTAAATATAACGGATTTTATTATTCACAGGTACAACCATTGCATACCTGCTTAACATGCACGGGGATGAGATTTGGTTATTCATGGATTGTGGTTGTGTTTTCCTGTAGTTCCGTGGGATGCTTGTGTTTACTGTCTCCAGCCTCCGTCATAGTAACACCTGCAGCGCAGCTATTCGCTTGACTATTACTACTCTTTTTGGTGACTTTTTGTCCTTAGTGATGCCTCCTAAGCATACAATGAGTGTGGTGAATGGGTCAAGTGCAAAGAGGCAGAAAAAAGTGATGACTTTAATTCAAAATGTAGAATTGTTTGATCGCCTTGCAAGGGGTGATAGTGCAGTGGCTGTGAGACACCATTATGCTGTTAACGAGTCAACTGTGCGCTAACATGGAAAGAAAGGGAACATGATCCCCCATATACTTAATTCCCTTCCAATATTATCACCATCATCGTCATCTCGTCAGCATCATTTTTGTCGGTGAGTACAGTACATTACAATGTTTTGCATACATTTTATTTATGTACCGTATTTAACATGTACAATATTACTCATAAATGGTATCTCTTTGTGGGTGTGGATTCCCCAACCCCATTTTACCCATAAGGTCTTCAGTTTAACATTCGCAGCTTTGACATTCATGGTGTTTTTGAGGAACTTAACCTCAGTGAATGTTGAGGGTTCACGGTAATCAAGTTTGTGTACCTTTAACTAAAGGGTGGAAAAATTGTTTCATCACCGAGACCTTAAATCTTGTCTAAACTTAACAATTTCTACAAATACAGTACAATATACTGGGTACAGTATATGAAATATTACTTTAATATTAGATTTTTTATTTTATTTTATTTTTTTATTACAGGGATTAGCCCACCCTGGCACAGGTCAATGACCCACATCGGGGCCTGGGGGGCGAAAATGTAGTAGTTGTAGTAGTAGTAGTAGTAGTAATATTAAGGTAAATAAATGGTGGCGAAGGTGTGGCTATTGGGGGAGGCTGGAGGCCACGTTAAAAAGAAAAAAAGAAAAAAAAAAGTAGTAGTAGTAGTAGTAGTAGTAGTAGTAGTAGTAGTAGTAGTAGTAGTAGTAGTAGTAGTAGTAGTAGTAGTAGTAATAGTAATAATAGTAGTAATAGTAGTAATAATAATAATAATAATAATAATAATAATAATAATAATAATAATAAAGAAATACAAAAATGAAAAAAATCAATAGTGAGAAACAATATATGTATGTTGTGATGTCAATGGTAAGAGAAAAAATTGAGACCCTGCAATTGTGTGTAAATGAAGCAGAAAGTCAGATCAGCAACCTGGGACTTGGTTACAATTTTTTTATGTATACCTGTACATACTAACTGTTCATGTATTTAAAGTATAATTGAAAAAATAACTGATACCCTGTACAGTTAGATCAAACAGTCTACCTTGTCATCTGCTAAGCATAAAATCCTTATACAAGGGATCCCTGACTTATGAATGTCCGACTTACGAACACCCTCCAATGCGAATGAAGTTAAACTTTAAATTTACAGTAGTGTATTTATTTACCTGAGGACTTATTTTCTACTTTCATTTACTGTATTTTGTCATTCTATTTCTAACTTTCTCTTAAATTAAGTATTTTAGATTTATATAAGGACTTACGCTATGATATAGTGGGATTTTAAACATTATTTTGTAAGTATGGTATGCACAGAGCATGCGTTTCGACTTAGGTACATTTTTGAACATTTTTGACTTAAGAATGTCCTCAGGAATGGAACCCGTTCATAACCTGGGGACCCCCTGTACAGTACAGCTGTACTGTACCATTACTGCTTAGTTGGTGAAGATACCTATTGCATTCATATCTTTTTATCCATGTTTAAGTTTAATTCCACGATGTTCAGTGATATCATTAGTTTGTGCAAAGGCATATTCAGCCACTAGGGGTATGCATGTTTAGTGTGCTTGTTGTTAATAGTATTTACAACACCTTATGTTCTTCGGTATGCATACAAATATTTACTTGACCTCTCCAGAGGTTCCTGTGCTTTCTCACAGATGAAGTTCCGTTCTGTGTCACATGACTCGTCCCAGTACCTGATGAAGAACAATAAAAAAAAATTACCTCCAATGCAGAGCTCATTTTAACTGAGAAAAAGTCTGTCAAGATTAAACAAAATTGGGTCTTGCTTGAGAATGCCTGTGTTTTAATTTTCTTCATGATATTATAAATTGATAATGCTATTAAATATATAAGATTCATCTGATGAAACATAAATTGAGAACACACATCTTTGGTTTATGGTACCACATTGTAGATTTTTGTTCAAGAAATTCTTTGAAAGAGTCCATTTGATTAATTATATTTAACTGATAGTAGTTTTATCAGTACAGTACTGTATATGAAAAGTTAAACACAAGAGTACAGGTATCAGTGTTGCAGTGAGTGTGTGTGTGAGATATACAGTACTGTATAGTACTGTGTTTTATTATTTTTAACTGTTCTCATTAAAATCAATTTTGATACAAAATTAAAATCTGCCATCCTTGTTTCATTGACAAAGTGGTGCCTTTTCAAGGATGGACCAATTTCCTTTGTGCTAACTTCATCATTAATATCATCGTGTGTCCTGGGAGTTAGGCTCGTGCAGCACTGTACTGTACTGTACTGTACTGACACCTCTGTTTGTGAATGAGTAGTACAAACTTAGATCATGTCGGTGGGAAGTGTAAAGTAATTCAGGACAGGAAGGACTGTGGACTTAAAATGAATAGTTCATGTATTTTCCATCACATGTTTACTTATGTGTAAATTTTAATAATATATTTACTCTTTTCTTACAGAAGTGCTAACTAAAAATTTTTAATTTTGGGTAACCTGTCATGTTCATAATTCACAAATGCATTTCTACAATTTTAATACAGTACAGTATATTATTGTGACAATCTGCCTCATCAACTGAACTATTAATGTTTGATTGGTATCCCCCGAGGTGACTGCTAACATTTCTTATATTTACATTCAAATATAAAGTGTTTTGGCAGTATTGTACAGTATTGTAAAGGTTACTGTACAGTATATAAGACACTCAACTAAACTGCTCTCACAGATTTTTAGTCAAATTACCAGTAATGGTTATTCTGGTTTGCACTTTCAGTAACATATCCATCACAAAAATATTGGTTGGATGGTGTGCAAATTCATATACAGGTAGTACTGTATTATTTAGAGATCCATGAAATGAGCTGGATTGGGATTCTATTGGGAATATAAAACTTTCCCCCAAATTACTGGAAATATCCATGTATAAAAAGTGCCAAGATTGTTACCAAGAATTTATATTAATGCAATCACACATGTTTCAAAGACCACATTCCATCTATCACAGCACTTGTAGAATAACTATAATCATCTTTTCATTGAAGTTAATTTAGCAATTTTAGTATACCTGTGGTGTAAGAAGACAGCTAATGCCTTAGAACCCTTAAGAGTGTGGTAATGTATAGTACTTACTTGCTGGTGTAGGAGCATAAATAGGCACAATGGTTGGAACTGTTGCTTGGGTTTGTACCCCACCACTTCTGTGACATTGAAGTTCCTGTTGCAGTCCAGATCCACTGGCCAGATTCTAATTTACCAGATGTCCAGTATGTCCCAGGAACTGAGGAACATTGGAACAATGCCATTAGGAATATCAAGGCAATACTAGGTAGCATCACTCAACCAAGAAAAACGGTAATACTAGGCAGATGGCTAACACCAGGAGTTGTCCGATTATGTTAATTTTTTCCACAGCTGTTCTTCAGATGATAGTAAGTAATAAAAACGAAACAACTTTTATTTTGCTTAAATTTTTTTTTTTTTAGTTTTCTCTATATACAGTATAGTCTCGATTTACGCGGATTTTGTTTAAGAGTTTGGTCATTTATGCGGCACCTTGCCAGAATGACAATTTTAAGTTACGCGGTTCATTCCATCATTTACGCGGGAAGCGGCGCCGGGAGGATGCGCATTAGGTCGCTCTTACGTTATCGCTGACGTCATATGATGTATTGGACTGTGATTGGGCCACGCATCCTTACCTCCCTCCGCTGCTAGCTGTGATTGGTCTAATGTAACATGACGTTCCCTGCCACCAGAGGGAAGAAGTCGCTGACCTAGCCGGGCCAGTCTCATTGTTCTCAGTCTCCGCTTATACAGTTCTCTCTTGTGCCCGCTATTCCCCTCACAATGGCTTCCGCTGGACCCCCACCACCCCCGAGAAACCTTGAACTACCTGGACCAAGCCATGTTTATGTGAAGGAAGTCATCGAGTTGGCGGAGAAAATCAAGCTCATCCTTGACAAAGACACAGTCAAGCATCGGTATGAAGTGTCTAATAACCTTCTGTCGAAATTTATGGAACCGTATGCCCAGATGTATGACGACAACATCAATGCTAGTCGTCCCGCAACCCACCACAACCTCAGCCAGCCCAAGTCAGTGATAGTGACAGTGAGGGGTTTGTCAGGGAGGCCCTGCAAACCTTTGTGAATAGTGATAGTGATTTACCGGAGGGCCACTAATCTGCCCTCTGCCTCGGAACCAGCCGCCATCCACGTGTGCCGACCCATCTCTTCTACTAACGTAAGTGTTAAAACACCTTTATATTTGTACAGTAGTGTAGTTTTTTATTTAGATGTTATGTGTGTGTCAATACCATCATAAATATATGATGTTATTTTTACTACAAGGTATATATTGTGTCGGAAAAAGTGGAGTTGGGAGTCGGCCCAGTCTCTATTTCAATTAATCCCATATGTTCTGTTATTTCATTTACGCGTTCCTTGCTTTACGCGGACCTCCACGTGTTCAATTGACCACGTAAATGGAGGCTATACAGTACAGTATAATCATAAAGTAATTACTGGTAGTGGGCAAGGTATAAAGAATGAGGGATATTATGGGGCAAAACATGGTGAAAAACTGATCATATGACACTCAAATGATGTCTTCTACATACTTTGTACGCAAAGAAGTTAATTATTTACCATAAATATTCCTCTGAAAAATCTTCCATTGTTGATGCATGTTGTTGTTTTCTCTTTGTTTACAATGGAGTCTGGACAAAATCCCCCTAGGACAAAACCCCTTGGGTTAGGTTAGGTTTGTTCAAGGGGTTTTGTCCTACAACCGTTTACAAGTGACCCACTCAGTCTGAGTGTACTCTCTCACGTCCACAAAAAACTTAAATTTACACCATGACACTTCAACAAAATTGCTTTTATTAGTACCAGATATCAAAATAAAGTGTTCTTTAATATGGGGGGGGGGGGGTGCCCGGCTAGGAGGTTAGATAAGGTTAGATAGTTTAACATTATCCTTCAATGGGATTGCCACTGAAGGATCAATGATTCATCAGAAAGGCAATACTCATCTGAAAGAGGACAACACATCCCTAAGAAAGGAAAAAAACCAAAAAAGACACAACAAAGTTACACTCCTCTGGACAGGAAAAACGAAGAGAAAATTTTTAGGTACTATGGGGTCTCGTCCAATGCAGGGGTTGAGTTCTCGGTATTACTGTATAAGTCACCTGGTATTGAATTTTGAGAATTTTATGGTTGCAGTCAATAGTTTAGACAATTACAAGATTTTTCTAATATGACTTTTCCTTCACAAATGAATTATATATGTCGGGTTGGGGGGGGGGGGGATAGAGCCCCCTTATTAGGAGGTTAGGTTAGTAGGTCAGCTGCGAGAGAACCGTCATCTAAATGTCTTAGAATTGTCTAAACTATTGATTGTGGCCATAAAATTCTCAAAATTTAATACCGGGTGACTTTTGCAAATTTACCACGTTAGACAAACTTAATAATTATAAGAAACTATGAGTCTTACGAGAGTGTAAATCAATGCCAATTAGTTTGATGCTTGTCCTAGAGATGGCGCTATATCGCGTGGCGGTAGATGTAAACTTGGCTCCAAACCATTGTGTCGTTTGTGGGAAAAACAAAGGAAATAATATAGCTAAGGTCTCATTTCCTCTCAAAAGACATGGAAAGGTAAGTTCATTGTTATGTGGGTGATTCATAAGCAGTGACGGTTAAATTGCAGTTTAATTTATCATTTCACTACTTATCTTCTTAACCATTTGGGCGGCAGGTCTCTCTCTCCCCTATTTGTTATTGTTGTCAATTTGATTGTCGAGTAACCCCATTGGCTGTAACTATAAAAAACTATAAAAAACTGCAATTTAACAAGTCATTTGAAAGCACAGATCCACGACGTATGTTTATGATAAATTTGGGTTATAGTTACCTTTTTAAATTTTGCCTTTTCCTTCCATCAAACATATTAGTAATCGACATCGTGCTTGAGCTGCTTCGTGTTTGTAATATACATTTTCAACTGCAGTTATGACAGAATTTAAAGATAATCTTGAGTAAATAAAAGTCTCGGTAATTTAGTGGCACTTTCCAGGTTCTTTACATTCAGCCTTCTTTAACTTTAATTTCCTTCGATAGTTGTTGCTCTTTAGTGTAGATTTTCATGCTGATTCCCCCCAAAATAAATTTTTTTCGTGCTCTATCACTCTATAAAGATCATTATAGATTTCAGTGATTGTACTCTACCGATTCTTAACCATTTGCTTTTTTATGAAACAAAAGTACCAAGACAACGTTAAGGTTAGGTTAAGTAAAGATAGGTTAGGTAGGTTTGGTTAGGGTTGGTTAGGTTAGGTCTGGTTTTGTTACGTTTGAATTGGTTCATTTTTAGAGTTTTTACCCAAAAAAATGGATTGGGATGGTAAGGTTTTAATGAATTTGCTCAAGCAATCATGAAATCATGCAAAACATACAATTTCGTAAAAAATCACGGGTGGCCGCAAAACGAACAATAACTTAAAATTTCAAAGTTCCAACCTATATTTTCGAGAATACAACAGTATTCTACACGTCTTATATATTATAATGATACTCTGATGTTAACTCATTTCTGAAGAGTGGACTGTTATCAGTACTAAAATTAGTAAATAAAGCAAGCACTCGTATAAACTAATGAAGGTCGATATTGACAGAAGTAGGTGTACAACTTATCCTAGTTCTCTTCAACTTTCGGAAATCGAAAGAAAGTTTTCTGTTCCTTTAGAAGTTGCTAGAGCATTTAATAGGAGAACAGTACCAGGCCCCCATTGCAGCTGCTGTAAAGAAATGTACAAAGCAAAAGAAAATCGTGATGTCGCCGAATTTTTCGTCTTCCTCACTTTATTCCTTGCCTGGTAATTGTTTACTTTACACCCCAACCGCCTGGTGGCGCCACTTCGAGCTGTGAGCTCGTTTTCCCGGAGGGGCTATCCTCATACACAGTATTAGAAGTCGGCTGAACATAGCATACTACATCAATAGTTTCTTCCGGGTACTCCAGTTTCCTCCTGTACTAACGCTGGACAATATCCTGTATAATTCATAACACTACTAATAATGAACAGACAAACTGCCCGAACGGCTAATATGGTGGTATGTTGTGTAATGATAAATAGTAAAAATAGGTAATTAAATGAACGCTGATGCTATCGAAAGTACAGCTTACGGGAAATACTAGAGTTACCGTTAAAAATATCGAGATTAAGAGTCATTTTCTATGATTTCTGGCTTGTCCAATAGATGGCGCAAGTATCGGATCTAAAGATAGTATAATGGAGTTTTAGTTCTTTATAATATTCCAAGCTTAGTACTTTATGAGATGAGGGGAAGAAAAAAAGTCCTAACAGATCATTAGTAATGTGCAAATGTATTTAGATACTGAAATAAAAATACAGTACTGTATAATACACTGCAATATTATACATACAGTAGAGTTGCACCTTAATTGTGATCACGTGTTCGTGCTTTTTTCTCTGTATTTTTTTTACAGGAATTAGCCGACCCCTGGCACAAGTCACTGACCCACATCGGGGCCTGGGGGGTGAAATTGTAATAATTATAATAATAATATTAGTCCATAGTAAATAAAATATATAATAAAAATACAAAATTTAAAATAAAATAATAACAATAATAATATTAACAACACTGATAATAATAATAATAATAATAATAATAATAATAATAATAATAATAATAATGATTATAATAATAATAATAGCAATAATAATAATAATAATAATAATAATAAATATAATAATAATAATAATAATAGAGAACCAATAAGAAATACAAAAATTAAAAAAAGATAAATATTGATAAACTATATATGTATGTTGTGTTGTCAAAGTAAGAGAAACAATTGAGACCCTGCAATTGTGTGTAAATGAGGCAAAAAGTCAGATCAGCAACCTGGGACTTCGTCACAATTATCGTGATGCCATTTGGCAGCAGGGTCTACCATTAGACAACACATTATGCTTCCAATAACTTCCCAGGCGGTAGTATCTCCCTGTTTGATAGCTGTCTATACCTACAACCAACAACAGAGACTTTACTATTTATTTGATCACTGATCTACACACAATAACTTGTCTATATTTTCAATACAACCTAACCTAGCACCAATCTTCTCTTCATAAGCAATGAATAGTGCACATAGTCTACAGTACTTATTTACACTTTAATAGTGACTGACGGTTGCTGGAGTCTGACCCAATCATAGCTTGTCCAAAATCACTATTTCTCAGCTAGTGTAATTATTACCTTACATGTTTTCTTCACTACACCAAAATTAGCAGACTGTTTGAGACGTAAGCTCACAGCTGAGCTCTAGCCCCTGTATAATCAAATTAATGTATATGAGCGCTCGGGAAATAGTCTTATTTATTGAACCGTGTACCGTACAGTAATCAAATCCATGTTGGATAAACCCTCACTTGACGAGACGATACTGTACAACGATATATAAATATTTATTTCATGGAACAAACAATGCTGTAGACATAGGATGATAACACAGCCAAGAGAGATACTTAATAGATAAAGATTACTCACAGTGAGCGCTGATGTGAGCGAGGAGGCCCTGGTACTGTTGTTTATCCCTGATGCTGGCCAGGTTGGTGTTTTGATTCTGACATCTCATTTGAGCATCTCCCCAAGACTTCTTCTCCTGGAAGAACCGGTAGCAGTTGCCAGCGATGGGTAAGAACCCATTACTGCACTCGAGTTTCTCTCTACTGTCAGCCTCGTGGTCTGGAGATCATGTTGGGTACACAGGAAAGAAGCAATATATGAAGCTGAAAAGATGGGATGTGTTCATGTACAGTAATAGGTGTACTGTTGTATTAAGTACATATGATAATCAGAGAGCGCAGGTAGATATCAGTCATCATAATGGTGTATCCCAATGTGATAAATGTTTACCATTATAATTATAAGATTCATTCGACAGTTTAAGTTTAATATCAGATACATAATAAGCAACATATTCAGATGATCCGAGTCGTAAAAAGATTACCTTCAGATATTTTGCCAACTTTTTTAGCAGCAATGCAGCCCACCACCGCCAGGTACAGCACTAGCACAGCGGCCTGCATCCTTACAGCACCTACAAATAATAGCCATGTTAGTCCACACATACATACTACAATAGCTTGATTTAACTGTTACTTGTTGTACTTACTTTAGAGGATAGACTATTACTCATCAAAATATTTAGTTTATCCTCTTTGCTACTGATCGGCCTGCTAGCCACTTAGGCAGCCAGTCTCGTCTGTATACTGGGTATGCACTGGCTCCAGAATGTATTTATCTGTACCTACGCCAGTATTGGTCATGTCTGGTTTTGAATGAGCTCACACTCGGTGCCGATACAACACACTCTGGCAGATTTTTCCATTAGTTTACAACTCACTCCAAAAAAAGTTTGCCCTGAGAGTTTTCTGAACTTACTGCTTCTTCAACCTTAAGCTGTGATCCCTAGTGGGGCAGGCATCTGTTAGTTCCAGGTATGAACACTGAACTGAGTAATATCCCCTGAGGTGTTCATAGACTTATGTGAAGTCACTCCGCCCGCCTATAGTATAAGCGACACAAGTGCAGGCGTTCCAGTCTCTTTGGGTAACTGAGGTGTCGTAGTGCAGGCACCAGTCTGGTGCCCTCCTGGAACATTTTCAGTCAACTGACAGTTTCTAGCATATCTCGGGGACCAAACGGTGTGACAGTACTGTATATGTTACAGTATAGAGAAAAGTTGCATTTTCAGTTATTTCACACAGTGACAGGAAAAATTTGTTAAATAGCTTAATAAATATTTCATTCGGGTTTGATTATCTTAAGTTATGTTATGGTAGGTTAGGTTAAATTTGGTTGGTTAGGTCTTAACTTAAACTAACCTTACCAAACCTGAGTGAAACATTCATTTCATTATGTGACAAAAACAGTTTTCGTTCATTTCAGATTACACAACTTGAAGTTCCCTTTGGGTACTCCGGTTTCCTTCTGTATAAACACTGGACAATGAAGTTCATTATAAACAACAAAGAACAGATCAAGTGCCTGAAAAGTGGTGAAATGACATTTTTACTGCATATCTATCTAAATAACATTACCATATTGATGATGGTTCCCCACTGCAAATCTGCATGTACAGTAACAAAAGCTGTCGTATGCTAATGTTTAAGCGCGAGAGAGGTAAACATTGGTTTGGAAATAGAGTAGTGGATGAGTGGAACAAGTTACCCAACATCATCATTAACTCGAATACGCTGGATAGCTTCAAACATAGGTTGGATGGATATAGGAGCGATAGGGGTTGGGTGTAAACGGGACTGCCCATCAGTATGGGTCAATAGGCTTTCTGCAGTTTTCTCTATTCTTATGTTCTTATGTAAATAACGTTACAATCAATACAAAGAACACGTGTAAACAAATATGAACTCACCAATTTTCATGAATGAACTGCGACTGAAAAAAAGCCCAAATATAGTATTGTTTTTACTCACAAAATGTCAAGACAGACAGACACTGGGTACAGTGAGTTGAAAGCAGTGTACCAGCGAACCTCACTAGTGTTCTGGGGTCCCTTGAGTGAAATGCCCTCACCTATACCCTCCTTATATACCAACTGGTGTGTTAAGATAAGTTTTAACATACCACTACATATTTAGATAACATTTAATCCGGGTTCAGTAAACACTGGGTAATCTCGTGCCGTGTGAACTCCATGAGGTTGGGTATTGTCTCTACTATAATTTTCACCACTTATTAGCTTACTAGCCGTTTCTAGCATTAAGCAAAGCTATCTTACATCTGTCAAATGTTAAGGCATAACCGGAAAAAATATGTGTGTTGCTGTTTTTAGAACAACACGCTAATATAGTGTTTATGTCATGGAGACCGAGAGACCTCCAGCTGTGGTCCTTCACGTAGCCCGCCCTGTTGACGTCACTTGGTTTTCCTATTGAAATCGTTATCACCTTCGCATAATAAGAAGCGGTGAACATTATTAAGGCACTACAGTCTGTTGTACATGGCTATATATAATTAGAGTAATGAAAGCAGAACTGTGGCCTGATTCATGAATGTATGTAGTAGTTTCAGGCAGGATGTTTCCCTGGCCCAAGACGACGGGTGACGCCAAGGCTCACTCTACCACCATAACAAGGTTAGCATTACTTCTGCTGCTCTTATTATGACATAATGGACAAGTGTCTTTATGAATTTTTTGGTGTTAACTAAAACATTGTTAGTATTATGGCTGTTCCTGTTAGTTGAAGCGTACAATAAATAGTTGGTAAACGTTAGGAAAGGATCGCCACCTTATCTGGGGGGGATCCCCCCAGATAAGGCAACCCTCTCCTAACTTTTCAAGACACGTTTGTTGTAATACTGTACAAAAGTACACAGATGTTTATCTAATGGGAAAGAAAGGAAAATGTACGAATGTGAAATATATACAGTTTTCCATCAGAACATTATGATCTTGTCATCAAGCTCCCCCAGGAAGGCTGAAGGTCTAACCACTAATGATGGCAGATAAAAAACACACTGAATCAAATATAATGATCTTACATACCTTGTGATTTGGTTAGGTTTGGTTGGTTTCTGTCACCATTCGTCGTAACCCCACAAACTTTTGCCGTTTCGCAAGAACACTTCTGAAGGTACAAACACTTCCTTGAGATCCTTCCCTGTGTAAGTGGCGACGTTCTCGTTAAACTTTACGAAAATTTTTATATGAGTAAAGTGTTTTGTTTTTCAGGAAGGTGAAAGTTAACAGCTTCTCGAGGGACCGTAACACTCCATAATACTTCAGGTATGTCCAAATCAGTTTTATATATTGTTCTCGATGTTTTTGTACAGCATAATGCGTTGTCCAATGGTAGACCCTGCTGCCATATGGCATCACAAAAATTGTGACCAAGTCTCAGGTTGCTGATCTGATCTGACTTTCTGCCTCATTTACGCACAATTGCAGGGTCTCAATTGTTTATCTCAATTTGACAACACAACATAAGAACATAAGAAAATAAGGAGTCTGCAATAGGCCGGTTGGCCTGTGCGTGGCAGCTCCTGTCGGGAGTTATGAATCTATCTTGCCTCCATTTAAAACTTTCCAGCGTCCCAGCACTTACTACAAAGTTGCTAAGCTTGTTCCACTCGTCCACCACCCTATTTGTGAACCTGTTTCTTCCTATCTCCCTCCTAAACCTAAACTTATCCAACTCAAATCCGTTGCTACGAGTTCTATCCTGCGCGGATATTATAAGAACTTTATATATATCTCCTTTATTGATTCCTTTCGCCCACTTAAATACTTCTATCATATCTCCCAGCACTCTTCGTCTTTCTAGGGAATGCAAGTTTAGTTTATTTAATCTATCTTGATAGGGAAAGTTTCTAAGTCCCGGAATCATTTTCGTCATTCTTTTTTGCACTGACTCCAGTAAATTGATATCCATTCTACAATTAGGGCACCAGAACTGAACCGCATAATCGAGGTGCGGCCTGACTAGCGCAAGATATAGTTGCAATAAGAGCTCTGCACTCTTATTACTTACATTTCTAGATATAAAACCTAATACTCTGTTTGCCTTATTTCGAACATTAACACACTGTTTTCTTGGCCGAAGGTCCGGGCTTACGAGTACCCCTAGGTCTCTTTCACAAGTCGACTTCTCTAGTTTGATGTTGTTGAGGCTGTAGTATACGTTTACAGTATTTGTTCTTCCAATATTAAGTACACTGCACTTGCTGGTGTTGAATTTCATTTGCCATTTTTCTGACCACTCCTGCAGTTTATTTAAATCCTCCTGTAGTGAATTTGCTTCCTGCCCGGAATTAATCTGCCGCCCTATTTTGGTGTCATCCGCAAACTTGCTTATGTAGATTATGAACAAGAGTGGGCCCAATACTGATCCCTGGGGAACCCCACTAGTTACACAGATTTAAAACTATCTACGCTGACCCTCGATACCACGAGCCTTAACTTTTCTCAGTAGCCTCTGATGCGGTACTCTGTCAAATGCTTTGCTAAAGTTTATGTAAATAACATCGTAATTTTCTTCATTATCTATTACTTCATAAACTTTCCTTTTTTCATTTTTGTATTTCTTTATGGTTCTTTGCAATTATTAGCATTATTATTATTTTATTTTTATTTTGTATTTTGTATTTCTTTATAAAATTTATGATGATTTTATTATTATTATTATTATTATTATTATTATTATTATTATTATTATTATTATTATTATTATTATTATTATTATTATTATTATCATTATTACTATTATTATTATTATTATTATTATTATTATTATTATTATTATTATTATTATTATTATTATTATTATTATTATTATTATTATTAAATTTTCGCCCCCCAGGCCCGATGGTCAGTGACCTGTGCCCGGGTGGGCTAATCCCTGCAAAAAAAAAAAAAAAAAAATATTTGCTCGGGAATCTTGCGTCACCGCTACAGTAAGTAACCGCACACTGTATAATTATGTGCAGATGTTACATATAGAGAATAGTGTAAACCCTCATAACATACAGGTGAATTTAGTCCAGATAGATACAGTACAGTATATAGAAAAGGAATAATCCCCGATATAAGAACATAACATAAGAACATAAGAATGGAGGAAACTGCAGCAGGCCTATTGGCCCATACTGGGCAGTCCCGTGTACACCCAACCCCTATTGTTCATATAAGCATCCAACCTATGTTTGAAGCTATTCAGCGTATTCGAGTTAGTGATGATATTTGGTAACTTGTTCCACTCATCCACTAAAATTTGTTTACCATGGCGACTGTGTATATTTTTTCAAGTTGGGCTGAACGTTTCCAGTGTCTGGTTATTGTAAAATAAATTAATAAAGAAAATTTTTTTTTTGTATATATTTTTTACTTTTATTATTTGTATTTTTTCTCATCATTCTCTTTCTTATTATAATTATAGTCTACTTTATTATTATTATTAATCTTTTACTACTACTTGATCATTAGCATTATTATTATTAGTACTATTTTCATTGTTGTTTGGTCGTCACAGTATGGAGCGCTTTGTTGTCCAGCAGTACTCTACAGTCAGACAGAATAACATGTGCCCACAGCCCGGCATCCTGTTTTCTGGAAACCTAGACGATGCTTACAAAACAACCTGACCTTTTACATCCTCCGCCCCTCCCCTTCTCGCCACACCTCCCTTTCCTCCACACCATATCACCTCCACCCACACTGTGCTTCACCACGCCTAGTACATTGGCAACCCTGAGCCTGGCCGCACTGTTTGTAAACTTTGTGGTCAACCCGACTCCCACACCCTCTCTCACTACATCCTCACTTGCCCTATGACCTCCTCCTACAGGTTCCCAGCAGTTACCAACAGCTCTTCACTCCCTGACCAGATATCCCTCCTCCTAGTGACAGGCCTGGCACTTGACATTATTAGGGACCTGCCACACTTTGCCATAAGCAGATAAATTGTACCGGGAATTTTCCCCCACACACTCATCATTCTGTCACTTTATGTAACTTGTTGACAAAAACCATGACCCTTCAGGCTTTTATGCCCTTAATGCATGAGTGATAAAGGCATGCATGAACTTCTCATGCTTCCCAGATGGGCGCTGTAAACGCTTCTGCGCTTCATCTTGCACAGGATGTAAGGGGGTGCCCAATAAACTAACCCCCTCGGGAGCAATCTAAAAAAAATATCTAAATCTCCCCCCCCCTGCCACACTTCCCTTGCCCTTCCACTCTGCAGTACAGTAGTTTGATTTTCATTATTAGTAGAAGTATTATTATTGTTGCATTTTTTAATTATTATTGTGTTATTGTTAGATTTTATTCATTAACATTATCCCACAATCACGAAATCACAGTTTAGCCTCGAGTGATTCACAATAACATCCCCAACTAAACCTTGTGATAAGTTAACAACGTTCTTGGTATACATCCGATGAAACGACTTACATTCGTGCCTTTTGTCTTATTCATATCTTTAGTCGTATCCGGCTCATGGGTTATGTTCGCAGCTGGTGTACTAAACAGGATGTCTCTACGTTTATGCCTTTAGCCAGATGTTTCTTATTTCACCAAATATAAGATAAGACTGAAAGTATAACGTATAAGCGGCTTGACTCTTTGTGATAATCATAACCTGTGTTGCTGTGACCTGACCTGTGTTGCTGTGACCTGACCTGTGTTGCTCGGACCTGACCTGTGTTGCTGTGACCTGACCTGTGTTGCTCGGACCTGACCTGTGTTGCTGTGACCTGACCTGTGTTGCTGTGACCTGACCTGTGTTGCTGTGACCTGACCTGTGTTGTTTGTGATCTGACCTGTGTTGTTGTGATCTGACCTGTGTTGTTGTGACCTGACCTGTGTTGCTGTGACCTGACCTGTTGCTGTGACCTGACCTGTGTTGCTGTGACCTGACCTGTGTTGTTGTGATCTGACCTGTGTTGTTGTGACCTGACCTGTGTTGCTGTGGCCTGACCACAATATTAACACTTGACCATCTTCTACGGCACGACAACAAAGTGACTGTTAAGCAGGATCTTTACAAGTTTTATAATGTAACATGTACAGTTGTCTATGGGTATAATGTAACGCTGCACCTCCAGGCAACTTAAACATATTGCTCAAGAGGATGTTGCATCGTTTTTCTGTAATGTCAGGATTCGACTTCCTTCCACACCATCGATCAGGAGTGACGTGGTGTGTGGGAGTGAGACCGTATAACGAATTAAAGAATAACGAACTTTTGATCAGACTTAACCTGCTTATAGAATTTCCGCCAGATTTAGGAGTAATGATAAGTAGGAATCTTAAGCCAAATAAACAATGTAAGAACATAAGAATGGAGGAAATTGCAGCGGGCCTATTGGCCCATACTGGGCAGTCCCATTTACACCCAACCTCTATTGCTCATATATCCATCCAACCTATGTTTGAAGCTATCCAGTGGATTCGATTTAATGATGATATTTGGTAACTTGTTCCACTCGTCCACTACTCTATTTCCAAACCAATGTTTACCTATTTCGCGCCTAAATCTAAATTTGTCTAATTTAAAACCATTGTTACAAGTTCGCTCCTGGTTGGCTAGTTTGAGTACCTTTGTAATGTCCCCTTTGTTTTGCCCTGACAATAGGCCCGCTGCAATTTCCTCCATTCTTCTTCTAAGGTGACGTTGTTTGGGGGGTAGGAAGGGTGGCGAGCTAACCGAGTCCACGTTTATGCGGGTTTACTAAATGCAATTAGCCGTTTAACCTAACCTAACCACCACCAGTAGCCAGGAACAGTAACAACGCCCGCATCCATAAGTCATTCGTCACTACACACACCTGCTAGACATTTGTTCCTATTGTGTCGGCAGTGAAAGTTACGGCGTAATGAGGTAAAATGCGGCCACCTGTGACACACACACACACACACAGCTTAAGGAAACAATAAAACCAACCGTAATTAACAAATTTTAATGTATAAAAATATAACTGTTAACATATCACAAGTGTTTACAACTCGACAACTAGAAGCAGAGTGCCGCCAACACGCGGGAGTAACCAGCCTCCCTTCAGGCAGGACCCGCCCCCATCACCTAACGGGGGTCAGGCTTAACAACATGATTTAGCAGACAGGAATATTAATAATTTAGTAGAACATTTTGTTGTCATGGGGTGAGTTAAGTGTTTATCGGATCCTTTGGTGAATAAAAGACAATAGAATCATACATATATCTTTTAACATTTACAGAAGTCATTTGTCATAATTACTGATCGCTTCTAACAATAATGGTAGCTAAACTAACAGTTAACGGAATACCATTAACGAAGAGACTAGTTGGACTGTGTATGAAGAGCTAATACTTCACTGTGAGGTGAACCATCAGCCTATGACAGCAACAGGGGGTCGGGTGAGGGGCGGGTGAGGTAAGTTAGGTTGACTCCCATAGTCACGTTGAGACCCTGTTAGGCTGTCCCCAAACTGGGCCAGGGCACCGAACAGTCCAAAGGGTCCTGGTGGTCCTACTGGTCGCGGTGGACTTGGTCTAAATGGTCTTATCGGTCTGTTTGGTCGTACAAACCCTGGTCTGTCGGGGGACAAAGTTTCTTGAGCGGCCAGGGCCCCTGCAGGATCGATCTCCCTCTCCTTTGGGGTGTAGATGGGCGGCCTCACATTCTTGCTCCAGGGTGCATCATAAGGGATGCCCGGCGGCGGCGCTGGCCGGGTGCTGTAGGTGGGCCTGGTGGTGGCGTCGGGTTCTATACTCTCACGAACTTCAGGGCCGTCAGAGGCGTCTCGACGATGTCCGTAGCCCTTCTTCATGCAGCGCGTGATGTACTCCTTCTCAAACTTGACGGTGGTGATGGTGACCTGACCGATGCCCGTGACGGTGAACTTGACGGTGGTGTAGCGGTTGATGGTCTTGGTGAAGAACATGGGTCGTACTTTGGTCTCCACCTGTGTGAGCAGCGGCTTGATCACCTGCGTGATGAATACTGGGTACCTGAGGGTGGTGTAACGAGTCTCAACCACCTTCTTCACGTGAGGCTTCGGGTTTCGCACCTCCACCTGAAGCAGTAGAGCGCAGTGATCAGGTAGTGAACGGAAATAAAGTTACAGGAAAAAAAGCCAGAAAAAATAAAAATTTTGGCTAAGAAAAAAGTTACAGACAAAAAGTCACATTTTATTTTAATATCATTAACAGTTAAAGTGATAAAAACCCCAAGCAATATTTTAAGTCACTTATTAACTGACAATACATGACTTTTACACATTGACAACACAATTTATATATGATGGCATTACACGTATGTTAGGTTAGGTTAGGTTAGGTTTGGTTTTTCTGTGACTTTTTCTTGTGATTTTTTTCCTGGATTCGGTCAGGTAGTGCATATTTAGTGTTTAACTCAACACATTCTCAAAACAATTATGGGATTTCTTTGCCTATGAACATAACATAACACAGACCATTTATCGTGTCCAAAGGAAATTAGTCGAGAAGACTTAGGAGTAAACATTGTCACGGAGTATAGAGAGAGTGAGAGAGAGCAACGACACATTCCTCACCCTGTGTAGTCCACCCTGTGTGTTCGTACAGAATATGTGAAGACTATAACCAACTAAACATAAGTCCTTCCCATTACTTCAAGGATTTCCAAAGTTTACTGTACATTAAGATAAATTATATCAAGATATTAACAGAATATCGAAGCGCGCGCACACACACACACACACACATATATCATAACAGCGTATATCATCACCAACAACACACTTTCTACCCCAACATACTGGCTGGTAAACACTGACTTTTACACACACACACACACACACACACACACGCACGCACACAACAGTCGATGTATACTTTCACGCGACAACAAAGCACTAGAGATTGGTCGAGTGAGAAAAATAAGAGAGAACAAGAGACAATATAAGTAGCATTTTTCTGTTGGTCTGTTTATCTATCTGTTGCTCTTACCTCTTGTCTGTGTACATACAGGGTATATGTGTGTCTTTATCCATGTACGTTTTTGTCTTCGTTTTTATAGCTGTCTGTCTGTATATCTATCTATGTATCTATCTAATCTATCTATCTATCTATCTATCTCTCTATCTATCTATGTAATCTAATCTATTTATCTATCTATCTATCTATGACTGACTCACATTGTTGACGATCTCCGCCTTGCGATCCTTGTACACGGTGTTATACTTGGTGATGGTCTGGGGGTGGCAGGGGGAGGGATTGTACCCCCCTCCCCCGTGTCCCCCTCCTCCTCCGTAGCCACCCCCGCCGCCGCCGCCATGTCCACCATAGCCTCCTCCGCCACCGCCATGTCCACCATACCCTCCTCCGCCACCGCCATGTCCACCATAACCTCCACCATGATCACCATAACCACTTCCTCCTCCGCTGTAGCCTCCGCCGCCGTGTCCACCGCCGCCGTGTCCACCGCCGCCGTGTCCACCACCGTGTCCATCGCCGTCACGAGGTATAGCCAGCTGAGGGAGGGAGGGGACGGCTAGTACCATCACCACCGTCAGGAGATGCCAGGTCCTGCGGGAAGAAAATACAACACTCGAGATTATTTCTCAGATTAATGTATTGGCTCTCAGCTGAAAACTTTATGGGCGTGTTATTGTCATGTGTGTTTGTGTGTGTGTGCGTGTGTGTGCCATGTGTGTGTGTGTGTGTGTGTGTTGTGTGTGTGTGCGTGTGTGTGTCATGTGTGTGTGTGTGTGTGTGGAGGAAAATTGTCTTGTGTAGAGAATTGTTGCTTATGTTTTGAACTGGAAATTATTATTTTTACTGTTATTATTATTATTTATTTATCATTATTAAAAAATCTTAAAGTTATCTGGGGGTTAGGTTAGATTAGGTTAGGTTAGGTTAGGTTAGGCTAGGCTAGGCTAGGCTAGATTAGGTTAGGTTAGGCTAGGTTAGGTTAGGTTAGATTAGGTTAGGTTAGGCTAGAGTGTTTAATCATGAGGTTGAAAAATATTCTTTGGTGATCTAAGCTTATTAACCACACACTAAACTGGATCAGTAAGTTTCACCTTAACAGTAGAGTAACAATTATCTTTTAACACACTGAACTATTTAATTACCACTCTACTTACCATAAACCTTCATAACACCGTCGTTGATAAGTACAACATTCACCCACATCCTTGAAAGTAATCTAATTCTTTTCCTGAGAGTAAGATATAGAAAACGATAACAGTGTCTCAGCAGATCGTAAATAGGAAACATTCAACTCGTCAGCTGTGGTCGGTTACTCAACAAACAGGATGTCTCAGAACGTTTTTGTATGGTCGTAGAGTGAGTGAGTCGTAAACAGCTGATGGCATGGCTAAAAAAAACACACATCAATACTAAACTAGACATAATATAATAATTTGAGGGGTATATTTTGTCATGGCGGCAGAGTAAAGAACAAAAATAACATAGGAAAAGAAGTACACAAGATTCTAGTTGTTGTTCTTGATCCAGTTCTCAGGAGACGCATCCAATATTTTCCTTGTCGGTGTTTGTGGTTGCAGTGATGGCGGTGGGTGTTGTGGTGGTGGTGTGATCATGAGTATATTGTACATTTTTAGCAATTACACCATCATCTCTCCACTTTGGTTTACCTGTACTTGTTTTGTTTGTTTGTTTGGTGTGTGTGTGTGTGTGTGTGTGTGTGATAGTAATAAGGATGATGGTAATACTATACCATTTATAGTGGCGGTGGTGGTACAGTGTATGGTGGAGGTAACAACACGGTGTAAGAGAGAGTATGGCAGCAGGTGACGGGTGGGCAGTGGCAGGGAGAGGCGCCCACGGTGGAGACAGTCACCAAGACTGACGAAGTCACCGGAAGGTCATTACAGAAACAAGCGATGGGGAAGACATGGTAAGAGGGAGGGGGAGGGGGAAGACAAGGTAAGAGGGAGGGGGAGGGGTAAGACAAGGTAAGAGGGAGGGTGGAGTGGGAGGGAGTGAGGAGGTGGCACTTGAGAGATTATGACGTTAAGGAGGAAACTGAAGAGGTTAGAGGTCATTAACACCTGAGGCTGATGCCCACGATGTCAACAATATGCCGACTTACGCTCCCTCTTGCCAACTTACCTCCCTCTTGCCGGCTTACCTCCCTCTTGCCGACTTACCCTTCTTCTTGCCGACTTACCCTTCTCCTCTTGCTTTGACTTACCTCCTCTGCCGACTTACCTCCCTCTTGCTGACTTACCTCCCTCTTACAACTTACCCTCTTGCCGACTTACCTTCCCTCTTGCTGACTTACCCTCCTCTTGCCGGACTTACCTTCCTCTTGCCGACTTACTCCTCCTCTTGCCGACTTACCCTCCCTCTGCCAACTTACCCTCCTTCTTGCCGACTTACCTTCCCTCTTGCCAACTTACCCTCCCTCTTGCCGACTTACCTTCCCTCTTGCCGACTTACCCTCCCTCTTGCCGACTTACCTTCCCTCTTGCCGACTTACCCTCCCTCTTGCCGACTTACCCTCCCTCTTGCCGACTTACCCTCCCTCTTGCCGACTTACCCTCAGTGTGCTTCGTTCTTAAACCCTC